>NC_133397.1:31766551-32074137 GCF_047511655.1 Castor canadensis | reverse complement strand
ATACCCATATAAGGTGCGTTCTGACACAAATGTTCTGAGAGTCTGCAGTCTACGCTTCATATGATTTTTTTTCTTCCTTTTACCTATACAGTAGATATGTATTATGACTGCATAAACATAGACACACACACACACATACACACACACAACACACATGGAAACTGAGGTCCAGAGAGATGGCAACTGGCCCAAGGTCACTTAATTAATTAGTGACAGAAACAGGACAAGAACTCAAATTCTTAGCACTTTCTTCAGTGTGCTTTACCTAACACACTGCTTCCTGAGGGTTCAAGCATTTTATATCAACAGTAATATAAATATAAAAGAGTTTCTTGGGGAAAGCAATTCAAGCTAAGTGCTAAATGCATTCCACAGATACATGAATTTTTCCCCCCTATATCTGAGGCGCTGAGGTGCATGGAATAAATGTGTGCAAACAAGTTAGCATACATTCCAAAATAAAGCAGAGGGACCTTTCCAAGTAGTCGATGATTCTGCAGGGCTGGAGGAGAACTTTTAGAAGGACTGTTAATTTGAAAACCTTGTAGCTTAGTAACTTTCTTTGCTCAGTAATTTTTTTCTTTTACTAATTTCATCAAAACATAAAAGCCTGAATCATAAAGCAGAAGGGTATTTCCAATTAGACAAAGTAATTCCCTTACCTACCTTAAGATAGATGGGGGTATCCTTGACTCCATTTCCCAAGAAATTAGGTGGGCACCCGACATCATAGGACTGACTCAGAGGCAACATTCTCCAGAAGCCATCATGCATGGTTCCCTGCAGATTACAGCCTGCTTTTCACAAGCAGTGCTTCATACAATCCTCACAGCAAATGTGTGTGATAAGTCAATCATTGTCTCATTTTAAGTAAGCTAAGTAAACTGAAGCTTGGTGACATTAATTGGCTAAAAGCAGCTATAGTTAAGACCAAAATAAAATCCTCTACCTCCAAATCCCTTGTTCCCTTTTTTCTTCTTTTTTAAAAATTACTGTTGTACTGGACAGAAGGTCTGGATAGGGTGTTTTTGTTGTGGTGGTGGGACTGGGGTTTGAACTCAGAGCTTCACACTTGCAAAGCAGGCACTTACAGAGCAGGTGCTCTTCGTCTTGAGCCACACTTCCCATCTCCAAGCTCTTTACTACTCTGTCCAGTTGTTATCAGTATTAGAGGAGGTGCATTTGTTTAGTACACTGGCTTAGATGTAGTAGACAAAAAACAAAACAAAACAAAAGCTTGGCAAAACTGTGAGTTACTAAGGTAGGATCTTAGTTTTATATACAGGAGGCTTGGGTTGGATAGGCACTGGATCTCAAAAGTTTCTAGAAATGGGGCAAGCTATTCTATATTCTAGAGGTTCAGAATAGATCAGTGATCAAAAATGGACAAGTCTCTGCCTCTAGAATTTACATTCTTGTGAGATGAAATAAATAATGAAATATAAAATATGCCAAGTGGTAGTAAGTGCTATGTAAAAATTAACACAGAATGAGAAGGTTCTGGAGTATATGTGTGGGGTGTGTGTGCATGTGTGTAAGAGGAATGTGAGTTCTATTATACATGAGGTTGAGGAAAGGTCATCAGATAAGGTCACACTTGAGAAGGGACATAAAGCAAGTTAAGGAGCAAGTTTTATGGCCATCTGGGGTATTCATATTTATTTTGGATAGAGATAATTACAAATACAAAGGCCTAAAGTATAAGCTTGGTAGATCTGAGAAATAGAAAGGAAGCTAGTATGTCTGGGAAAATTTAATGGTCACATACTTGTCTTCATAGAGCAAAAAATAAAACATTATAGGAGAAAAAATAAGCACATATCTTTGAAATAAAAATAATATAAGGTGCTTTGGTTTGGATGTGGTTGTCTCCTAGAGATTCATGTGTTGGGATCTTGGTCCCCAAGTGATGGAATCTTTAAGAGATAGGCCTAGTAGGAGGTCCTTAGGCCATTGGGGGTGCTGCCCTCTGGAAGGAATATTGGTCTCCTGGAGTAAGTTTTCTCAAAAAAAAAAAAAAAAAAAAAAGAGTCTAATGGCTGAGCATTTCTTTAGTTTCCAGTATGAAGGTGTGATTCCTTCCTCTTACATATGTTCTATCAACCATCATTGGGCTCTCATTGTGCCATGTTGTTTGGACTTTCAGCCTCCAAGAATGTGAGCTAAATAAAACTACTTTTTTAAATAAAGTTAGCTTGTGAAAGTGATTTGGGAATAGTAAGGCAAAACAGACTAGTACACAAAATAAAATTGAGTGTTACAGGAGCATAAATCAAGGACTATGGGATTGCAGAGGAAGTACAGGAGGCTTGGGATCATAGAGGACCAGCCTTGATTCTCTGTTCCAAGATTTTCCTTTTTATTTGACTATAAAATATACTGTTTCAAATTATGTCTTCAATACTTTTTTTTTTTTGCAGCACTGGGTCTTGAACTCAGGGCCTCACACTTGCTAGGCAGGCACTCTACCACTTGAACCACTCTGCCAGCTCAAATTATATCTTATATGAACCAGAAATATGAAAGCAGATGGAATCAAAATACTCTGGTTGAAGTAAGAAAGAGAGGCTAACCCCTTCTCATCTGAGAAATCTTTATGGTTTCTCAGTTACTCTTTCATGGAACTGAGTTACCTTCCTGAAACTGTAGGACCTAAGAAACAGCTGCCTGGGAAGTATAGCTTGAAGATCATGATCTGAGGCAGGTCATGGGCAAAAAGTGTGAAACTCTACCACAAAAATAACTAAAGCAAAAAAGGGTTGGGTACATGGCTCCAGTGGTAGAGGGTCTGCCTAGCAGGTGTAAGGCTCTGAACTCAAGACCCTAGTACCACTAAGAAGAAAAGAAATATGTCTTACTCATATTAGATGCTTCAACAGCCACTAACAGTGTTCCTGGTGCTGATTACATGTGCTGATTTTAATTCAGCACTGGCTGAGTTTATGAGAAATGAGGGTCCTTGTCAAGTGTAGACGTTTTAAGAAGTTGCCAAGTAGTGATAAACCACCATCAATTATTTGCTTGACTAACTTGGTAATTTGTTGAAAAGTAAAATGACTGTGTGGACATCCTGTTATTGGTCGTTGAAAGTTTCTGATGGACAGCCCCGACGCTCACCTTTGGTCTCTTTCAGTCTCAAGACTTCTTAAACATTATTCTGTTTGTTCGTTCATGCTGGATCTGTTCTGAGGCAGATATGTTGCTATGGCCAACACAGCCAGCAATGGCACATTCTCTCTCATGCTGGCCACAGCTCCTAGTAACTGTCAGCCTTTCAGATATGACTGACAAGAGTGGAAAGCAGAATCTGTGGGAAAAAATATGAAATTAGCTCCCAGCTCTCTCTCTTCCCTCATTGTGTAAAGATGATCTCATGTTTTCTGAGCGTCATGTGGTGAATCTCACATGATCTTGAGACAGAGAGAACTTTACTGGGAAAGAATTGACTTTTCTGACAGACATGTGAGCCTGGCTAGTGGTCTCTCTGGTCAGAAAACACAGAAAGGCAAACTTAAGTTCCATTTTCCAAATGCATGTGCATATCAAGGCTACAGAGAAGGGTCAGTCCCTTCCAACAACTACAACATAACTAAAGCCACTTCATTTGTAGGCATTTATAAAAAGTAGCTTAGCCCAGATCCATTTTCTCAATCCAAGAACAAAACAACCTCAGTAATAGAAAACGTCAGCTCTCACACATCCCTTAATCTCTACCTTGTCATCTAAGACTTTTCACATTTTGCATAGAAATCACGTGTATCCCTCCCCCACCCCCAGCACACACACACCTACCAGCAGGTCACCTACCCAATCATTTTTAGTCCTAACTTTATTCTTAAACATTCAATGTGCATATTCTTGCTTTCATGTATAAGCATTTATTTAATCACATGGAATTTACCATGTTTATTGTCAAACAATTGATCTTTTCATCCTAAATTCCTCTAGGATTTCCAGCTAGCTGATGTGGCTTTCATGTTTCCAGCAGAAATAACAAACATGAACACAAGAGAAGAATGCTTGCATCTTCCCGAAATGTGTAGTATCCAGGGTTATCTCCAAAAGGCATGAGACATGACTACAGAGATAGGAGAATCTGAATTCAGGAAGACTAATTGCATTAAGGGTGTTTATTTGGATTTCTAAAATTTCCCTTCTTTGTCTTTATTTACATTGCATTAATATGAAGTTATTCAACCTAAAAAACATTTTGTCCTGCATAGTTTACTGATTTGGCTTTTATAAGCAGCCAGACAGCACAAAAGATCCTTAACAAGTTCTTGGTTTATGTGGAATCATTACATTTGTTGAATCAGAGAACCTTAAGTGAAAATTGCCCTTTTGATGTAATATTTCAAAAACACCAAAGTCTACATCCCTGGAGAAGCAGGAAGTATTTTCATTTTCCCTCAGGAAGCAGATCAAGTTTGTTCCTGGTAAAGTTAAGAAGGTGTAAGAATCCTCTGTCAGGTTTTATTCCTAAACTAGACCAAATTCAATGGACTTTAGCCTTGATCTTTTCCAATTTGTGCTAAGTTGTAATTAAGCAGGGTTTGTTTTAATGAAGCAGGAGCTGGGTATTGCTTTCTCTAGCTAAACTTAGTATTGCAGAGTTTTTCTTAATTAAGGTGAAGAATTCCCTTTGGCTTCAGCAGTCAGAATTTTCCATTTGTTCCACTTAGAATGCCAGTTGGCTTCCACACCCTGCAAACATGTGCCCCTGGCACAGCTTGATAATTTACAAACTTCTGTGGGATTAAAAAGGTGCCATATCCTTGGGAAACATTCCTAATAACATGAATTCCTATTTATTCTCACCAGTGATCAATCTTTTCCAAGTAATAAGCAAGTGAGCAGTGTGGGCAGGGAACGGCAATGTTTTCAGAGCAGTCCTAACTGTCCTAAACCCAAAGCCTGAATTCAACTAAGACTGACATGGACAGTCTTCAGCCAGAGTTCTGGCTCCGATTCTGGGACGTGGTGCAGCTTGAAGGTAGAGGAGAAAGAAGTCCTGGGCTGTCCTTACAGCTACCAAGAACATATGAAGACACAAAAAGGGTACGGTATCCCTTAGAGGTGACCAATTGCCAGAGCTGGAACCAGAAGATCCAGTCCGAGATTCTGCTCTCCATTGGTGGAGTTGGCAATTAGGAGATCTGAAAAGAGCTCTTCACCTCTCTGAGCCGTGGTTTTTCTCATCAGCAAAGAGAAGATATGAATAGAACAGTGCTTCTCAAACTATCTGGGATGAAGGAACACATTTTTTCCCTTTCTTTTTTTACCCTAATCCATGGTAGATTGATCCTTATGAAGTACAATAAAAATGGGTTACCTGAAAAAAATGTTAGTGTTTAGATGTTGCAGCAATATCAAATCACTATACTAGTGTCTAAATGTGAACTCTTACTTTCTAGATTTATCTCCCATGAACCAGTAAAAAAATGCATGGACCAGTGGCAGCCCGTGGCCCACACTTTAAGGAATGCTGAAGTAAATGATACCTTAGGTCTCTCCCAGCTCACAGTCTCTATTTCCCACAGCCAGCCCACACCTCCACTCAGAATCTCCAAGCACCCAAATGCTGAGCTTGGTGGCAAGGTATGTTCCTGTGGTGCCTTAGGCCGCCAGGGTTGCCATAGCAAAACACCATAAACTGGGATGAATAACAAAAACTTATTTCTCACAGTTCTGGAGGATGGGAATTCTAAGATCAAAACACCAGTGGGTGCATAGTATGGTGAGGGTTCATTGCCTGGTTCATAGTCTCTGCTCTGTATCTTCACATGGTAGAAGGGACAAGGAGTCTCTCCGGTGCTTCTTTTATAAGGACCTTAACCCAATTCAGGAGTATTGCCCTCTCGTGGCCCAGCCACTTCTAAAAAGCTCCAACCCAAATACAATCATATTGAGGGTTAGGATATCAACATGTGAATTTGGGGGACACAAATATTCAGTCTGCAGCATGGAGCGGGTAACAAAGACTGAAATCCTCCAACAACTAATACTATTTCTCTCTCTACCTGTCCCTCTTCCTGTCACTCTCTTTGAACAACAGTCTGGAATTCTAGTTCCACCACTTGGTATCAGGGGGCCAAAAGCAAATTATTTAACCTTTCTGTGCCCAGTTTTCTCATCTCTAAAGTGAAAGTAATAATAAAAATATTGTCTTGGTCATAGGAACGTTTTTGGTAAATGTTTATTTTCAAAAGGGCTACGCCCTTTTGAAACACTAGTCATGTGGAGGCCACGCAATGTGGAACCTCCAACACACTGGGGTCTCTACCCTATGGTTCTGCCCTTCTCAAAGATTTATGCCCGATTCACTTATTTTCAAATGTGTTGGGTTTGATCAACTTTAAAAAATGTTTTCTTTGCCATACATAGCTAACTTTCACTGCTAGTATTGAGTGTATCTGCTCTAAATTACTCTATGATATTGAATCCAAAGAACTCTGGTTTTTCCTTCCTTTTTAAACAAAATTGCTATACTACTGTTAACATCATATTAAATTGATGAGTAGTGACTGGGAGACCAAACCCTCATTCTTTCTGTTCTTTGGGGAAATGACAGGAACACTAATTTCTAGGAAATTCAAACATGACCCTTAGAACAAAATTCCCCTGAACATCTCAAGTGCCTCCGATTTCTGTTACCTAATACATCAATGTTTCTGACTCAGAAAGAAATTGTTGATTTGCATAATGCTTTCTCTAACCCTGGTGTTGGTTTAACTTTAAGCTGAACCAGAACTTTACTTTCTACATTCACCATGGGTTCCTTTGCTTCTTGATTTCCTGCTTCATCCAGGTCCTGCTGTGCTGAATTGAATTAAGGGTGGAAAAAAAATAATACTGATTCAGCTTCATCTTCATGAATCCAGATTCAGCTGCAGAAAAGCACACAAAGACTGTTCAGTTCACACTCATTTCTTAAATCATTCCATGTGAGGAGTTATACATCAGAAAGAAATCCAATCACAGAAGCATCTGATATCCAGAAAAGGCCACTCTCCTAAGGCTGGAATCTAGAAAGCGGGGCAACTCATTGTTCTTTGTAGTACATTAGAACAAGGCCCACATGGCTTCCTGGACATTTTCCTCAGAATTACCACATGATCAAAACAAATCTCATCATTGCCCCAGCAGAGATCATCCATCATGACGTTTGTGACAGACAGTGCCTGGGGGAAGATCAAAGGAGGCAAAGAAGATGTTTCTTCCATCCCAGGATGAATTATGTATGTACATCTAGAGCCAAGTTAGCCTTGTACCACTCTGTCCTGGGGGAAGACTATGAATGTGGGGCTCCCCATATAGTTACAGCCCACACTGAATGCTCTGTTCCCTAGAAAACTTACCATTTATACCACACAGTTTGCTGTTTGGTTGAAACATTTTTGCATGATGTGTGTATCTTGCTCCTTTGGCTATCCTATTATGACCTAGAGAGCCAAGGCCATGTGTGTTCCCTTCAGGGCAATCTCAGAATGTGCTTAGTACTAGGTAGGTGTGAAATTAATTTTGCTGGTTGACCTGATTTTTTTCTTAATGGGGACATCAGTCACCCCACCTGTCAAATAATTGGCTCCATTCTCACTGTGGCTAGTGGCAGAAGGACCTATTCCTCAGTCATAGCAATGATAGGCTGTTCTCCTAAAAAGAAACCCACATTCTTATATGGGGGCAGGGTAGTAGAGTGAAGCTGAAAGGACTGCTTCCCCCCACCCCTATTTTTTGGCAGTACTGGGGTTTGAACTCAGGGCCTCACACTTACTTGCTAAGTAGGCGCTCTACCACTTGAGCCACTCCACCAGCCCAAGAAATCCATATTTCCACTGCTGTCATAGACTCAGAAAACTGAAGTTCCCACTGATGCCATCCACAATCTGCCTTGCCCACATACTTCTCTACTGGCACCACCTTCTTCCCAAAGAATTCAGGGTTTTTAAAGAGAGAAGCAGACACTGATTCTCACATAGATCATTTAAAAATCTTAAGTTTGGTTCTTTAAAAGCTTAATCGTAGGAGTTGGGGGTATAGCTCAGTGGTAGAGTGCTTGCCTGTCATGCATGAGGCCCTGGGTTCCATTCCCAGCACAGCAAAAATTAAAGTTGAACATAAAATTACCACTTACACTGCAATTTCCTTCTCAGTTATATAATCAAAAAAATAAATATCCACACAATTCATACATAGATATTCATAGCAGAATTACTTATAATAGCAAAAAATAGAAGCAGCCCAAATTTCCATTAATTGATGAATGGAACAAAATGTGGTCTATCCATATATTGGAATGTTGTTTGGCTATATAAAGTAATAAAATGCTAATACATGCTAAAACATGGATAAATCTTGAAACACTAAGTAACTCAAGAATTCACTAAGCAAGTTGAGCCAGACATAGAAAACCACACATATATGATGCCATCTACATGAAATGTCCAGAAGAGGCAAATTCATAGAGATAGAGAGTAGAATATTGGTTGATGGGAGTGGTGGGGGGAGAATAAGAAGTGATTATTAATGGGTAAATTGTTCCCTTTGGGGAGAAGAAGACTTTTGAGATAGTAGTGAATAAAGATTCATATATCTATATTATATATATATATATATATATATATATATATATATATATATAATATAGATATATGAATCTGCTAAAATCCATTGAATTGTGTATTTTTAATGGATAAAGTTTGTGGTGTGTGAGCTGTATATGAATTTATTTAAATGATTAAGCAGAAAATGTGACATAAATTTGAACAACAATGACAATAAAAAGCTATAGTGTAAGTCAAAGTAAAGACCAAGGCTAAGGCTAGCATGTTGAGCTTTCTACTGCCACAACTAGACTCGCCTCTTTTTCTCTGGGTCTGACTCGGATTCAGCATAGCAGGCATCAGCCTTGCTAAAATAGGGTGGCACCTGCATCTCTCATTCCAGGTCAGAACTATTCCCAAGACTGTGGAGTCTTATCTCAAGTGGGTTTGGATCTTGCCCTACATCTTCAGACAGTGTGAGCCTCAGGGCTTTGGCTTCTCCAATTCCACATTGCTAGTGATTGCTTCTGTCTAAAGCAATCATCTGTCTTTCACTGTAGTGCAGGTGATACCCAAATGTTATCCTTGTCCATCAAACTGTCAGGGAAGTTGTTTATAAAACATCCGGAACTGGTTGTCACAGAACACCAGTTAACTCAGTCCAAATAAAACAGAACTCCTTGGTTAGATATAGCCCCTGTGAGAGGGAGAGTCCTGCTGACATTTATGGGGACAAAGGTTCACAAACACCTTTCTTAATTCAACAACCATCAGAAACCAAATGGTGAGGCTGTCATCTTGAGATACTGAAACTGATCTCAAGGAATTTAGTTTTCCTATTACTACAAAGGTTTTTGATTATTTGAAAACTATTCCCTAAAAGACTGGTGGCTTTAGGATTTCAGATTTAAATTTCTGTCATGGTCCAACATGAAAGACAATGCAGAGTTTCCCTATCTTTGCTGAGAATTACCTGATAATAGAATTACTTTTACTGGAGTAGAGTTTGGAATTTTCAGGACACTTTTCCACAGTTTCCTTCTAGCTTAATTGTCTCTGGGATGGAGGCAGAGTAGACGAAGTGCTTTTTAGTTTTCTTCTGGGGAGACATTCAGAAGCTTACTCTTACCCCTGGAGTCATCCCAGAAAGAATATACACCTCTACATTTGCAGCCTAGTGATCATTCCAAGACAAAGAGAGGATGTGGAGTTCAACTGAGATAAATCATCCTGACCACTTTTGGTCCAGCACTTCTCTGTTCCTCTGCTCAATCTCCTGCAGCCATGGTTTTGCTATCATTTTATCTTATCCCAAGTCTTCTCTTTCACGTCAAGATCTGAGCCAATCAGAGGCATTGGTTTGTTTTTTTTTTAAGAGATTGGTTAAGCTTCTCGAAGGTACCAAACACAGTGCTAGGCTGATACAGAAATAATAATGATAATAATAATGATGTCAGGTCTCTCATTCCTTAATATAACCACAGCCCAATGGTTTCTAGTCTCTTATGTCTTCTAACTCTGAACTGCTGGTCCTTTGCATCTTCAGGTATTCTACAACCTTTAGGTCTGTTTTCTGCCTTCTTTGTGTCCCACAAGTTCATCTCTGAAGTTTATCTTCTCTGAGCTCTAAAGCTGTTGATCTCTCTAGGTAGCCCAAGGACACTCATTGGTTACTTATCTATATGACATAGGTAAATACATAAAGATGTGTTCACTGTGGTAAGGGAGGGAGGGACATGTAGTAGCCAGAATATACAAAGCATTGGTCCCCTTATTTTGTCTGGGTCCCATTGGTACTAAGCTAATCTCTCATATGGCCACAGCTGGGGCTGAGCAGGAGGCTGAGATTAACTGCTGTTCTGATTATAAAACCAATATCCATTGGCAGTGTCTTTCCAAAGCCAGCATTTATAATTAAGCTGCAAACATCAGAGCTTCTGCTCTTTTAACATAGCAGCTCATGGTCCTGTCAGAAAACAATATACAGGTAAAAGTCAACTGTCAGTGGTCATACTACATTTTCATTACCAGAGCCCCATTAATACTTTCTTCCCAACACACAAGACAGAAACAGGACCTTCTTGAAATATAACTTTCAAGAAGACAGAATTATGATGTTCAGTCAAATATAAAAAGAACACCTGTCAAATATTTTTATTTTGCCAAGTAATTAATGAGATAAACAGTAAGACATTAGGAAAGACATTAGGACTGGCTCAAAAGAACATCTGAGAAGCTAGGTTTATATTAAAAAGTAGTTGATGTCTTATAGGGCAATAAAGCTTTCGGGCATAACTCTTTCATTAGAGAGGAATTTTCTCCATCTCTTTTGGAAAAAATCCACAAGGTAGATCCACTAAATTTTAAAATAGACAGCCTATAGAAAGTCAGGCCTAGTATTTCACTGAAAAACACTCAAGGTTCCTCTCTGGCTATTTTGAAGTGTCCAGTAGCTTTGTGACAGGTCATGGCTGCTGGAGCCTGGAGTTGACTCAGAGACGCTCATGGGAGCACAGTTTTCTTACTATCTAGTATTGAAAAATAACCAGAACTGTTTGTCAATAAACAAGTACTCACCACTATCCTCAAAGCAAAGAGGTATGACTGCCGCTGTCACCACACAGTTTTCAGACACCTGAGGGTCAAACTTCTTTACCTTAAATTTAACCCAGTGTGACTTAATGGGAAGAAGAAAGAGGAAAACAAACCTGGTGTGCAAGTAGACCAAATAAGTCCAAATCAAGAATCCCTCCCTGCAAGTGTGCAGAACAGAAATGCTCGATAAAACCTTTAACTATTTGGCTGCCATGTTTTTTGAAACAGACAAATGCAATTTTAAGAGCAGTTGGAATGATTTTGGAACCCAACAGGAATAATTATCATAAAATAAAGAAGGGATCAATTCTTTAAAGAGATCTCACTACCTCTTCTTCTACTCCCTTCTCCCCACCAGTATTCTTCAAAGCTTCAGAGAACAAGTAAACATACAACCACAAAATCATGTTTCCACCAATCTATTGTTCTGGTAAGTGAAGTTAATGACACAGAGGAGTTGGGCATCTTACAGAATCAGTACACATTGCACAAGACTATTTTAAATGATTATGAAGCTTTATGGCTGCTGCAGTGTTAGTTTTATAAGTATTTCTATTCCCACATAAAATTGCTTCTATGCGTAACATCTATAAACTATATCTATTGTTGTTAGGTTTGTTTTTGGCACAAACCTATGCAAATCCAAGTTATAATATTTCTGATCAGACGTTTTAATAAGAGACTTTTGTGTTTTAGGATGGAATTTTCAGGAACTTGTTACTTTCTGTGTGGGCTCAGTTATATGGTAGACAATTTCACATGCTTAAAATAAGTTGCATTCATGCAACACAATCTGTTGGGTTGGTAGGGGCTCGGCTCCCCTGGCTCTTATTTAGGGATTGCCACTGTCAGCAGACTTACCAGTCATCATGGAAGAAAGAAATGATGTGTGGCACATCACAGATGCATAAAGCTTCTACCCAGTTTGGGAGGAGGAAGGGGACTAGCAGGAGGGGAGACAAAAAAGGGTAATAGAGGAGTGAGTATGATCAAAGTGCATTATATACGTGTATGAAAATGTCATAATGAAACCCATTAAATGTTATTTAGCCAGGCACAGTGGCTCACTCTAGCTATTCAGGAGGTGGAGATCAAGAGAATCAAGGTTCAAAGTCAGCTGAACAAAAAGTTTGAGAGATCCCATTTCAACCAATAAAAGCTGGATGTGGTGATGTGCACCTGTCACCCTAGCTACATGGGAAGCATAAATAGGAGGATCGTGGTCCAGGCTGGCCCAAGTATAAAGCAAGACAGTATCCCCAAAATAACTAAAACAAAGAAAGCTGGGGACATGGCTGATGTGGTAGACCACCTGCCTAGCAAGAATAAGGCCTTGAGTACAACCCCAGTGCTGCCAAAAACAGAAGTTAGTTAAAAAAAAAAAAAAGCTTCCATCCAGAAGTGACACCTGCCACTTTCTCTTACATTTCATTGGCCAAAGAAAGCTACATGGACTTTCCTGATCTCAAAAGCAAGAAATGCAATGCTGAAGAAGAGAATGGATATTTATTTTTATTACTTTTTTGTTTTGGTGGTAATGGGTTTTGAACTCAGGGCTTCATGCTTGCTAAGCAGACACTCTACCAGCCTAAGAATGGATATTTATGACTAACCCTAGTAGGTAACAAAAGCTGTTTTGGAAAGTAGAGCCTTCTATCTTTAGATAAAATTTATTCTTTTAGCTATATTGATTAAGCTCTTAACTTGCAACATGTTTATGACACTCAAATAGGTATAGATTTTGATCCATCAATTTAAACCTCAATCTGCCTGAAACGTGAGCCAATTACAGACTTTTGTGTGTGTGCCCTCATTTTAGGCAAAATGCCATAGAAATTAATAATAAAAAAAATCCTGTATGCAGATCCCAAGTTGGGTAATTTGGTCTTGAGCCAGAAGACACAGCTTTCTTTTTGGAAACAGTCATGGTTTGGGATTGACCGTTTCCTTTTTCCATATGGTCTAAATCTGCCAACCTCCACAGCACAGAGGGCTCATTTGTCACCCCTGGCATTCATCTGAGGCTTGAATTAACACTGGTGTTTTGAGGAGACTTTATTTTAGCAAATTTTGGTTAGCAGGTGATTTTGTGGTTTCCGCTTTATTTCGTTATTATTAATTTTCTACACCCAGCTTAGCGTTGCTGAATTCAGACTTTAAGGCATAAAATTTTTCTGATGTGGCAGAGTTAGTTGCATGTAGAACAAAGGGGGCCATCACCAAGAATTCGTAGGAGGTCAGAGGTCAGGTTCAAGGCCTTGGTGTAATGTGCATTATAAGTGGCAGTTCAACAAGCATTCAGCAAGGACAGGATGGCTCAGAATCCTCTCTGGTAACCAAATCAGAAAATTAGCTCCTCTAATCAAAAAGTATTGAAAGATGCTCATATGAGCACTTGCTGTAAGTGATACTAAAAGCTAAATTAAGCAGATCATATAATTCTAAGATGTAGATTGATGTAGAAAGCAAAATCTCTATTAACTAGAGTAAACAATCTCATTGGAGTATCTGAATCCTTTAAGCATGCCAGTTGGCTCTTCGCTTTGTTAGGATCCTAGCAGGGAACAAACAGTACCTTCAGCTGGGATTCTGAAGGGAATTTTTAATGGTGGGGACTCTTCACAGAGGTGTGGTCAGGATTAAAGGAACCTCAGTGGATACTTGGAACACAAAGACTAGGAATAGCAGGAATCTATCACCACTGCGAGGCCTGAAGAGGCAGGGGCAGGAAATACTACTATCAGAGCTCAAGGAGAGCAGCAGCCATAGAAGGAGGCAGTCAGTAAGACCTGCGACACTGGAGGGACATGGAGTCACTAAAACAGTACCAAGGCTAAGCACATGAGTGTGTGCGTGTGCGTGTGCGTGTGCGTGTGCGTGTGCGTGTGCGTGTGTGTGTGTGTGTGTGTGAGTAAGCGGCCACATGACCTTCCTCCCACTGGATAAACCCAGAAGGCCAGGGACTCTGGGCAAGAAAGGCTACTGAGGCCAGTCTTTTGAGGACAAATTGTCCAGGCCAAAATATTAATTAATATCTAAACTTGAGTTAAAACAAAATCCTTCCTTACTCATCTGAAACATTCAATAAGACCACTGCAGCCAGGGGCCACCCCCCATCCCCCCCGCCCTGGTGGCTCACGCCTATAATCCTAGCTACTCAGAAGGCAGAGATCAGGAGGATCATGATTCACAAAGCCAGCCCCAGGGAAATAGTTCATGAAATCCTATCTCGAAAAAACCCATCACAAATAAAAGGGCTGGTGGAGAGACTCAAGCAGTTAGAGCACCTGCCTGGCCAAATGTGAGGCCTGAGTTCAAACACAGGCCACCAAAAAAACCCAAACAAACAAACAAACAAAAAACACTGCAGAGAGGCACAGAGGTATGGTTGTCTTAAGCTTCCTTCCTCTATGTTTCTTCTCCTTGGTGACCAGGGTCTCAGCCTCTCTAGGACTGGTACAAGGGATGGAGGAAATATAAGAAGGAGAGCCAAGAAAAGTTTCTAGCTTGCCCATGGCATTGTCTTTCTGAGTCTGGTGTGTGTTGCAACCCATCATTTCTCTCGTGGATGCTTCCAAAGGCTCATTGGGGTACCTTTGAAGGGCTTTCTTGACATTAGTGATACTCTCTGTGCCTCTGGCTGCTGGTCCCCACTCTGTCCTAGACATCTACTGCTTCACTCTACATAGACTCTTACTGTTGGAGCCTCCTCATTCCCCCAAGTTATCCTTTTGCAAGTAAATTTATATGAGTCAGCTTTTAACATGTAACAAGTCACCTTAAGGCTTCACGCCTTAAAATAGCACATACTTATTATCTCTCAGTTTCTGTGGACGGGAATCCAGGCCTGGCTTAGCTGACCTCCATTTCAGAGTCTCTCACAAGTCTGGGGCCATCATCTCAATGATTAACTAGGCAGGAGCTGCTTCCTAACTCACTCACTCAGTTGTTACCAACATCCAGCAAATCATGGAAAGGGTCTTAGCAACAATCTCAATTTTGCCTGGAGGTCACCTTCAGTTTTCTGTCACGTGGGCTTCTGCAATAATGGCAACTTGCTTCATTGAGACATGCAAGCTGAGAATGCAATAGAGAAAGCCCAGCAAGATAGAAATCACACTCGTACAGCCTCACCATGAAAGAGACAGCTCATCACTTTCGTTATACTCCAGTCACTCGATAGAAGTCACTAGGTGACTTCTTGGGAGATCACATAAGGACATGAACACCAGGAGGCAGGCTTCACTGAGGGTGGTTTTTGAAAGCTGCCTATCATAGACTTATACAGTTTGAGCACTTGTCTCTCTGCCTAACCCACAGATGGTCCATGGGAAACACCCCGGTTTCCTTCTCACTGATAAATACTAGGATAGGCTGACCACATTTATCCAGCTGCTTCTGGCCTCATTAGCTCTCTCAGATGTGAGTCAGGCACCAATCCATGAGCCCTCCACCTCCATTTCCCTCAAGGGAACCTACAGCCAACCCCCCAAATGGCCCTTTGAAAGCCCCTCTCTAGAGACCTCGTATTAGGAGACAGCTCCTCCACACCGCACTCTGTCCTGTGGGGAGGAGGATTAGGAATTCACAAAGAGCAGTAAGTCTCTCCCAAAAACATCTGATAACAAGCCATCCCTCCCCAGTGTCCTCTCTCTCTTTTTCATATTCTCAAAGCCAATTAGGGTACTCAAGCGTTTCAAAATTGTGGCATTGTTTCTTGATCATCACTTTTGTAGAATCTACACAGGACAATCTGTTTCACACTTATTTAGTACCTAATATCTATTATATTGTGTCTCAGTGGAAACTGGGGAAGAAAAAGACCTATTTTAACATCTTCTACACATTTAAAGTCATCCTCCTTTGGTAAGCCAAAGGGATGTCTCAATAATTTTATACTATTCATCACTTTGTTCATTCAATTTCATGTTACAGGTGGGGGGATACATAGATGCACACTTTGTTAATATTAGACACCAGTTTTCACAATAGATTCATAGCTGTAAGCTGATCACAATGGATTATAATCCATTTAAAATGCACAAATATATCTCTTCTATTTCATGGATTAATCTTATTTCAAAGTTTTATTCTTAAAGATATCGCCTTTATTTTCTTTTTTTCTGATTTTCTCATTAGACAGAACTTGTAACAAAATCTCCTTTTAGAAAAACAAAGAGATTGTGTGGAGTGGCATTTGCTCCCTATACATTGGATTTTTGTCTGAGCTCACTTACAACAATGCTGGTAGCACACCCTTTAAAGCACTTAAGAATCCTGTTTGGTTTTCTAACTGCACTGGTTTCTTTCCCAGAATGCTATTTCTACCGTCTTAAAATGCCTCATTATCAGTAGACTTGGAGGTTTAATTTTAAAGTTCTAAGAGCCAGATTCTTGTCATCTGTAATTGCAGAAAGACATTCCTGGGAGACTTTTATCCTGGTTTATAACATGGCAATATTTCATTTATCATTCCCAAGTACTTTATCATCTGTGTCATTGGGTTTGGCCAGAAACAAGGAGGTTAGGATTCCTTTTATTTATTTTTCTGTGAATAAGAAACAGACAAAGAGATGAACTGTTCATTCTAAAGCTGCAAGTTAGTGAGCTCATGAGGTGAAATATCCTAAGAAGTAGGCAGAGAGAAGAGAGAGAACATTAAATTCAGAATTTGCAACCTATTAGTAGAGAACTGGAACAAAATGCCAAACGGAGAGCTCTAAATGAGGGGTTAAAAAGCTAGCATAAAAGTTCCAAAAGACATTAACCCCCAAAGGCTCAGTAAGAGAAGCCAGCGGAGAAGAGATTCTTCTTCTGAATAGGTATATCGCATGACTACCCAAAAGAAGAGGTACACGAGGAAGGATCCAGATGATGGCTCTTCTCTGTAGGCTTTCCTGGTGACCCAGGACAACTAGGTGTGAAGACCTTCACCAGGGTCTTCACGGAATCTATGCCTGATTCCCCTCTCATACTCATCACAGCAAAAAACTGTGCAGCTTGAGGCCAGGGATGCTGCCTTGCCACCTGCGTATCTACTACTTAATGCATGTGGGTGTCCAACAGATATTTGTTGAATAAATTCATGAATGAATAAATAAGTAGAAAATGAAGCAAAGAATAGCCCAAATAGAAAAGACGGAAAAGGAAAACAGGTGAGGGGAGAGAGAAGTTTTAGTCAGCGCCCCTAGTAAGCAAAAACCCCTGAGTCCATGGCTTTGCCCCAGCCATGGCTGCCAGTCTGAAAACTACTGCTCAAGTTTCCTGCTTTAACAACCTCAAAACTTAACCACCACCCCCACCCCACTTTCAAAACATGTACTTTTGAAATTTTATCTTCTTTTGAAATATATTCAGTTGCTGGCTTTTAATTTGACCTACTTTCCCTTCTATCTCCTTTTTACCTCCTTTCTCTTATCAACACGCAAATACTCTTTCTCCCCAAAACCTGATGCTTGAACCCTCCTCCCCCATTTCCTGACATTTGAAACACTACAGTAGACTTTCCCTTTCCCTACAAATTTCCTCATTATCCAGAAGCTTTTCTGCCCCGTCCCCAAGACCTGTCCTGGAACAATCATTCACAGAAGATAGGGACAGCTGAATTTGATTGAGAAGGGTTGGCTCAAGTGGTAGAGCTCCTGCCTAACAAGGTGAGGACCTGGGTTCAAACCCCAATACAACCAAAAAAATAGGATGTGGGGAATGTAGTTGAATGTTTAAAGAACGCTTTGCTCATAAGAGTTTGAGAGGGCTGAAAAGAATGAGGAAGAGAGAAGGACACCAGGAGAAGGGAATGAAAAGGAAGAAGATGCAGAAGATAAAGGAGGTGGGGAAAGATAAACGAAAAGGGAAAGGAGGAAGAGAAAAACTGCCTTGTTAGAATACAACCCTCTTCCCTTGCAAGGACTCCCAGGAAAGCACCTAATTGCTCAATTTATTGTGTACTTCTCAGTCGCTGGTTGACTTGATTCTCCCTTCCCGAAACTCCCTTATCTCTGCCTCCTAGGACATCTCTAGTCCTAACTTATCTGCTGATTCTAGTCCTAACTTATCTGCTGATTCTCAAACTTCTTTGTATTCCTCTTCCTGTCCACAGCCATTATGCTTGCTGTCCCCCAACCTTCTCTCTTATGTACGTTCATATGCCCCCATTGACCCTTGGTTTCAGCCACCCACACAACATTAATGATTTTTAAGCCCACGTCTCCTGGGATTCCTGTACTCAACAACTTTTTAAACATTTTAACTTGCATGTGTTGCAAGCACTTGGAACTAAACACACCATTATTGAACTCATCATTTACTACACCCAATCTGTTTGTGTAATGTATAATTGAGATTGGTACCACCAGTCACCTTACTGGTCAAATCAGTCTGAGTTCATAGCTCCCCCACCCCATACACACACCTAATCTATTCCTATTGATTTCTCTGCCTAAATTTCTTTTGAGTCCTTCTAATTATTGCCCCTATTACTTCCCCAGAGCTCTGGCAATACTTCTTAATACTTACACCTATGCTTGGCCCCTCCAGTCCATTCTCCTAATGGTAGCTGTGCTCTTTCTAAAACACAACTCTGAATATGGTCATGTCTTACTTAAAGCATTTCAATGTCTTCCCATTGCACATTGTACAATGTTAAGTTTCTCTAATGCAATCTAGAAAGGCCTTATCATCTGGTCCTTTCTTATCTGTAGCCCTTTGTGTTTTCTGTGTTCCAACAGCTGCTTTCAGTTGCCCAAATGCACCATGCTTTCTCATATTCCAGTTCTTGCCAAGTTTTCTCTGAGCCTGAAACAGAGAGGTGCTGAAAAATACCGTATTAGATAAACAAATGCTTGAATATGAAAGACATTGATAGTTGCTGACGATTCTGATTTAAAACAAACAAACCAAAAAATAAATAAATAAAGCTCTATAATTTATTTTTTGCTTCTGCCCAGGAAGATATAAAGTAATATTATATAAACTAAGATAAACAGTGTCTTTGCAAGTATGGCTATGTCATTTCTGCAGTAAGAGACTTTATCCTAATTCTTTTAGTGTAATTTAATTTTGCCTCTTTTTTATTAAACTGTATTTATTATGCAGAGAATTTTATGGTTCTTAAATGCATGTTTACTATTCTCTGAAAATTGTATTTTCCAAATATCTGTCCTTCCTAGAACTATTTTCTATTAGAAGCCAGTTATTTTTCCAGGAATGGCAGCACAAAGCTTGATTATTTGTTTATAGGAGAGATTTTAGAGTTATGTTTCCCTAGATTCCTGTCCCATAATAAGACAGCATTCTGATTTTGACCAAACCTTAGGACTTTTGCCTGTGCTCCGATAAATAGGCATGGACACATTGTTTAAAACAGTAAAGTACACTGGTGGTATCCATCCCAGCCTCTTGGCTATTTGGTAAACTGCCAAAGGCCTACAGAAACTCTCAGCAATTTTATCACAGGAATTTTTCCCTGCTCAAATGCAGCTACTGTCCTTGATGCACACACCAACTGCCAAGATTGATGCTTCTTTTGTTTCTTACTAATTGCATAATTCACTGAGAGATCATTAAATATGATTCCATCAAGGCACTTCATATGGTACTAGCCCCAACTGATTTCAGCAGAACAAGAATTGTTTCAAAGGATACTGACAGCCTGAGAATCATTAGCAAAAATGAAGAACCAGGTAAAAATCACTCAATTCCCAGGGGTGCCACATCTCTCTTGATTCATAATTTTATTTTCGGTACTGGGGTTTGAACTCAGGGCCTACACCTTGAGCTACTCCACCAGACCTTTTTTGTGATGGGCTTCTTGAGATAGGGTCTTGCGATCTATTTGTCTGGGCGAGTTTTGAACCGCAATCTCCTGATCTCTGCCTCCTTAGTAGCTAGGGTTACAGGCCTGAGCCACTGGCACCTGGCTTGATTCATAATTTTTGTATGAGTTTTTCATTGGCTCTTCCTTCTAGAGAGGCTCTTTCCCATGAATCAAGGAGCTGATGCAGGAATTCTGCCATATGGTGATTACACTTAATCCAATTATTATAAAGAACTGGATCCTGCCCCTCCCTGGGCCTACTATGGGGTAGGCTTGGTTAAAAATTCCATTTATTCCAGGACCAAATAAAGCCTTAATCTTTCTTGGGGGGAGGGTTTGGGGGCTTGAACTCAGAGCCTTGCTAGGCAGGTATCTATCACCCCAGCCCTTTTTGCTTTCATTATTTATTATTTATTTATTGGTGGTGCTGGGGCTTGAACTCAGGGACTATCCCTTGAGCCATTCCACCAGCCCTTTTTTGTGATGGGATTTTTCAAGATACAGTCTCATGAACTGTTTGCCCAGGCTGTCTTAGAACTGCAATCCTCCTGATCTCTGCCTTCTGAGTACCTAGAATGACAGGCGAGAGCCACGGGCACCCAGCTGCTCTCATTATTTTTTGAGATAGGGCCTTGCATTTATGCCGTCTTGCCTGGACAAAGATCCTCCTATTTATGCTTTCTGCTTAGCTGGAATGACATGTGCACATCCTATACCTACCTTTTTGTGGGTTGAGATGGGGTCTTGTGAACTTTTTGCTGGGCTGGCCTCAAACCACCATCCTCCTGATTTCCACTTCCGTGAGCCACTGAGCCTGGGGAAATCCTTATCCTTTGACAACAGGGATCCAGTGGCATTTCAGGTCCCAGGAATGATCAGTTAGCTCAGGGCCAGAAACTTGAGGATCTTGATATCCCCGTTGAAACCAAGGTGTCATTCCAAATGCAGTGTCTTTCACCTATATGATGGGCAGCTTCAAACAGCAATCACCAAGGCGACTAAGCAGGAAAAGTTAGAACACCAGTGTCTTCACTGCCTTTGGTCCTAACTGGACTACATTAGCTGTCTTTGATCTGCCCACTACAGTGCTTTGCAAAGGTACTATGCCTGCCCTCCATGCTCTGACCAAGGGGGCATCTTGCAGGCCATTTTGTTGGGGAGCAGCAAAACAGGTTGGCAGAAGTTACGGAAACAGCCAAGATGCCCCAGCACTGATGAATGGATTAAGAAAATGTGGTATCTATACACAATGGAATTTTATGCAGCCATGAAGAAGAATGAAATGTTATCATTCACTGGTAAATGGATGGAATTGGAGAACATCATTCTGAGTGAGGTTAGCCTGGCCCAAAAGACCAAAAATCATATGTTCTCCCTCATATGTGGACATTAGATCAAGGGCAAACACAACAAGGGGATTGGACTATGAGCACATGATAAAAGCGAGAGCACACAAGGAAGGGGTGAGGATAGGTAAGACACCTAAAAAACTAGCTAGCATTTGTTGCCCTTAATGCAGAGAAACTAAAGCAGATACCTTAAAGCAACAGAGGCCAATAGGAAAAGGGGAACAGGTACTAGAGAAAAGGTTAGATCAAAAAGAATTAACCTAGAAGGTAACACCCATGCACAGGAAATCAATGTGAGTCAATGCCCTGTGTAGCTATCCTTATCTCAACCAGCAAAAACCCTTGTTCCTTCCTATTATTGCTTATACTCTCTCTACAACAAAATTAGAAATAAGGGCAAAATAGTTTCTGCTGGGTATTGAGGAGGGGGGAGAGGGAGGGGGTGGAGTGGGTGGTAAGGGAGGGGTGGGGGGCAGGGGGGAGAAATGAACCAAGCCTTGTATGCACATATGAATAATAAAAGAAAAATGAAAAAATAAATAAATAAATAAATAAATAAAAGTATTGTGCAACTCAGCATCTGGGAAATATAAGAAGGAACACAAGCTAAGAACAAAGCGCCTCTACAGTATCCCAGAAAAAGTTTAATCCTCTGATAGCAAAGGATATCCTTAGCCTATGCCATCTATTATTGGGAACACATGCTTTTGAAATAATTATGTCCAGCAACAAAAGTAAATGTTTTTCTTCTTTCTTCCCTTTCTGTTGCTAGTACTACACAGGCTATTGTATAGACTTTTCATGTTGTATTTGCTATTTTTGGAAAGGGTTATTCAAACTTGGGATTTTGGAGATTTTTGTACATTCTAATTGGCAGGTACTAGACTCTATATTAACTAAATTTGATGTAGTTCTAAGATAAGTGGTCATTATCATAATTGTCTAGTGAAGTCTCCTTAGCTGAAAAACTATAAAAGTTCCTCAGACTTACTATAGCCTGATGTCATTGGAGTGAATTTTCTCACAATACTGATTGAATAAACTATCCTTAACTTACTACAATAAAAAAAAAAAACAGGTTGGCAGGATAAGTCATCTACAGCATTCCTATCTTCCTAGGTCTTTGGGTTTTCAAATGTCCATCATCTCAAATACAATTAGTTTGTGTTACCAACATACCTGGTCAAGTAGAAAATCAAATTCACTCCCAACTACACCACTCCACACCTAATTAACAAATGACAGAATGTAAGATACCATCAATTGTTAAGACACATTCCACTTTTGGAGATGCAATAGTGAAAAATATGTAGCTTAGAATTGATGAAATATAGACTGCCATAGAGAGATATACCTCTGTGTGTGTGTGTGTGTGTGTGTGTGTGTGTGTGTGTGTTATGTCTTAACTTTGTAGCATATGCCTGGATTTTTCCTAACTTTTGAGGAATTAAAATTGAGGACTAAACGAGGCAGAGATTGCTAAATATTCTCCAGAATACATTTTCCTCTATTATTTTAGTAAGAGAACACCCCTCCCACTGAATATTAGCAGGACAGTGGCTACCCAGTTAAATGTTTACCAGCATCCTTTGCCTAAATGGATGGTCATGTGACTAAATTTTGGCCAGAGATAAAAACAGAAGTGACATGTGCAAATTTCATATCTCACTTTTCAAAGAAAGTTTTTCCCTCTGCTTCCTTTCTTTCCCCCTTCCACTGCTTTGCTTGACCTTTTCTGTTAGATAGAATAAGAACATGTGTCAGGGTCAATGCTGGAAATGGAGCCATCCTCCACTTGTAAAAACGAATAGAAGGGTCCAAGCCACTGGATGACCCTAGAGGGCAGGAGAGGAAATACATTGTTGGAATTGTAGTTTGGAGTCTCAATTACAGCCTCCTTGCCTACTTGCCCATGTGCTACATTGATGCATTAACTTCTAAGTGTATGGTGTTTTTTCTAGAATTATTTGAGTCCCTCTCATAACTCAAAAGAAGGAGAAGATTAAGGTAGGCCATAAAACCCTAGAAGCCAAGACAGCTCAAACTCCACGTGAATTCAACTGAAGCCTGAATATGCCTTAGGTCCACCAACATCTACCGCTGAAAAAAGTTAGTTTGAAGATTTCTTTTTTTGTTTGCTTGTTCAGATTTTCAATATTTGGGCCTCAATTTCACTATATCAATGGGTACATGCTACATGACAGGAGCCCTACTGTTTCTTATGATCCTGATCCTGGATTATCAGTTTTACTTTAGAATAGTGCACTGGCCTCTTTACCAATCAGTCATATTTACACCTTAATCACAATGTATCAAACCTTTTCTGTCATTTCACCTCAAAGAACTGACTCGGGTACTGCCTATGTTCTATGCACTCAGCTTGGCCATCGTGTAATGCAATCCCCATCAAAATGGCAATAACATTCTTCAAAGAACAATCATAAAATTCATATGAAAGCATAGAAGACCCTGAATAGCCAAAGCAATCCTGAACTAAAAGAACAGTGATGAAGTATTCATAATACCTGACTTCAACTTATACTACAGAGCCATAGTAACAAAAACAGCATGGTTCTGACACAAAAACAGACATGTAGACCAATGGAATAGAGTAGAGGACCCATAAATAAACCCACACATCTACAGCCATGATTCTCAACAAAGGTGCCTAAAACATACATTAGAGAAAAGACAGTCTTCAACAAATGGTGCTGGAAAACTGGATACCCACATGTAAAAGACTGAAACTAGATCCCTAGCTCTCATCTTATATAACAGTCAACTCAAAATGAATCAAAGACCTTAATGTAAGACTTGCAACTTTGATACACTATGGTTTTAGAGCAACAAAAGACAAGCCTTACTATCTACAAGTCTGAGACTGTACTATAAATCTAGTGCTGTTGGTGAGGGAATAGTGGTGGATTGTGGAAAAGAACAGGGAGTCCAAAATAGACTCATATTGTGGGGAGTTAGAATAACAAATACATAATTCAAATCAGCTTGCAATGTTCTGCATGTGGTGGTGCACACCTGTAAACCTAGTTGCTTGGGAGGCAGAGATTGGGAGGATTGCAGTTCAAAGCCAGCCCAGGCAGAAAGTTAGTGAGATCCCATCTAAACAAATAAGCCAGGCATTCATGGTTCATATCTATAATTCCAGATACTCACGTGGGTAGGTAACAGTATAACTGTCTGAGGCTGGTCCCGGGGAAAAACTCTAGACCCTATGTGAAAAATAAGTAAACCTAAAAAGAAATAAGGTGTGGCTAAAGTGGTAGAGCATCTGCCTAGCAAGCACAAGGCCCTGAGTTCAAACCCCAGTACTGCCAAAATAAAATGACCTTGTGATATCTATTTCAAAAAAAACTAACTTAGATATTGATTTCAAATTGGATCATAAAATAAATTTCAGATGGATTTTGCATCCCAATATTATAGAAGTATTAAAAGAATGATAACTATTTTAAATAATTTAGTGATAAAGTTACCAAGTCTGAAAACAAAACTAAAAAAAATTGAAAGATTTAATGATTCAGAAATTTAATTTTTATGGCTATAACACACTACATGAAAGTCAAAAAAGAAACCTAAGACTACATACATTTGTTTTAGGTAATGAATGTGTTATCTACTTTATATGAAATTATATTTCTACAAATCAATAAGAAAGGAGAAATAGACAAATAGGGTACTTATTGAGGAAAAAATACAAATAAATGGCCAATAACCATGTGAAAAAAATCTCACTCTTGCTGGTAATGAAGTAATGCAAATTAAAATAATGACGGCCTGTCATTTTCACTCATCAAATGGACAAAAGTTCAAAGATGATGTTGTCCAGGCAAGAACGTCGCCTAGCTGGGAATGGACTTCAGAGGTTGAGAAGGTCCCTTATAGAGTGACAAAGAGGAGCCTGCAGACCAGGGAGCTCCCAGCCTGTTGCTTCTCCCTGCAGAAGCTTCTCGCTCACACTAAAGTGTGGTGCAAATAGTAGACTTCATGTGACTTTTACACATAGGAGAGTCTGGGTAGTAGTGGTCTAGAGTTTGGGGAAATATTATATTCTTGGTGTGGTCCTCTTGAAGGACAAGTTCATAGAGTCTCTCAGATTAAAAGTAAGCATGACATTGGCATCAGAAGTTTCACTCTTAGAACCCATACTGCAGACAGAGAGAAAGAAAAAGAGAGAGGGAGAAGGAGAGAGAGAGAGAGAATATGTATACATAGACAAAATATATGCTCATTGTAGTATAGTTTTTAATTGAGGAACATGAGAAACAACCTAAATGTCAACTAATAAAGCAATGGTTAAACTAGCAATATATTATATATTCAATATGTTGCACTGCAAAAAAAATAACTGTATTATATGAATTTCAAAGAATACTATGCAAGAAATGAAGGAAAGAAGGAAGATGTGTCACACTATTAAAATAATGTAAATAAGAATGTAGAGAACTTGATTCATCTACCTTAAGATACATGTCTGTATACACACGTGTGTTGAGTGTGCTGTGTCTGTGTGTGTATAAATGCATGCATAAATGTGTGAACATAGGCCTAGAAAGACAGACTTCAGATTTTTTAAATGGTTATGTTAAACTGCTAGCCAAAATAGCTCTGTAAGCTACATACAATGTCCATCTTCTTCCCCCACAAATCCACATAACGTTAATAGATAAATATTTTAAATCACTAAAAAGACATGTCTGTGCTCAAAACAGGGCAAACTTTCCTGTGGTCCAGAAAAGGAATGAAAGTGCAGAGAGGTGAGAGGCTCAGCTTTCCTGGGCCTCCCAACGGAAGCAAAAGCAGTCAGGGTAATGTAATCAGGTCCAACAAAGTAACGGAACATGGAAAGGAAAAGGAGCCAGGTTCACTGTGTGAAATGGGAGGTGAAAAGGACTCCTCTGGTAATGAAATAAGATTGAGATAGAACTGCATTCCCCGGTCTGAACTCATCCAGTCTCCAGTTGTTGCACCTGGTAGCAGGAGGAAGCATCCAGTGGACCACCATGAACTGACCTAAGATGGCCAATGGTTCACAAATAGACTCTGCAGGAAAATTCAGGTTACCAACAGGAAACCTGATTCACCACAGGGTGACCACATGGGTCATGTGTAGGCTACCACACCTCTTCACAGGACAGGTGAGCTCCAGGAAACAGACACACACACACACACACACACACACACACACACTCCTGCTCAAGACAAGTCTGCACATTGAAATATAGAAAGCAATGTGGCCATATATGACAGATCATTTTATGAACAAGTTTCACTTTTAACTGTATGACCAAGAGAAAACTTTATACATGTGCACAAGGAGGTATAGAAATATCTTCACCATGCTTTTTTTTTTTTTTTTGTACTGGGGTTTGAACTCAGGGCCTACACCTTGAGCCAATCCACCAGCCCTTTTTTTTTTTTTTTTTGATACATGTTTTTGAGATAGGATCTGGCGAACAATTTGTCCTGGTGATCCTCCTGATCACTGCCTCCTGAGTAGCTAGGATTACAGGAGTGAGCCATCAGCACACGGTTTCACCATATTTTACTTATAACAATAATAATGATTACAATTGCAAAAAATGGTTTAAAAAACTATAGAATATTAATACAATAGATTATTAAGTGGAAGTTAAAGCAAATAAGGTTTTTTCTGTATTAACAAATATCTCAAAAGCATAGCATTGAGAAAAAGAAAAGGACTTTTCAGAATAATACACAAAGCATATAATTTATGTAAATTATAAATTTTATAAATAAATGATATACATTGCTTGCTGATTCACTGATGTATAGCTGAAAAGACATGAAGGATCCAGACCAATTTCCATAATAGTGATTGGCTCTGGGAAGAGCATATGATACAGTTGGGTATAAACAAAGTTTTCAATTTTAATGCTCTTTTATTTCAAAAATTCTGAGAAAATGTGAAAATATGCTACATATAGTAATTCTGAGTAGTTTATACACAAGTATTTCCTATATTTTTTTTGCATGGTTTAGTTCTTTCAAATTTTTTTCTTTTTTTCTTTTTTTGGTGCTGGAGATCAAACCCAGGACCTTGCACCTCTAGAATGCTCAATTACAAGCATGTATTACCATGCCTACCAAGAAAAGATATGAAAAGACAACTGGTATTTTTGTTTTGTTTTGTAGCACTGGGGATTGAACTCAGGGCCTTGTGCATGCTAGGCAAGCACTATACCACTAAGCTACATCCCAGGCTCTCAAAACATTTTAAAGAAAAAAATTAAGTGAAAGAGGGTAAGAATGGAGAGTGTGTGAGAAAGGAGAATTTCAGGTTTTACTCTGATATTTCTGTTAATAGGATATTAAATGGGATGGAATTGCTATTTTTAGAATGCATATCTTAGGTCTAAATGTAAATACCAAGACTACTTTTTTTTTTTTTTTGGTGGCATTATGGTGTGAACTCAGGGCATCTTGCTTGCTAGGCAGGCTCTCTACCACCTGAGTCACTCTAAAGCTAACCATTCAGCTTCAAAGGGCAAGAGTCCTTCTACGATGGACAAGAGAGATAGAACCAGCCCCACCTCAGCTGGCTCCTCCTTTCTATCCAGCAGGTAACTAGAGAAGCTTGGGAAATGGCAGAGGCCTGGAGGGGAGGGACTGTAGTGTCTGGGCTCTCCCTTTCTCTTCAACCTTTATCATCCAGACAAGGTAATGAGGTTCCAAAAAAAACACTTATAAAGACTGGGAGAACCGTAGGAAGTGGAAGCTGGAATCTGAGTCAAGCTTTAACACTGAACTTGCAGGTTGATAGTGGGTCAATTTCAAGTAGGGTTCACAAAAGAGAATTAGAGAAAAGGCCCAGATGGCCCTAGTGTTTTCTCCATTCCCATCTGGGCTGACCAGCTCCTTTCTCTTGGATTCTTTTCTTTTTGTTACTAGTTATAAATCACTACCTCCTTCCAGGATGCTTTGACTTGTTCAAAGACAAGCACACAAGCCCTTTCCATTAACTAGCATTGGAAGTTACAAAGGTTGCAGAATTATACCTAGTTCACGTCGGTATAGTAACCGGACTGACCACTGGAAGACCCTTGTACTTCACCTTCAACTCTTGTGGGTGAGAGTCGGGTCTACCTAACCTCCTTAGTTCGTTGGCTCCTCAGGGGCCCCACATGCCTCTGTGGAAGCTTCATTCCAACAAATTCAAGCTGTTTATAGGAGATTGTAATGAAATGTGCAAATCACTAGACTACATGACAGCCTTTTATGAACTGACCAAAGCCAAGTTGACCACAACTGTGGTTCTTTTTGCTAAATCACAGAAGCAACCAAAGTCTGTGGTTGAGGGTAAACTAGCCACCATCATCCTCACTACTTGGTTATAACGAAATCAAGACTCAGATCCAAGCAAAGACACATTGGACAAATATCCATAAGCATAACAGCCAGAATCTAATCAAACAACCTACTCTGTAAATCAAGGAAATGACAGGGACCTTCAGTTTCTCCAGCTTTATGACCCATTCCTTCAGGCTTATGCCCACTTACCCTAGGCAGGATTCTAGTCCCTCTCTTTAGAATCCTGCAGTTAGAAATCTTCCTAAACAAATGGCTTTCAACTGGGGTAATTTGGCCCTCGAGGGGCATTTGGCAACATCTGAAAACATTTTTCATTGTCACCAGGAGAGCAGTATATTACTGGCCTCTAGAGGGCCAGTCCTCTCATAATTATCCAGCCCTACCTGTCAATAAGGTTGGGATTGAGAAATCCTGGCCCTAACCAATGGCTGGCCATAGAAGCAATTAGGGAGAAGTCTCTGGCACCCTCTCAAAGGGAACAGGGGGTACAGACCTTGGGAGATTCTGAAAGTTTTTTCATTCAAGGGTGGAGACGGTGTCATTAATGCATTTTCACCAATCTACATAAATTGAATAGTTTTAATTTCACCAAGGAGCTCCCTTTTTCAGCACTTATCATGCTAATTAACAAGCCACTAGTTTCACCAATTTTAAAAAGTTTTGTTGACATTCGTGTGCTAATTAGTAAAGCTTCCATGGCTGATTAAGCTATAGATAGCAAAGGCAATGGATAGATTGAGGAAGCAGCACATTATTTCAATTAAGCCAGAATGTCAGGCCCCTGCAGGAGGTCTCAGAATAATACAAGGCAGGCAAGGTAAGCTAGGGCAAGAACAGGAGGACTTAAATGGACTCACAGGGCCCTTTTACACAAATTCTGCACAGAAACAATGTGTGAGAGAGGCATTAAATGTTCACCGAGGGATGTGAAATGCCCCTGTACCATCCTGACTGGGAATTAGAAATTCCTTGCCTACTTTCATAGAGCTGAATTATTCATTTCCTTACTACTTATGTAATATTCTATTTTAGTGCAAATCCTGTCCAGATGGCTTCAGGAAATCATACATTTTCTAAATCACTAAAAATTCTATATACTCTCCTGTGGAATATCTCTATTAGTGCCAAAAAAAATCAATAAACACTGAGTTGAACAATCCTCTAATGGAAAGAGACAAATATATGTTTATGAATTTAAACATGCAGGTATTACACCAGTCATATAAATATTAAATATATGAATTTCAGTTTCTTCCCCTAAGCTGATAAAAAGCTGGTTATTAAAGAAAGTAATTTAATCAGAGTGGTTAAATCAGCAAACACCATGGAATTTTGAAATAAGAAAAGTCATCTAAATATTACAGTTTTGCAAAGCCAGAAAAAATATGAACTACATAAATTTTTTTAAATTATATTAAGTAATAAAAATCAGAATTTTTGAACACATAAACCTGCAAATCACTTTTTAGATAAGGGCTATAAGTCATATATAACTTAGTAGATGAGACTGAAATCATTTTATCATAGTTGAAACACCCATCAGTGGGAAAGAAAAAAGGCTCATGCTAAACTATTATTGTTCTCAGAATGAGATATAGTATCAGTTTTTTTTAAATGGCAAAAGAAAATTTCTTCAAAAGCCAGAATATATAAATATCATAAAAACGTTTCCAAAAGTTTTTATTCATAGATAGTACTTCAGGTTTAGTGAGCTACAATCAAAATTATTACACAATTTTAAGTTGACTAATAAGGAATAAACTAAATGATCAAATATACTTTGTGTGTTTTGTGGCAACTATTTGATCACACAAATTAATGAAGAAATATATTCTGAGCACTCAAGTATAATAATCCTAATGACTGAACGAGAGGGATAGAATATTAAAAATGGGAGGAGGGGTTCTTTTAGGCATACAGACTTTTAATAAAAATGTTTACTTAACCAATAGATATACCATCATCTATAAGCCCTTCACAAATTTCAACTCATAATAACTCAATAAAAAAATCAATCAATATTGCCTTTTTACAAATGAGAAAACTGAGGTTAAGCATGGCCTAAGGTTACAACAAAAGGCTGCCACAAATCTCCCAGAAGCATTAAGTAGCTGAGATTGATAGAAAATGTATAACTCAACACACCGTGTTTAGAGAAAGAACCTGAGAGGCCTTGAATCTATTGAAGACAATGATCTAAGGTAATTAGATTACATAGGAAAACAACGATTTTGGCTTCATCTTTTCCATCAAGAATAATCTTCCATCTGAAAGGGACAGAATAAAACTCATTAGTAGGGAATTGAAGACCCAGATGCAAGGTGAGTCTGAAAGAAAGCACCTAATCACAGTAAATGAATTCAGATAGCTACACCCAAATTAATTCAGGCTGATATCACATGCAGGTGTGATTATGATAACCTCTCAGAAATACTGAAAGGCAAGACATGAAGAATAAAACTGAAGATGAGCAGATATCCAGATTTTCAAAGGTGAGGAAAAATAACTACTGTATGTCTCTCTGGCAAATGTTAGCAGGCAGAAGGATTTGTAAGCGAGTTTATAGCACTTGGGAAGAACATAATGATTGCCAGAACTCAGCATGAGTTTCCTAAGAAAAAGACATGCCAAGCTAACCTCATTTCCTGTTACCATCAAGGAAATGGGTAGCAGGTCTTATGCATCTGTGATTTCTATCTATGTCACTTAGGAGAGGAAATGGTTTAAAAAGACTAGTGATGTATCCCATGGAGTGTGACAAGCAAACTGAAGGACACCTACCTACCTGCATTACTGTGCGGAAAGCCAGGATTTCTAAACTGGGTCAGATGGCTGGAGAATTTCTTCCCACACATGTAGCCCTCCACATAGCCAAACTTGACATTGTAATCTACAAAAGAAAAAGTCAAGATTGAGTGGTCCAGGAGGGGAACAAAAGATAACAGGAGGTATAGGCAGCACAAGGCAGGCTTTAAGGCCCCCCAAAACATAAAACCCCAGAATTTGTAGACCAGTTGAGAATGATATTCTGTAAGATTAAAGCTAGGAAAATCAACTTAAAAATAAATGCCATTTGCAGAAGAACTTCATCCAAATAGTGTTTGCAAATGTGTTTCTCAAAAAATTAAAGAGATTCCTAAATCTGATTAAAAGGCCCAAATGTCTCAGGCATAATCAAGGTCACCCGCTGATATCACTAATGGAAAAAAAAAGAAGTAATCAAATTAAGTTTATTATCATCTGATTGAGGAAATTATGAGTTAACAGAAGGGTGGCAAGCCACATGTCACTGATAGAAAATAGAGCCAAAAGAGTAAGAATTTGGCTGGGTTTATTCAACATAATCCAATGTAGAGTGATACTGCCTCTGGCACTGGTGGCACATCTTTGTTAATATTTTGATGACTCTCCCTCTAGTCTTTTTGGAAAGCATATTGTAAAGAATTACATGCTTTTATCTTTTTAACATAGCATTTTAATAGAAGCACTTCCCTTCTTATTAAAAACTGCTCATTAACACAACTTTTTTGACATCACAATGTTCCCTCATAAGAGATGACAAAATTTACTTAACTATCACCTTATTTCTTAGTTGTTTTTAATTTTTCATGATTATCAATATTCTGCAAAAATGCAAAACTTTCGCTCTGCTTCGAATTATTCTTTCAGAACAGATTCTTGAGATAGCAAGACAGGGCCCAGAATATTGACATTTTAAAGCTCTTGACAATTGAAAACTACTTACCTTGTCTCTCTCACCAGTATGGTCAGTCTTCAAACAATGACTAAATCTCTGATAATTTATAAGGTAAATTTATACCTCACTTTAATTCACATTTCTTAATGAGACTGAACATTTTTCCATATGGGATTTGTCATTTGATTTTTCTCTTTTGTGAATTGTGTGCTCATGCTTTCTGTCTACTTAGTTTTAGCAATTATTCTTACAAATTTAATGATCTCTAATAGGTAAAGAAATCCAACATTTGTCATATGTATTACCAAATTTTTACCAATTTTTCCTCATAATTACATATGTTGTTTCTGTTTTGTATTTCTACATAATCAAACAGTTTTTCTTTTTTCTTTGTTATGTTTTCTATTATCCTTGAATCAGATTTAAAATAGGTCTTTGCCAGGCACTAGTGGTTCGTGCCTGTAATCTAAGCTACTTGGAAGCCCAAGATCAGGAGGATCCTGGTTTAAGGCCAAGCCCTGGCAAATAGTTTGTGAGACCCTCATCTCCAAAATAACCATAGCAAAATGGACTGGGGGTGGACTGGGGGTGGAGCTCAAGTGCTAGAGCACTTGTTTTGGAAGCACAAAGCTCCAAGTTCAAACTCCAGTCCCACCAAAAATACAAATAAATAAAATATGCTATTACTTTTGTGTTGATTTTGTTATGGTTTTATTAACAATATTTAACTAATTAACATAGGATTTTTTGAAATGTGTGAAATCTGGACCTAACTCGATTTTTTATACTTTCTTATACTGCTAGTAGAAATGTTCAAATAACATTTACTAAATAAATCCTCCCCACCTTTGTGATTTTTGATACATCCTTGAAAATATGCTCAGTTCTTTTAGCTATCATTTTCCACCAATTACTCTATTTTACATCGGTATTACACTGTTTTCATTACTACAGCATTTTAATAAAATATAAGTAGTGCTATAAACTATCCATTTTCAAAATTATTGTCTATTTTCTTCAGTTTGTTCTTTTCTAATTAACCTTTGAAGTTACTTTTTCAGGTTCAAAAAATAACCCCAGTGAACTTTTAAGTATAATCTATTTCACAAGGGTCAGCACCTAAATACCAACATTCCGGGAATTGTGTATGTTGGAAGAGCAGTAAATCTTGGTGCTTTATTTTATTTTGCTTTTTAGTGCTGGGGATCAAACCCAGCGCCTTATAGATGCTAGGTAAGCATTTTACCACTGAGCTATACCCCCAGCTCTCTCAGTGCTCCTCTTGAAGCCACCAGTTATCTTGGTTTTGAGCTTTACCCAATAAAAACATTTGATTATGAGTCAGTTTCCTAAATGTCTTGATATTAGTGAAATGATATAAAAGGGGGATATGAGTGTTATTCCTAAAAACATGTATTGCCTATTCATAATAAATGTACAAGCATTCTATCTAATCAAAACATTGTGATTGTTTGTGTGAGGTATTGGGTGGAGATTGAACTCAGGCTTGAGCTCTATCACTTGAGTCACACCCCCAGTCCTTTTGTTTTTAGTTTGTTTTTGAGATAGGATCTCACTAACTTTTACCCAGGCTGACCTCAATTACTATCTTCCTGTCTCCATTGTGAAACTTTTTATAAAATAACAAAGCAGAAGTACAAATATTATATTTTCTAACCAATAAGCTAAAAAACTGAAAATCACCAACACTTTGAATCCTCCTACATATAAACTACAATGGTTAGTTAGAACCACTGTAGAAAAGATTGAAGGAGATATTGAAAATCAATTCATGATTTACAACCCATGCTATTGTTCAAGCCCCTTGACAACCTCCTGTCAAGTCAGGTTTTGAAATTATGCTTATCTTCAATAGCAGGAAGTCCAATACCTCCTGAGATAATTAATTTCATCTTTAGAAAGCTCTGATTTTTAAAAATTCTGACCCAGAACAAAATTGGTCTGCCTGCAATTTCCCAAGTACATAAATTCTAATCCCTGTGCTACCCCCAAAATCCATTATATAAAGACCATTATTGCATAATCACTGAATCTTTTATTCACGGGTTAAGCATCCATCAAAGGTCTCACTCATGATGAGATTTCTAATCTTCTAACCATGGGTTTATCTTGTAACCCTAACAAGTTTCTCTAATTTGACTGGGCCACAGGTAGGTGTGAAGTAAAAAGGAGTTTTCAGTATCTTAAAATGCAGTACCATAAATGACCACAAAAATCCAGCTGAATTGGAGAGCTCTGTCCATGTAGCCCAAAGACAATATTCTGTAAAATAAAACACTGTGAAAGAAAATTGTTAACTATAACTCATAATTGAAAACAAGAGTCTTCAAGTATCCCGTAGCCTAAAAATAAGTGTCCAACACCAAGTTTTCCTCATTGCCTCTTTTCAGGGATTTCAGAGAAGCACAGAAATACCCAGGACTTCAGGGAAAAAAATTAAGTAGGCTGAGAAAGAGTTAAAAGGTCAAGTAAGACAATCAATTCAAAGTAGATCAAAGATCTTAATACAAGACCTCAAATTTTGAAACTTTAGAGGAAAACGTGGGAAACCCTTGAAAATATAGGCATAAGATATAGATATGTATAGACAATGACTTTCTGAATAGGACTCCAATTGCTGAGGAAGTAAGAGCCAGAACTGGCAAATGAGTTTCCATCAAATTAAAAAGCATCTGCACATCAAAGGCAACAATTACCAGAAGAGACAACCCTCAGAATGGGAAAAAATCCTTACAAGCTATTCATCAGACAAAAAAATAATAACCACAATATGTTAAGAGCTCAAAAAATTAAACATCAAAACTCCAAATAATCTAATAAATGGGCAAATAAATTGAACAGACAGTTCCCAAAAGAAATACAAATGGCCAAAAAGTACATGAAGAAAGGTTCAACATTCTCAGCCATAAATCAAGTGTAAATCAAAATGACACTGAGATTCCGTCTCATCCCAGTTAGAACAGCAATCATCAAGGAGACAAATAACAAACAATGGTGAGGATGCAGGGAGTTAGGGAGCATTGGAACCCTTATATGCTGTTGGTGGGAGTGTAAATTAGTGCAACCACTATTGAAATCATTATAGAGGTTCCTCAAAAAACAAAATAGACTTACCATAAGATCCTGTTATACCATTCTTGGGCATATATCCGAAGGAATGTAATGTAATAGAGATACCTGAATGCCCATGTTTATTGCAGGACTAGTCACAATAGCCAAAAGGGGGAATCAATGTAGGTGCCCAACCACTGATAGATAGGTAAAGAAAATATGATACATATTCACCATGGAGTATTACTCAACCATAAAGAAGAATGAAATTATGTCATTTGCAGAAAAAATGGATGGAACTGGAGATCATTAGGTTGAGCAAGATAAGCCAAGCTCAGAAAAACAAATATCACATGTTTTTGCTAATATGTGGAATTTAATAGGGCATAATTGTAAAAGGGGGACTGTTTGGAAGTAGAACCAGCAAGGAGGGAGGAAAGGCAAAGGAAGGTGAATATGATCAAGGAACATTTTATACATGTATGAAAACAGCATAATGAAACCCACTAAAAACTATTTGAAAACGGGGGGAGGGAGTTAAGAAAGAGCAGTAAAGAGGGTGGGTGAATTTGATCAAAGTACATTATATACATGTATGGAACTATCACAATGAAATCCTTTGTGCAATTAATTAATGCTAATAAAAATAAGTAATATAATACATACTATATATGTAATATAATAATAAAAAAGAAATTTGGGATTATGGGAGGCTCACATATGGGATCCCCTAGAAAGTCAGCTTTGAACAAATTCCAATGGTATGTGATAAAAACCAATAGGGAGAAGATGGCATCTTCACTTGCCAGGCAAAAAAAAATACCTCACCCCTCTTTGTCCGACTGAGACAAGGTCTTACCATGTAGCACTGGCTGGCCTGGAACTCTCTATCTTCCTGCCTCTGCCTCCTGAGTTCTGAGATTACAGACATGTGCCAGCATGCCCAGCTGGATTTCCCTTTTGTCTATTCATCTCCCTTCACCTAATAAGTGAGCTGCAGAGTAGGTGAGCCTATCACAAACCATGCCCATCTCGCCTACCAGCTGGGTACCAAGCATAGACGAGTGACTGAGCAGAGACCCTAGTACCAAGGCAGTGTTTGGAATCATAAGTGAAGCCTGCACAGGTAGCAGGCCGGAAGAGTTTTAAACCAAATTCAGGGGCTACAGATATTGCTCAAAGGGCTTGCCAATCTTGCACAAGGCCCTGTGTTTGATCCCAGCACCCTGGCCCCCCCAAAAAGAAAGACATAAACAACTAACATTGAAGATTTTAGTTACAAAAGATGGACAGAAAGCTATGGAATCTACCCGCTGGATGATAGGGAAAGAAATTAAATGGCACCTCAAGTCTCCACTATAAAACAGAGCAATTCTGTATTTATACCCCATTGAGGGGTATCTCTCATGAAATTGGTTGTAAAGCTATGTCTTCCTGCTTTGCTTTGATATTTTAAGGCCAGTATAGGAAAATACTGAGGCTGATTAAGACCAGTTGCAAACAGTTACAAGATACTCATGTTTCCCTCTACAGTCCTTAAAATTAGCTAAATTTGTACTATGTTCTAAAATATTGTTAAACAAAGGCTTGAACACCTCCAGTTTAAAACAGCATCCGCACAGCTTCATGAGCCAACTCTGTATTTTTGCTTTGCTGCCAAAACTCTCCCCTTAATGAATGTGATGCAGAGTGCAGAAAACTATTCTTTGAAGCAATTTTGCATTCTTCTAGTAGCAACAGTTTAATGTCAAAAATTCTTATTGCTCAACTAACCTAAATACTAAATATTCCACATCCCACCAATCTAACCTTAATATATTCTTATGCCTTCAGGATGTTCCCTGTGTCTCTGAAAAGCTTCTGCCATGCCTTCTCTGCTGGGCACTTCCAGTCATCTTGCAAGACTACATCAAATGAGACCTCTCTAGTATCACCTGCTCCAATCTCTTACCTGGTTAGATCCTTCCACAGGTCTTTCCCAATGCCTCTGTCAGGGCTTGGCCCTCCATTTCATCTCTTCCTATATTTAGACAGTGAGTTCCATGAGGACAGGAGCTATACTTAATCTCTTCTTCGTACCCTCATGATCTAACATGGTCAAGCACATAATTAGTGCTCAATAAATTTTTTAAGTAATGAATACATCTTCCCATTTATGAATTAAAAACATTGGACAGCCATGGGAAGAGAGAACTGAGTTAATCTACCCAGCTCAACTTGTACTTTTGGCTTATAAACTACACAAACTCAATTCAAACCAGATTAAGCTAAAATATTAAAAGTTGCAGATAGATAGATAGATAGATAATAAGAATGACTTACATATCTTGGCGGGGGAGAAGGGTAAATTTCCCTTTGGAATACCAGAATCTACAGACTCAAGCAAGATTATCAAGTTTCCCTCTCCATCTGTTTCGCATCTTGTTTTTCTCTTCTCAGTTTTCATTCTCTGCTCTGTACAGAGACCTTCAGGGAACAGCTCCCTACAGATTAGAAATCTCTTCCTTATAAGTTTCTTTTTTTTTTTTTTTCAGTACTGGAGCTTGAACTCAGGGCCTCACACTTGCTAGGCAGGCAATCTGTCGCTTAAGCCATTCTGCCAGCCCTTGTGTGTTGGGTATTTTCTAGATAGGGTCTCACAAACTATTTGCCTGGGCTGGTTTCAAATCATGATCCTCCTGATCCCTGCATCCTGAGTTGCTAGGATTACAGGATAGTTTTCAATCCTCCTGTTTACACTATTTATGCTTCCTTTGTAGCTGGGGTAACAGGTCCACACCAGCATGCCCAGCTTTTTATGAGCTTAAGATGGAGTCTTGTAAATTGTTTTTCTTTTTTTTGGACAGGGCTACTTTGAATCACAATCCTCCCTATCTCTGCCACTCATGTAGTTTGCAATCCAAGAAAAGGAAAATATACTTCTCTCCCCAGTGTTCTGTATAAAATCCCAGGGAAGTAATTGATTGGCCTAATTAAGTCACATGGACTAGTTACTGCCCCAAGGAAGTTGGGGCTCATAATTGGCCCAGGTCCAAATAAGGAAGTTTTAGCTCATCATTTGTGCTTCCAGGAATCTTTTAATTCTCCTATTCTCTTCTCGTGGATATTTTGACCAGGTTGTTGAGGAATATTGGACATAAAAAGTTTAAAAACCAAGATAATACTCATGAATCAAGCTACTTGTGGTGACATGTTATTGCCTAAAAAAGTATAAAATTTACTTCTAGAATAACTGTTTTTATAATATGGCACACTAGAGATCCTGACACACAAGTTCTCCTAAGTAATATATATTTTCCACAAAATAATGGGGAAATTCACAGAGGTCAGGAACTTGAGAGCAGATAGGTAACCAAGAACTGGAAATTCTGTGTAGTCTGGTGCAAGTGAGCATCCAGATGATTTAGAGATTTGCCCTGTAGAGGGCACCGAAGATACAATCTTGGACTGGCCAGTGACAAGTCAGAGGTAAGATCACCCTTCACAAAAGATGGAAGCCAGGGAGGGATATACCTTCAAGGAAAGGTGGAACAAAATGGAAAACTCTTCACTCACAAGCAGACATTAAACAATATTGTCTGGAACATGAAGGTGGGGAGATTTTTTAATGACCTGAAAATACATGGCCATATGTCAGCATTCTTCATGTACATTTTGAACTAGATCTGTACTGTTCACATGATTCTGAAAATTGCAAATAGAGATGTACCATTTAACATGGACCTTGCCGTAATGATCAATTTAAAGTGAATTCAATGTTAATACCCATAGGTGCCTGGTAGAGGCAACAAAGTAAAAAGCTCCCTAGTAGAATGAATGCCCAAGATTGGCCTAAAAAATTTAGTGGTAGTGCACACCTATAATCCCAGCAATGGGAAGTAGAGGTAGGAGGATCCTTATTTGAAGCCAACCCAGGCAGTTAGCTAGGTCCATCTGAAAACCAACTAAAGACAGAAGGACTGGGGGTATGGCTCAAGAGTGTAAGGCCCTGAGTTCAAACCCCAGTAGTGCTTCCCCCCACCAAAAAAACCAAACATACTAGTGATAGAATTACAACTGAAATGACCTCACAATAAAAAAGTTGTAGCTGGGCACAATGGATCATGTTTATAATCCGAGCTACATGGGTGGGCAGAGATTGGGAGGATTGTGGTTCAAAGTAGCCTTGGCCTCCCCCCAAAAAAGTTTACAAGACTCCATCTCAAACTCATAAAAAGCTGGGCATGGTGGTGTGGACCTGTCATCCCAGCTACAAAGGAAGCATAACTAGTGTAAATGGGAGGATCACAGTTCAGACTGGAGAGGGCATAATGAAGAGGCCCTTTTGGGAAAATAAGTAAAGCAAAAAGAACTAGGAGCATAACTCAGTGGTAGAGCACCTGCGTAGCTAGAACAAGGTCCTGAGTTCAAACTCCAGTACCACCAAAAATAAATAAATAAATAAAATCATAAAACAGAAATTGAAGCAAGATACCAGAGGAAAATAAAGAAACAGGCTGTTAATGTGCATTCCTTGGATAGTAAAGTTATGATGCAGAATATAAAATAAATTTGTTCAATATTTTTTAAAAAACAAGAGAGCATTAAAAGCATGATAAAAAGAAAACACTTGCATACACAGAAGGAATGGCATGCTTTTATTATACCCATTACTTCCTCTAAAAAATGTAATAAATTTAGCTAAGTTTTATATTGCTATATACCAAATTAAGTAAGGTTAAGCCAAATATTGACTTATCTTTCTCTTATAACATAAAAATTCATTATAGTAACTTGTCTCAGTTTAATCTTCATGTAATTGTTGTCAGCTATATGATCCATACCTAATTTTTAAGTGGATTTTATCTAATTATATGAAATATAATAAATAGATCACTATTAATATATTTATTTATTATTTAAAAAAACAAAATTTGGCTTTTTCTAACATAAAGTAAGTCTAAAATCCTTTTGGGATTATGTGAGTAAAAATCTTTGAAGACTATGACTTTAGGAGAGAAGGCTAGTGCCTCTAAACCTACCCATTATAAAAGATTGCTTTTTTAGGTTTTCAAATTTTTGTAGAGTAATAAATGGTCTAAATGCACATGACTTATTAACAATCCACACTATGAGCCTCACTATGCAAGATCCACAACATGCAAACTTGTTCAGCAAGACACATACATGATGGTGGTATTGAAATATGTTTGCAAATTTTTTGACACTCATCAAAAGGTGGAATCCAACTTCTTCCTCTCAGTTGTTGGCTGGACTTAGTGACTGGCTTCCAACACATACAACGTTACCACAGAGACTAGGCATAAAAGCGTTGCAGCTTCTTCCCTACTCTCTTGAATTGCTCACCCTGGAAAAACCAGTCATTGTGAGGACAGTCAATCATTTTTCTGGAAAGGTCTACATGCAAAAGAACCAAGGTCTTCTACTGCTGCAGTCTGGATGCTGAATGTCCTCTAAAGGTCCAGGTGTGAAAGGCTTGGTCCTCAGAGAAGTACTGTTGGGAAGTGGGGGAGCTGTTAGAAGTTGGGCCACAGGCCCAAAATAACAGGGCCAACCTGTCCCGGATTAAACCTCTGAAATTCTAAGCCCAGATAAACCTTTTTCTCTTTATAAGCAAATTATCTTGGGGATTTTGTTACAGAGACAAAAAGCTGACAAACACACCTGTCAACAAGCATGTGAGTGAGTCATCTTGGGAGTGGATCTCCTTACCCCAGGGTTTGGATGACCATGGCCCAGTCAACAGTTTACTATGCTCCCATGAGAGACCCAGAGCCAGCAACAACCAGCTAAGCAGATCCTAAATTCCTGAACTAGAGAAGTTGTGTGAAATTATAAATGTTTATTTCTATTCAAAGCTGCTAAGATTAGGGATAATTTGTTTTGCGTTAAGAGATAACTACTGCAGCTAGTGGTCATAAATTTCAAGGTTCAATCTCCATGAACACCTCTAAACATCCTCAATTTCAGTACTTGTCTCTTCACAGACTGGTGGACCATGCTTTAATTAGCAAGGCCCTTGACATCTTGCTATTTTCCCAGACGCAGTTGTCCTTTGAGCTAAGGTACATCTTCCACTCATGTTTCCAGAAAAACCTGATTGATCTTCACCCTCTTTTTGGCCCACTACAGAGTCATGTGACATAAAGCATGGAAAAATCCATATGAAAATGTTCTTCAAAGGAAATGGAGCCATGACAGGCGCTTAGATTTTTATGGACTCGTGGCTCATGGAGGCTGTGCGGTGCTGGATTTAGAGTAAGTGTTTGGGGGTAGACCTGCTGCAACCTGTTACTTAATACCTTTGTGATTCTAGGCAAGGCAACTAACCTCTCTTTGCAAAAGGAAATAGTAACTAAACCTTGTTCTGAGAACTAAATGAGCTAATGTCTAGAATACAGTTAGTCTCAATAAATGTTGACATTGTTAGGGGTTGTTTGATCACTTATATGTAACAAATGTCTTTACTGTCTCTTCCTCATTTGTGTGTCAACTGCAGAGACCACAATTTCTATCTTTTTGCATCTTCCTATTGTGCTAATCTAACACACTCCATAAATACATCCACAGATGTATTTGGCAGCTCCAGAGATGAGGCAAAGGCAAAAATTAGAACCTCAAAGGGATTACAAATCTACTACAGCCATTCTTTATAAATTGCTGGACTAGCATGTGTCACTAAGTAGCAAACAAGTGTCAGAAAGGTAAGGCTGCTGTGATGTTCCTTTAATACAACATGGCTGCTGTACAGCCATTCAGTCAGACATTCAGTCAGTCTATTCACTGGTGATTTTGTGCTATACTCAAGGAAATCAAAGGACTATGTTAAAATGAAATGCTGAGGCACTTTAACTGTAGTTGTGTCATATATTTGCATAGTCATAACATTAAGGAAAAAGAATGGTCACATATGCCTCAGAGTAGGGTGTCATTGTCAGATTCTTGTATGTCACCACTCCAGCACCCTGGGCTTTAAAACGTGCTATCACATTGTGACACCACATGGTAAGAGACTGAATACAAATTGCAGCTGAATTTATATTTCAAGGTAGTGGTTACCAGCTGCACATCATTTGTTTTGTCTTGTTTAAAATAGCTCTAAGTCGCATGCCAGCTACTGTAAGCTCCAGATTCTATTAATTAGGAAAACTAAGCCAGCAGCTTGTCCCCTGGAAGCCTGTGCCAAGTTGCTCCCCAAAACCTGCCTCAAGTCTCTGTAGCCTGTCAGTCTTCCAGGTGATCGTGTGGTTCACAGTGTTTTCCAAGATGTGGTCCATCTGAGAAACTTATTAAAAATGAAATTTTCTACCCCTCACCCTGGGCACACTAAATCGGAATCTTGGGATGGACCCAGAAATCCACATTTTAAGCATTTTCTTATGCATGGAAAAGCTTGAGAACTACTATAATCTGTACCTACTCTAAAATGAATAATTTCTCTTGAAACCAAGTGTATTGTCCTCACCCAGAAACCTCACACTGTGTTTCCTAATTTTCTCCCAATACTTTTTTATTCAAGGTTGAGTAAACTCTCATCTGCTTAATTGCTCCCCTATCAGTTAAAATCACTTATACAGTAGCTGGGAAGGTCCAGATGTAAAATACCATAGCCCTTTATGAGGATGGCCCTTAGAGGAGTCAAACTGTGTTCCTCATTCATTGTGAAATAAAATGCATATCTCAGAATAGAAAGAGCCCCCAGAAGCAATAGTAGGACTCTCTGTGCAGCTACCCTTAACTCAACTAGCAAAACCACCTTTTCTTATTATGCTTACGTCTTTTCTTCAACAAAATCAGTGATAAGGGCAGAACGGGACCTGCTTGGAACTGAGGGGAGGGGGAAGGTGGGAGAGGAGAGCAGGGTGGAGAAATGACTCAAACAATGTATGCACATGTGAATAAATGAACAAATTAATTAATTAATTAATTAAAAATTTAAAAAAAAAGAAAGAGCCCCCAGAACAGGTGACATGAGTAAATAACATTACCATAGCATCCTGCTCCTCTGTGACTTCTCTCCTCACAGATTCAGTTGTAACCATCATTCCTGCCTAAGTTCCTCATTAGTGCAGCTCTTTGTAATCTATTAGGTGTGACTATATGTGAGCACTCTTTGAGTATGCCTAATGTATTGGTGTTGATCCTGACATTAGGTTAAAAGAATACATACCCCACCCCACCCCCACACCCCAATTCATCACCTGACAGATAGTTGTCTGAGAATGAATTAGTGAAGAATGAATGGCCAAAGGAAGACCACACTCTTCTATCCAGTCACATGTGCCGTTCACCTGGTCTGCTCATAAAGCCCCACAGGCTCTACAATTACTCCTCTCTATGGGTTTTTTGTCTTATTATAAATGTACATATTTCCTTTTTGCAAGTTCTTTCTTATCTTCTCTCTTACCCACATCTCTTTTTTGGGGTTCATATCTTGCTAGTTTCTTTGGTCCTCTGATCAGATTTTCTCCCAAGAACTGGAAGCTGACCCTCTTGGCTCATAGATGTCCTAAAATGTGTTCTTTTGTCCCCAGATTATTTCCACTTCCTCTCTCTCTCTCTCTCTGTCTCTCTCTCTCTCTCTCTCGTTTATATTAATTGTACAATGTGGTTTCATTGTAATATTTTGTTGCAGCTTCCAGGTTACTGATGAAAGTCAGTCTTTTTCAACAATTCTATTGTTCCAAAGCCCTTTCTGGTCTGAAATTTTAACTTTTTTTTCATTTGTACTGCTGTCTATAGGTCTCTTTTACTTTATGTTCATATGTTCATAAATTAGTCAAAGGGGAATTATTCTAGAGGTTAAACATTCTGGTAGCTGATACACTGAATGACTTACTCATGTCTCAACAGAACATCCCGTCATAAGAGAAAACTTCTGTGTCCCCTGGTGAGTTTGTCATTCATTAAACACTTAAGAATGACAGTTCTCAAATGTGGTCCCTATCTTTCAAAGAAAACAAGCAAACTTTCTAGGTCAATTGATACTTTGCTGGACTGTGGCTCAGGTTTGCCTCAAACTGTCCCTAGTTGTCCCAGGATAATTACTGCCAAAGCAGACAGTTTGGCCACTGAATTATCTGATCATCCTACTCATGACCCTCAGATTTTAGATGAATACGAATCTGCTTTTGCTTACCTCCCTCACACCTTTCTTCTCATATCTTATCCTCCTTCCCAACTATCCCATTTGAAACAACAGAAGAGCTAAATAACTGTCACTTCTAAAATAGCCTTAGGCCTTGCCAGTGAAGCTGAGATGTAGAACAATTGATTTACCAGTGACAGATAATGAGGTGACTCAAATCAGAGCCACGTTCTTAAAGAATGTTATGTCTTCTTCAGTTGCCTTACAACAACCCATTAAAATGTTCTCTTACAACTAATTCACTAATTATGACTTGCCTAGTTACTAAAGCACGCATTAATTCAGTTATTTATTGGTCGCTGACTACGTGCTAGGCACTATCCTAGCCACTGAGGTGCTAAAGTTGACACAGATTTGCTTTGCTTTCATGGAAATTATGTTCCAGTTAAGGGGCACAGACAATAAACAGTAAAAAAAAAAAAAAAAAGATAGTGGTAACTTTTATGAAGAAAATGAATCATAGAAATGGGGTAGAGAGTAAATTTAGAGTATAGCTGAACTTCATTAACAGGGACTGGAAATACAAGGGCTTGAAAAAGATTAGAAATGTATTCTTTGTTGTTCCCAAAAGTAACCTGTCCAGAGGTAGAAGGTGGCTCCATATACACGGATCTTCAAGGATCAAGGTTCCTTCAATATCCCTGTCTATCCAATAGGATGGTGGACTCATCCACATGGTCTGCACAATTCACCAGTACAATGTCTGCATTCTATCCAGTGGGAATGAAAAAGAATTAGATCCAGAACAAGTGGCTCACCATTAAGGAGATGATCTAAAAGTGATGTGTTTTTATTCTTCTTATTTCCCATTGGTTTAAAATTAGACATTTGGCCACAACTAATTACAAAGCCACCTGGGAGATACACCTTTTTGAATACTCAATGCCCAGCTAAAACTTGGGAAGTTCTATTATTTTAATAATAAAGGAGTAGAAGACAGAAGTTGTAGTCTGTGTTATAAGGGCTCTATTTTACTCTGGGCTAGAAAGATGAGGGTTTTTTCACAAGAGATTTTTGTTGAACTATTCAGAAAAACAGTTGAGGAGGTGACATTTGATATGAGAGTTGAACAACACCAAGGAGGCAATCATTATAACATATGTGGGTGTTTATAAAAACAGCAAACATGAGTTAAGATGAATGGACATGTGTATGTTTCATATTAAAAGTTTAATTTATTTTTAATCATTATAATATGTGATTATTTAAGAGAAGCTCATTTAAAAAGCACATATTGACATATATAATATATGTTATGTAGATGTGATTTTTTAATTGGTGAGATTCTCAATCCTATTTACATACTATACCTGGATGCTTTTGATACATCTGCTATATAGTAACACTGAAAAATTTATATCGATGATTGTTTAGTAGAAACTAAATTCTGAAAGCTTGATATTTCCATTTGTTTATCCAATCATCTTGAATTTCCAAACAGCAATTACCATCTTCTCCACACCCTTTGCAATCTTTTCCACAAACTAAGCTACTGGGCAGCTCCACGAAGAGGCTAATAGATTATGAAATGGGGAAATCTTGTTCTAAAGTAAACAGAGAGGAACTTCCAAGTTTTAGACTCAGTCATTAGTCAGATGGATTGTATACAAAGAAAGAACTGTTTTGACATCGATTATGAAGAAAATGCATGCTGGAAAGGCATCTCGTCGCTGCGCCATTCTGGGTACTTGCCACGCACTTGATAAATTCAGGTCTAATTAAAACCAAGAACATTTGTTGCCCTTAACGCAGAGAAACTAAAGCAGATACCTTAAAAGCAACTGAGGCCAATAGGAAAAGGGGACCAGGAACTAGAGAAAAGTTTAGATCAGGAAGAATTAACCTAGAAGGTAACACCCACGCACAGGAAATCAATGTGAGTCAATGCCCTGTATAGCTATCCTTATCTCAACCAGCAAAAACCCTTGTTCCTTCCTATTATTGTTTATACTCTCTCTTCAACAGAATTAGAGATAAGGGCAAAATAGTTTCTGCTGGGTATTGAGGGGGTGGGGGAGAGGGAGGGAGTGGAGTGGGTGGTAAGGAAGGGGGTGAGGGCAGTGGGGAGAAATGACCCAAGCCTTGTATGCACATATGAATAATAGAACAATAAAAAAAAAATAAAACCAAGAAACACCACTTGAGGCAGAACTACAGCCCATTATTCAGCTCAGACAAAAGCATCCAAAGGTTCTAGGTGAGGGGTCCAACCCAATTTCAACCACATCAAGGTATGTGCCTTCTCTTCAGCACTGACTTTCTTCTATTGACAAGAGGGGCTGTGAGTCCCTGCATGAGGAGAGTTATGCCAGCATCTTCCCCCCAGTGCTGTTCCCTCTCAAGGAAGCCATCATCAGCCTCTATGGCCAGGAGTGCCCATTAATTAAAACACAAATGCAGGGAATGTGAGCCTCACAATAAAAAGTCCCACACATTGGAAATGCTGAGGATCCTAAACACATTTTCCCTGCGTGATTTATGTACGTGGCTGGGCTATGAAAACATAACCCCCCTCTCCTTTAGTGAAATTGTATCAATTACCATTTCTCAATAACATGTTTGTTTCTGAATATAAAACTTTATATGGTATGCACCTAAATTATACCTTCTTTCTATGAGCTCACAGGTAATAAGTTCCATTAAACACTGTCTTGGTTATAAAATTCCCCTCGCACCAGCTCCTATCCTCTGGTCTAACTAAAAAGCTCTTAGGCACACTCTGACCACAAGATTGTTAGAGAAAAAGCCTTTATTTAAATACGTGTGTGCACGTGCATACACAAACACAGCACAAGAAGATGGTAATGAAAGCTGAAAAATTCCCAACACTGGCTAAATCTCCATCTTCCATCCACCTTCACCTCCCTCAAATGGCCTAGAGGAGTGAGTGGTGTTCTGTCTGCAGCCTCCACGCCACCCTAATGGCCTTTTGTACAAATCTGGGAGCTGCTTACCTACCTCTGACATATTCTTACCTATGAGTTCAGCTCCTGGATTTTTCTAAAATCTTTAGTTCACAGCTCTCTAACCTTTTAGATCCTTGAGCTAGAAGTGCCTGAAGGGGAATGATGCAGACTGACTCCCTGGAAGATTGAGTAATGCTCTGTACTCTAACTAAAAGACACAAAAGTACCCACAGCCTGTCAGCCCTGGCCCAAAAGCACAGATGCATCCCTTGACCTAAGGAGATCAGGGAAGCTCTTTGTCACCATGTGCTATGACTTTCCTAGCTGGACAATGCCTTGGCAAATAACTGAATTGCATTTTAATTTCCACCCTCTTTCAAATTTGAAAAACAAGGACACTGGAACTCAGGGGGATTCAGGGACTTGCCCCAGGTTACCAAGCCAGTGAAGGGCAAAGCAGTAACTGGAACCAGGATTCCAGTGACCTTTTCACTCTACCGCATGTTGTTTGTTGGAAATAGTATATTTCTGTTTGAAAGGCCATTTTCAGTCTGCAGTGCCACAGTGTAAGCTTTTACAATAGAGAATCACAGTCTTGTAGTCTTCCACTAACACTTCCTCAGTCCTAAAAATCATATAAGGAATTTGAATCTCTATCTCCATTCCCAATTAGCTTTGACAAACTTGAAGTCTCGCCAACCAGTACTCTCCATCACACCCACTGATTCCAACAGGCAGGTCATTCTGCTAAATGTAAACGTTGAGACTTAATATCTCAGCTTAAAACGGCCATCTGTTCACACTTAATTACCATCTTCCCCAAACATATTTATTTGACAATCTCAAAGAAAAACTAAGCTTGTAAAGAGGATGGAGGATTTAAAGGTTTAGGCTTTCTGCTTAAGAGTTGTCAATTAAACTTATCTCAAACCTTTCTTAAATTATCTCAAACCTTTCTTACTGAAAATAGAAACACACATTTTTCAGATGGTTCCAAAAGCACATTCTTGCATGTGTTTTCTAAAATGAAAACTTTAAGAACAAATCATGAGGAAGAAAAAGAAAACAGGCTATTTTTCTTTTTCTTTTCTTCCTTTTCTTTCCCTTACTTTCATTCCATCTTTTTTAAATGTACATTTTCTTGAATGAAAAAAAAATGAAAGGAAGTCACTCAGATGCCAGGTGTACTTTACCAATGATAAGTTGAACATCCAGAAAGCCAGCTCGCTCCATTGACCTCCTGGCCTCATCCCTGCATGCTTCTCAAAGGAGTCTTTGGGTTTCCACCATTTTGGTCACTAAACATAAGCAGTCTTTTATTTCTGCCTCACTCCTGTAAAGATCTGATTTTTGTGTGGTCATTCAAAGTCTCTTTTGAATGTTTTCAATAACCAGAATTTCAATAGCTCTCGACTTTGCAGAAGAAAATGCTAATCTTTGGTTGTACTGTTTTTTTACAGTGATAAACACTAACCTGGAGAAATTTACGGTAGAAAAAGGAACTCTTTGGTTAAGAAAATAAGCTCATAAAAATTGATGGCCACTTTCATAACCAAAACTTTTTTGGTTTAACTATTAGCCACCCACAAACAAAATATTCCTATCAGAAAAAGCATTCTATTTTGGGAGTTATTTTTTGGAATAAAAAAGAATGAGTTGAACTGCCTCTGGACATCTGTGTGTTTTTGCACTTTTGTAGTCTCTGCTGATTGGAATGCATTCTGGTATCTTGGCCTCTCCAAAGGAACAACAGGCAATTAAGAAGCCTTCCAGAGACCAGCAGTCATATAGGAATGATTTTCAAAAAGACTTAGTCACTTGTTTAGAAAATAAACTATTATTGCTTACAACATACCAGTTTCTATGCTAATACCTGGGACTATACCCATGAACCAGATAGTCAAGTTTGCTGTCTTCATGAGCTGGTAGTCTAGAGAAAGAGAAACTCAAAATACTGCTTAAAATTTTAAATAAATAGAAAAGAAAGGATTTGTCAGAGATGTCTGGCTTTTTAAGAAGTAGCTCTTCAAAAATGGTGAATGAAATATTGACTTATGAAAAATTAAGGAATTAACATCTGTTTCATTGCTACTCTATGTCAAGGTCATAGATATTTATAATATATATTGTATCCCTATGCGTGCGCGCGTGCACACACACACACACACACACACACGTGATTTTTGCAAAAATTTTGTGAATAGATACTAAGAACACAGTAGTCCAAAAGTTAGAGTTCCCAAAACACTTAAAGTCAGTAATCATATGCACATTCATCTGATTCAAAATTCCATTCATTTTCTCCTGCACCTTCTGACTTCCTCAACTGAGGCTTCTCAGCTGAAAAGATCATGTTGCTTCAGACTTCTCTTTCAACAGTGTAGAAGAAGGAAATTAAGGTTTTCTAGGTATTATCTTTATCTCTGATTAGAATTATTGCCTAAAAGTCCTCCTAAACTAGATTTAACCTTACATAAAATCTCTAAAACAGCCTCCCTCACCTCTAGTAACAACACAGTCTGATATTTCTTAATTCCACAAGTGTGCTAGCACTTGGTGAGCTTCTACCTGCTTAGTAAACTTTCATTGCCAGATGAAGCTTATGGGTTTATCTAGAATCCAGGTCTCATAAGACAAAAACCAGTATTGGGCAGTTGAATACTTTATATACCTCAGTGTTGATTAGTTGTAAAATAATGAACTAACCACAGAAAGGTCTGGCTTGAATACTATAATCTGACTGCAGGCATCTTGTGCTCTTCATCCATAAAAGAGAGTATATGGTCTGGTTTGCATCTTACTTTTATATTACATTTTGTAAAAAGTTTATTTTCTGATTGACAGGATGAACTGGAAGCTTTGGTCAATCAGCAACCCACCTTTGAGTACAGAATAATTTGAAAATATTTTAATTTTGTAAAACTTATACATTTTGCTTTACTGGTCCACTCTACATATCCCTAACTGAATAAGCTAAATCTCTCAAAAACAAAAGATGGACATACAAATCCATGGAAAAGTATAGAGAGTGTAGAAATAAATCCACACTCATATAGTCAATTGATTTTTTTTTACAAGGTTATCAAGACAATTAAAGGGGAAAGAAAAGTCTTTTTGGCAAATGATGCTGGATACATTGTCAAAGAAGTAAAATTATCATGGACCCTGACCTCACACCATACACAGAAATTAATTCAAAATGATCACAGACCTAAATTTGAAACATAAAACTCTTAAAATTTTCTACAAGAAGCATGGGAGAATTATAACCTTGGGGTGGACAAACATTTCATAGAGCACAAAAAGCATGAGCCATAAAAGAAAAAAATCAGAAACTGATCTTTGACAAAATATAAGTGCTTATTTGTTAAAAACCACTACTAAGAAAACAAAACAGCAAGCTACAGACCTGAAGAAAATATTTGATAAATATATATCAGACAAGTACTTATTTATAGAATTTGTAAAAATATTTTATCACTCAAACATAAGAAGAAAACCTAATTTTTAAAATAAGTAAAACATTTAAATAGACACTGTACCTGGAAGGACTTAACAACTGGCCCACAAACATGTAAAAAATGCTCAAATCATTATTAATCAGGAAAGTGCAAATTAAAAATATATTGAGTTATCACTATTGGCTCATTAGATTGGATAGTATGTTTTTTTAACTGATGGTATCAAGCATTGATGAAGATATAAAGAATGGCTATTTCCCATTTTGGCAAACAGGTAGTCAGTTTCTTTAAACAGGTGGGCATTCATATACCATACCACTTAGCTAGTCCATTCCTAGATCTTTACTCAAAACAAATGAAACCATATGTCCACAGTAAGACTTGTACATAAATAAGTATTAATAGCAACTTTATTTGTAATAGCTAAAAACTAGAAACAGCTTGAATGTCCATCAGCAGGTAAATAGATGAACAACTTGTAATATATCCATGTATTGTAAAGCTCTCAGCAACAAAAAAAAGAACACACACTGGGTGCCAGTGACTCACATCTATAATCCTAGCTACTTAGGAGGCTGAGATCAAGAGGATCATGATTTAAGGCCAGCTCGGTAAATACTTCACGAGACCCCATCTCCGAAATAAGTAGACCAAAGTAGACTGGAGGTGGGACTCAAGCAGTAGAGCGCCTGCTTTGCAAGTGCAAAGCCCTGAATCCAAACCCCAGTCCCACCAAATAAAAGGGGCATACCATTTCTATATTCAACACATTGAGATTTCAGATGAATCTCAAAATCATTATGTTGCTTGAAAGAAATGTTGTAGAAAGGAGTATATACTGTATGTTTCCATACGACATTCTAAAAAGTATAAACTAAAGTGACAGAAGGCAAATTAGTAGTTGCCTGTGACTCTCAACAGAGGAAAGAATGAGTTTACAAAGAATATGGGGGAGAATTTAGGGACAAAGAAATAAATGTTAACCTTATGGTGATGGTTTTCTGGATATATACATTTTTCAAAACTGATAAAATTGTGCACTTTAAATATGTGTGGTTTATTATACTTCAATTATACCTTAATAAACTTGTAAAGTAAATTAGCATACTTCATGTACTTGACCCAACTCCAAGTCAATGCAGTGGATTACTGTCTTTACTCCATATTTAGCTGCATCTCACACAATACATGCTCCTGGGCCAAATTCCCAAGCTTGATCAGATTAGACTATAGAGTAATAAAATGTTACTTAAGAAGAGTAGAAGCCTTATTTAACACAGAGAAGCCATGTGTGATGGTCAAGAATAAAGATTTGAAAGTTAGACATACCAAAGTTTGTATCTCAGTTCTATCTCTCATCTTTGAAGTGACCCCGTATGAAACTAAATTTCCTGTGTCTCAGCTTCCTCCCCTATAAAATGGAAATAATAAACTATTTACCACATAAACTGATTTTGGATATTTAATAAGAATCTATTTGGAGCACAGAGGCCCAGAGAGGTTCCTTATAAAACACTGCCATAACCTTCTAATGGCATCCCAAATTTACTAATTCTTTAAAAGTATGAAAGCTTAATGAAATTCCTTGAGCAAGCCTGCATTGCTAGTTGAAGGGCCTTCTAGGAAGTGAAATATGATCCTTGATATCTTGTCTATTTGCATCATTGTTGGGTGTGTTTTCATGGAGATTTTACTGCAGTAAGACTATGACCAAGTTTTCTGTTCTCACCCACATCCTCTTCTTGCTTTGTAGTCGTATCAAAATCCTTTTATGCAGTTCTTAAGTCTAAAATATTGGATATAGGGGTTCACCCAGGAAATCTGTTAACTATTTCTATTTTTTAAATGCCTTAAATTTGTCTGTACCTTTCCTTTCAACTATATTAGTGATCTATTACAATGTGTTACAGTTGTAACTCAAAAAATGTTAATATCTATCTTTTCCTAGTTCAAGATTTAGGTCTATTAACATAGCTGTAGTGCACATAACATAGAACTTACATGGGACTATTGGATTCAGAGATAGATTCCATCTGAGGCTTGTGAGGGTTGAACTGAAATACAAGTGTAGCAGATACATCATTAAGTACATCTGCTTCTGATCCTTAGTTGATGGCAGTACTCTATTTTTATCATTCCAAGTAAGAGTAGATATTCACTTCATTGTCCATAAAGAGATACAGGCCTAAATTAATGGGTACCTGTGATAAGCCAGCTACTATGCTGGAAGCTTCCTATATCATTCCTGGAAGTCCTGTTTTAATATGGGATGTAATCAAGGCTTGACTTGATTAAGGTTGTACACATAGAGTGGAATAATAAAGCCAACATTTGAACTCACACAGATTTTTGGCACATGACCTATGTTCTGTATCTTGTACCACATTACTTCTCAACTTTTGTGGGTTTAGAAAAGGTTACCTTATAATTTACTTCCCAAATGGAGACCTTTCTAAAAGAGAAGGTAGTGGAGGACCTTTTAATAATTATGCCAGGATAATAAGTGTAAACTAGGACACTGCTGGGTAAACCAAATTGAGTTTTCACTGTAGTCTGCATCATCAACTGTTCAAGCAGTATTTCAAAGCAATGAGACACACAGCAAGGAGTTAGAATAAAGTTTATCACATATTGACAGCTGTCCAAAAGGAAGACATGATCCTGATTTTGGGGAAAATATTTCAGTACATGACCAAGTATCTTATTATGGTGTGCTCTACAGATCAGAAGCAAAGCCAGGTTGCTTGTTAAAAATATTGAACCTTGACCCTACCTCTCAGAACTACTGGGTGAGAATCTACATTTTAACAATTTACCCTGGTGATCTGTATATACATTAGGGCTTGAAAAGCACTTGTGTATAGGTCTATAAACTCACTTATTCTCTGTATAAATTAGGTAGCGTTAAAAAAAAAAGAGAGACTCTAAAGGCCAGTCCTCTAGAGATCCTTATTCTATGGATTTAGGTGTATCCAGTAATCTGTATTTTAAAATGTGTTTCCAGGAAAGGCCAGGTTTGGGGACCAGTTATCTAGAACAACCAATATAAGCAACACCCAAGTTTTCCTCAGAAATCATACAGAAAGTTGAAATTAAAGCAACTTGAAATACTCTGAGATTCACTATGTTTACATTTCTAATCAAGAAATTTATCACTTTTCAGCAACAAGAATCCTTTAAGAGCTAGTTTCCATAATAGGAAAATATATTAGTTGAGGAATTTTCAATTAAATGAAGCAAAGCATAATTTTTCCAAAGAAGGACTTCCAGTTCCTGGAGCAAGCCTCACATAGCAGAAGTTTGAAGCCCACATACCAGACACAGACACAGACACAAACACAGACATAAATGAGACCAAGAAGATAGGCAAATGCTGCTTTCCAATACATCCACAGCACTGTCATGCTTGACTTGCCCTTGTGGATATTCTGTCTTCCCAACCTCATCTCCAGAGAGTCGCATAGTCAGTTTACGTTTCTATGCCACTTTTCAGGGTGCTACACACAAAAGAAGCTAATGCCTGAGTAGTGACAGACACCTTTCTGCATTATATTCACTCTTCCACATACTTTTCCTTTTGTCAGTAAGTTTGTTGTTAAGCATCTAATGGATGTAAAGTGAAGTAAAGATCAGACCTTACATTTCAATGACAGAATGACACTAAAAACTTTAATCTGTAATGAGAAAGATATAGTATCAAATTCATGAATAATGTGCTCCAGAGTAATCAAAAAATCAAGATTACAAGCCCAGAAGTTGACAAACTCTGCAATAGAACTGTATAGAGAAGTAAAATAAGACAGAATGCAGGTAGGGAATGATAAAGATTTGGTCTTCTGCCAGAGTTTTGATATGTCCTCCAAAGCTCATGTGTCAGGAACTTGACCCTTAATGAGACAGGGGTGGGGTGATTAGATCATGAGGACAGAGCTCTCATGAATGAATTAATAATATTGTTATCATGACAGTGAGTTAATTATCAACAATTGCGAGTGGGCTTACTGCAAAATGAGTTTGGCTTCCTCTTCGTTTTTTGCTTTCTCATGCTCTCTTGCCCTCTACCTTCCACCTTGAGATGGAAGAAGAGGTGGGCACCAGTCTGTGGCCCCCTTTGTCGCAAACAGCTGACTAAGGGTCCTTTTGCTCTGTCTGGAGAGAGAGCACAATAGGCAAAGGGACAGCTCCTTTAATGTTGACAGTCCTAAATTCCAGACGCTCACAGCCGGAGTTTCAAGTCCAGATGCTTGAGCCTGGAGAACTAGAGGCTCAGGGCGCCAGGTTTTCAAAGCTGGAGGCTTCTTTTTGTATATGCTCAAGGCAGAGGCCTAGAGAACTAATACCAAGCAACCAGAGTTGCAGCTCCCAGTTTTGGGTGTCAGGACCCTTGGCTCTTTAACCCTTGACAGCTGTCTCGAACAGCTCCAGAGACAGGGACTTGCAGTCCTCATACCCTTGGTTTCCACCTTCAGCTCTTCACAGTCTTCAGTCTTTTGTAGTCTACGCTTCTCCACCATCTCTTGCCTTTGTCCATCCTTCACACTCAGCTTCTTGCCTATTCTGCCTCAGTCACTCTCTAGAACTCTTCAGCCATCTCTTAGTGTTACACTCAGAGCTTCAGGTATCTTGGTGGCTCTCTGGAATTCTTACACCTCCTCACCACCACTGTCACTGCTGAGGCTGGAATCCTAGGATCTTGTCTGCTCTTTGTACAACCAGCCCAGTCCGCTCTACCCATGATAAGTAGGCAGAGACCATTAGAGATAAGCCTTTAGTGGAGCCTAATGTTGCAAGGACGAGTGGGTGTACCGGGTAGATAGTGCACAGGAGAGAGCCTCCCAGACTCACCCGGCGAGACTGAAAAACAGTCTGTTTATATAGCTGGGAAATAGTCTTGGCATACTTGTGCTCAGATTATAATTCCACCAATCACAGGCCTCACATAAGAACAGTCTCTTTTCTGTCAATCACAAACTTTGTGCTGAGAGTCACTGAACAATTGTTCCTCCCCAACCTATAGAACACTGCTGCTGCTTACCAGGTCTAGAGCAGCTATGGGCAGTCATCAGAGGTCACCAAGGCTCGTCAGGGCTGAAGAATTTTTCAGGTATTGGTGAAGGCTGGAGCCTGCAGTAGTTTGTGGCTTCAGCAGCAGCCATAATTACAGTGGTCCTGGAAGTTGGAGTGGAGCTTCCTCAGTGTTCATGAAGTATTCAACACAGTCAAGCTATCATGATCAGGGTGGCTGGTCATGGAGAGAGGGGCTGCTTGGTTGACAGCCAGGCACAAGGGAAGGGTCTAAGAGTTATCAGTCAAAGGGTCAAATTGGCCTGGCCCCCAACAGATTATTTGCAGGAAAAGTAAACATAAAGGGTGCCATTACTAACAGTGCTTAACCTCCAGCCAAACATTCTTAGGGAGAGTTGGGGCCTCTGATGCGTCTCATCTTAAGCGTAGATTTCCCAGCTTTCCCAGCCTCCAGAACTGCAAAATAAGTCTCTGTTCTTTATTTTTTTTTTAGTCAATCTCAAGTGTTCTGCTATAGCTACACAAACTGGACACCTTTGGAGCTAGGTCTAGTGATACACCCCATAGTTACTGATCCAAAATCAATCCTTTTTTAAAAAAAATACCATGAATAAATCTCTCTGATGTAGAGTTTCCATTCTTTAGAGTCTCTGCTTTTGGACATGTCTCAATATTTCTACTGCTTACCCTTTAAATATTTTGTAATGAAACACGAGAACAATGGATATCTTAGTAACTAGAGTCTAGAATTAATAATTAATATTTTGCTATGTTATCTAAATTTTTTCTACTTGCAGAATTTTTTTAAATAATTTTTTATTAGGATATATTCATTATACAGGGGGGATCATAGTGACAATTCCAATTAAACTCACATTGTACATTATTTACATTGCTCCCATTGTCTCTCCCCCTCAACCCCCTTCTATGTTATCTAAATTTTTACTGAATCATTTCTAGGTGGGTTGCAGACATCATGACACTTAGAAATGATTTAGTTCACCTCCTGAGAATAAGCCTTTGTACATAACCATAGTACTTTAAAACACTAGAGAGAACTAACAAAAATAATTTCCAATTATTATAATAATTATATTATAATTATTATACAATAATATATAATATTAATATTATATAATATTAATATTATATTAATATAATAATTATAATATTATAATTATAATAATTATAATATTATTATAATAATTTCCAATTATTATAATAGTCTTTATCAAATTTCCCCCAGTGGTCTCCAAAACATCTTCTCCCAACATTTTATTTTGATAACTTGAGAAAAGTTGAGAGAATTTTATAGTGCATACTCAAGTGCCCACCACCCAGATGGTTACATTAATTTTTACTCTGCTCATTTTAATACATGCTCTTTCTTACATGTATCTGTGTATATTTATTATTCATCAATCCACCTTATTCTTTGACATATTTCTTTTCTTTTTTCTTTTTTTTTTCTGGTGGCACTAAAGTTTGAACTCAGGCTTCATGCTTGCTAGGCAGGCACTCTTACTGCTTGAGCCACTCCTCCAGTCTTTCCCGCCCAAAAAGACCCAGATATTCAATTTAGTTATTAGAAAACTTCTAAGTATGTTTGGAACAACCTGGTTATGAGAATCTACTCTGTCAACTACATATTCATGAACTCTACATATAAATCAAGTATTTCTGATGAAAATTTAGCATCTGAATTGAGGTATGCCATTAAATGTAATATACACAGGATTTTGAAGGCATGAAACAATGTTAACAGTCTCTCTCTTTTTTTTTTTTTTCTGGTGGTACTGGGGTTTGAGCTCAGGGCAAGTGTATTCCACACTTGCTAGGCAGGCACACTACCACAGTTGAGCCACTCCACCAGCCCTTTATCATATTTTAAGGTAAAATGCATCAGCACAGTTTTGTTTAAATAGTCTGTATGCACATTGTTAAATAGAGCTTAATACTTGTTTACAATTTTTATAGAACATTCATGTACAATAAAATGCATAAATCTTAAATTACATTTGCTAAATTTTAACAAGCACATGCATTTGGGTAACCCAAGTACATGACAAGAAGCAGATCATTACCAGAAAATTCTTCCCAATCAATTCCTTCCCTATTCCCTATTGTCTGAAGAAAGCACTGTTAATTTTATCTACTCTAGAACATCACATAAACTCTTTGGGAGTTGACTTCTGACACTTGCTGCTTTTGTGAACCATCTATGTAGTTACATGTAAATCATTTCTTTTTATTGCTGAGAAGTCTTCCATTTCATGAAAATACAACAATTTGTTTTTCCATTCTAATAATGGCAGTCTGGATTGTTTCCAGGCTTTGGCTAATAGAGCAAAACTTCTCATATAATTTAAATCTTCAATGTCCCCCCAAAGACCCAAGGGTGGTGCTTCTGGAAGGTGATGGAAGCTTGAAGAGATGGGGGAGGTCTTTAGGTCATTGGGAGCATATCCTGGAAGGACACTGTGGGACCCTGGTCCCTTCCTCAGTCTCTTTTACTTCCTGGCCATGATGTGAGCAATTTCACTCTGCCACACATTCCCACCCCAGGGTGCTGACTCAGTCCCAGCCCAGAACAATGGGATCAACCTCCAAAGCTGTGAGCCAAAAATAAACTATCTTTATAAGTTATCTCACTTATTTTTTTATAGTTATAAAAAGGTGACAAACACAATATCTAAGAAAATTTTCCTACAATTTTTGTGGCTATGTTTTTTTATTTCTCTTGCATAAACACTTTTATAAGAAATTTCCAGACACTTACCAGAGTGAACAGACCATTTATAGTCCCACCAACAATGAATGAGATTTCCAGTTGTTGTTTTATTTTATTTTGTTTTTTATTCCTGCTCTTATTTTTTAAAATTACTTCCTTCTTCTTACTTTGGATTTATGTCCTTATTTCTTCAGTTTCCTAAAATTTATTCTTAACTATTGACTTTAGGCCTTTTAAAAATGTATAAGCATTTAAAACTATAAATTTCCCTCTAAGCATTGCTTTAGATTTTCCCCTATAAATTTTGATATTATATACTTTCTTTTCTCTTAGTAAAATTTTAACTAATTTGTTCTATGATTTATTTCATCCCTAAGTTATTTTGAAGTGTTTAATTTCCAAACTGTTAGGGGTTTCCTACATATTTTTGTTACTGATTTATAATTAAGTACCATTGATGCCATATGCAGAATATTATCCACATAATTTCAATCTTTAATTATTGAGGCTTATTTAGGCTTGATGTAGTGTCTTTTTTTTGTGCGCATACAATATATACTTGCAGAGGATGCTTATTATTTACTGTTGCGTATCATGTTTTATAAATATCAATTAGGTCAACGTGATTGGTAGTCTTATTTAGATTCTCTGTATCTTTACTGATTATTTTTATTTACTTTGTTCTGGCTCAAGCATAAGAATGCCTGCCTAGCAAGCATGAGTCCCTAGGTTCTAACCCCAGTACCACAAAAAAAACCCAAACTCTATTAATTAGTGTATATTAATTATACAAAGGTGTTTTATTGCAATATTTCCATACATGCATCTTGTGCACTTTGATCAAATTCACCCTGCTGTAACTCTTTCTCATCCTCCCCCTTTTAAAAACAATTTAACAGGTGTCATTCTTCTGTTTTCATACATGTATATAAAGTGTTCCTCTTTCACTGCTGCATCATTGCCAGTATTCGTTGTTGTTTGTTTTCTAATTGATAGCCCTCTTGATTGGGGTGAGATGGAATTTCAATATGATTTTGATTTGCATTTCCTCTGTAACTAAGAATATGGAACATTTCTTCATGTATTTATTAGCCATTTGAACTTCTTTGTTTAAGAACTGTAGGTTCAATTTAATTGCCCACTTATTAGTTTGTTCATTTTGTGTTTAATTTTTGGAGCTCTTTATATATTAATCCTTTATCCAATGATCAGCTGGCAAAAATTTTCTCCCATTCAGTAGGTTGTCTCTTGATTCTGGTAATTATATTCTTTGCTATGACAAGCTTTTTAATTTTCTGTCATCCCTTTTGTTCACTCTTTCTCTTATTTTCTGAGCCATTGGGGTCCTATTTAGAAAAGCATTAACTATGCATATATTGTCAATTGTTTTCCATGTCTTCCTCTGGCAGTTTCAAAGTTTCAGGACTTAAACTAAGATCCTTGATCCATTTTGAAATATTTCTTGTACAGAGTGAGAGAAGGAGATCTAATTTCAATCTTCTACATGTAAATATCTGGTTTTCCCAGCACCATTTTGTTAATTTGTTAAAGAGATTGTCTTTTCTCAAAAGTAACTTTCGGCACCTTTGTCAAAAATCAAATAGCTGTAGCTATATGGACTTATTTCTGGATCTTCTATTCTATTCCATTGATTTATGTGTGTGGTTTTGTGCCAAGGCCATGCTGATTTGATTACTATGACTCTGTAGTAGAATTTAAAGTCAGGTATTATGAAATCTCCAGCATTGCTCTTTTTATTTAGGATTGCTTTGACTATTTGGAGTCTTTTTCTGCTTTCAAATGAATTTTAGTATTAATTTTTCTATTTCTATGAAAAATAGATGTTGGAATTTTAATGGGAGTACATAGAATCTGTAAATGTGTTTGTTAGTAAGGCCATTTTCACAATATTAATTCTGCCAATCCACGAACATAGGAGGTCTTCCCATTTCTAGTGTCTTCATAATTTCTTATATAGTTACATAGTTTTCATTGTAGAGGTCTTTCACCTCCTTAGTTAGGTTTATTCCCAAGTATTTAATCTTTTGAAGCTATTATGAGATGGATTATTTTCCTGATTTTTTTTTTCTCAACTTGTTCATTGTTGGTATATAGAAAAGCTACTGGTTTTTGTATGTTGATTTTGTATCCTTCTACTTTATCGCAAGTGTTAATGATGTCTAAGAGTTTTTGGTGGAGTCTTTAGGGTCTTCTAAGTATAGGATTATATCATCTGCAAATAGAGATAATTTTATTTTTTCTTCCCCTGCTTGAATCCCTTTTATTTTTATTTCTTTCTTTTGCCTTATTGCTCTGGCTAGGGCTAGGAATTCCAGAAATAAGAGTGGAGAGAGCAGACATTCTTCTCTCATACCTGACTTTAGAGGAAATGGTTTCACTTTTTTCCATTTAGGATGGTGTTAGCTATAGATTTGTTTTATATATATATATATATATATATATATATGTGTGTGTGTGTGTGTGTGTGTGTATCATATATATATAAATAAATATGATATGCACACTATATATATCCTTTATTATATTTAGTACATTCCTTCTATTTCTAGTTTCTTCAGGACTTTTAACAAGAAGGAATGTTGAATCAGAGGCTTTTCTGCATGTATTGAGATGATCATGTGACTTTTGTCCTTGATTCTGTTTATATGCTGTATTTCATTTATTGATTTGCATATGTTGAGCCATCCTTGCATTCCTGGAATGAAACCAACTTGATATTGGTGTATGATCTTTTTAATGTATGGTTGAATTTGGTTTGCAAGTATTTTTTTGAAATGTTCATCAAAAATTGGTCTATAAATTTTTTGTCATGTCCTTATCTGGTTATGGTATCAGGGTAATACTACTTCACAGAATGAGTTTGATTGTATTCTTTCCCTTTCAACTTTATGGAATAGTTTGAGGAACATTGGTGTTAATTCTTCTTTAAAATGTAGTTGAATTCAGCAGTGAATTCCTCCAGTTCTCAGTTTCTCTTTGTTGGGGAGACTCTGTTACTCCTTTGATTTCATTAGAGATCTGCGTAGGTGGTTTATATCCACTTTGTTCAACTTTGGTAGGTCATATGCATCTAGAAATTTATTCCTAATGGTCCTCTGAATTTCACTGGCATTTGTTTTGATATCCTCCTTCTCATCTCTAATGCTATTAATTTGGGTCTTCTTTCTTTTGTTTAGTTTGGCTAAGCATTTGTCAATATTGTTTGTCTTTTCAAAGAACCAACTTTTCATTTCATTGACTCTTTGTACTGTTCTTTAGTTTCCATTTCATTAATTTCTTTGTTATTTCTTTCTATCTACATATTTTGTGTTTGGAATTTACTGATTATTTTTTATCAGTTGTTGAGAGAGGGGTTTTTAACCTCCAACCTTGATTTTAGAATCAACTTTTTCCCTTACTTCTGTCAATTCTTACTTCATGTATTGAGAAGTTCCAGAATGTGTTTCATAACATTTTTCCCAACTAGATATAATCAAGTGTTCTTTCCCAAATGTTTATCCTGAATTTTTTTGTTGTTGTTGTTGTTTTGTTTTTCCTTATAATTTTATTTATTTATTTTTTTTTCATTTTTCTTTTATTATTCATATGTGCATACAAGGCTTGGTTCATTTCTCCCCCCTGCCCCCACCCCCTCCCTTACCACCCACTCCACCCCCTCCCACTCCCCCCCTCAATACCCAGCAGAAACTATTTTGCCCTTATCTCTAATTTTGTTGTAGAGAGAGTATAAGCAATAATAGGAAGGAACAAGGGGTTTTGCTGGTTGAGATAAGGATAGCTATACAGGGCATTGACTCACATTGATTTCCTGTGCGTGGGTGTTACCTTCTAGGTTAATTCTTTTTTTTTTTTTTTTTTTTTCATTTTTCTTTTATTATTCATATGTGCATACAAGGCTTGGTTCATTTCTTCCCCCTGCCCCCACCCCCTCCCTTACCACCCACTCCACCCCCTCCCGCTCCCCCCCTCAATACCCAGCAGAAACTATTTTGCCCTTATCTCTAATTTTGTTGTAGAGAGAGTATAAGCAATAATAGGAAGGAACAAGGGGTTTTGCTGGTTGAGATAAGGATAGCTATACAGGGCATTGACTCACATTGATTTCCTGTGCGTGGGTGTTACCTTCTAGGTTAATTCTTTTTGATCTAACCTTTTCTCTAGTTCCTGGTCCCCTTTTCCTATTGGCCTCAGTTGCTTTAAGGTATCTGCTTTAGTTTCTCTGCATTAAGGGCAACAAATGCTAGCTAGTTTTTTAGGTGTCTTACCTATCCTCACCCCTCCCTTGTGTGCGCTCGCTTTTATCATGTGCTCATAGTCCAATCCCCTTGTTGTGTTTGCCCTTGATCTAATGTCCACATATGAGGGAGAACATACGATTTTTGGTCTTTTGAGCCAGGCTAACCTCACTCAGAATGATGTTCTCCAATTCCATCCATTTACCAGCGAATGATAACATTTCGTTCTTCTTCATGGCTGCATAAAATTCCATTGTGTATAGATACCACATTTTCTTAATCCATTCGTCAGTGGTGGGGCATCTTGGCTGTTTCCATAACTTGGCTATTGTGAATAGTGCTGCAATAAACATGGATGTGCAGGTGCCTCTGGAGTAACAGTCTTTTGGGTATATCCCCAAGAGTGGTATTGCTGGATCAAATGGTAGATCGATGTCCAGCTTTTTAAGTAGCCTCCAAATTTTTTTCCAGAGTGGTTGTACTAGTCTACATTCCCACCAACAGTGTAAGAGGGTTCCTTTTTCCCCGCATCCTCGCCAACACCTGTTGTTGGTGGTGTTGCTGATGATGGCTATTCTAACAGGGGTGAGGTGGAATCTTAGTGTGGTTTTAATTTGCATTTCCTTTATTGCTAGAGATGGTGAGCATTTTTTCATGTGTTTTCTGGCCATTTGAATTTCTTCTTTTGAGAAAGTTCTGTTTAGTTCACGTGCCCATTTCTTTATTGGTTCATTAGTTTTGGGAGAATTTAGTTTTTTAAGTTCCCTGTATATTCTGGTTATCAGTCCTTTGTCTGATGTATAATTGGCAAATATTTTCTCCCACTCTGTGGGTGTTCTCTTCAGTTTAGAGACCATTTCTTTTGATGAACAGAAGCTTTTTAGTTTTATGAGGTCCCATTTATCTATGCTATCTCTTAGTTGCTGTGCTGCTGGGGTTTCATTGAGAAAGTTCTTACCTATACCTACTAACTCCAGAGTATTTCCTACTCTTTCTTGTATCAACTTAAGAGTTTGGGGTCTGATATTAAGATCCTTGATCCATTTTGAGTTAATCTTGGTATAGGGTGATATACATGGATCTAGTTTCAGTTTTTTGCAGACTGCTAACCAGTTTTCCCAGCAGTTTTTGTTGAAGAGGCTGCTATTTCTCCATCGTATATTTTTAGCTCCTTTGTCAAAGATAAGTTGCTCATAGTTGTGTGGCTTCATATCTGGATCCTCTATTCTGTTCCACTGGTTTCATGTCTGTTTTTGTGCCAGTACCATGCTGTTTTTATTGTTATTGCTTTGTAATATAGTTTGAAGTCAGGTATTGTGATACCTCCTGCATTGTTCTTTTGACTGAGTATTGCCTTGGCTATTCGTGGCCTCTTGTGTTTATCAAGTCTTCAGACTTACTTAATTTTCTATCCCAAAGAGGGTCAAATTAAACAACATTAAGAAGAAACAATCAGGTATATCCAGAATAAAAGACATTCTATAGGATAACTGGTCTATTGTCTTCAAAATGTCAATGTCATGACAAGGAAGAGATTGGGAGTACTGCTCTACCTTACAAGGCTTAAGAATATATCAACTAAATGCAATGCTCTCTTCTTTTAAATGGTTGATTGTCTTTGTGTATACAACTAAACTTGAGAGATATAGTGATATATATGTTCCACTTTGTTAGAGAGTTCACTATTACAGATGAAATGTAACTAGATTATGTAGCACTAAGTGTATGAAGAGGTAAAGGTTCATTGACAACAAGATCAACCAGATTCCAAAAAGGACCCTTTGACACTTTCCCTGCTAGAATCCCTCAAGCCAGATCTATAGTATTGGGATGTGTAAGAATTATACTGCTGGAGGTAAAGAAAATGAATTTTCATTGCACCCATTCATACAATTATTCTGTCTTCATTTAAGCCACCAACCACCGTTAAGGTAAGCAAAGTTGCTCACATATGCTGCTCTAGCTTATCTTTGGTCATGTTCACTGTGCGGAGCTGTTCAGTCCCTACTTCAGGAATGAAGAATTGGTTCCCCACTGCTGGGAAGATTGTTGGATAACAGCTCTCTGCCAAGATCCCTTTCTGAGAATTGCCTCAGCTAAGAATGACTGCCTCAACAAAAGTCGCAGCCCCTCCTAGGACAGCCTGTATTCAATGACTGGTTAACCTGGACAAAGATTTTGTCCCTCACTCCAATTTAACACAACTCTGAAGGACCACAACAGCCTCAGAACTGCCCATGGCATGACACAACCCCTATTAAATGAGCACAAATGATTTTTCCTTCTGCCATGTCCTTATTCCATTCCTCCTGAATTTTTATTATCCCTTTTTTTTGCTAGCAGTACTAGGGTTTGAACTCATGGCCTCATGCTTGCTGGGCAGGTGCTCTACCATTTGAACCACTCTATCAGCCCCCTCCCAAATTTCTTATGTCAAGAGCATTGTAAATAGTTTTCCTAAAAGCTTATCTCCATCTTAGAGTCAGCTTCCTGGAGAATTCAGCCTGCTGTAAGTCTACCTACCCAGTTAGTCTTTGGAGAGCTTATAACATTTGCATGGGTATTTCTATGAAAACCAAATTTATTCATGTTTACAAAAAGGAAAATTGAGGTACAAAGTTAATATGACTTGCTTGAAATTCTCCAAGGTGTCAATATTGGGCAAAGGCACTATATCAAGGCATGCTCAAATACCACATGAATATGCAGCCAAGTTTCGAGTATGTATAGATTTTATTTTTGCTACAACAGAGTAAAACACACCACTTAAGCCATATGTGCCAGATGGAATGGTGAAATTCATGGGCTTATGGGATTAGGTACAGCACCAAGGATAACAAATTTAGAACAAGTCTTAAGAAGCAGAATATTCAAACTAAGTTAGTATGTTTACTGGAAATGGAAAGTATTTTCCTCAAGAGCATATAAGAGAAAATAGGACCAATACATCTGCATGAGGTGTATAGCAACCATGAGGTTGCTATAATAACATGATAGTCACCATGACATTGACTATCACAATAATTTAGATGGTTTAACAGACATTGTGAAACACAGTTTTGCGATACAAATAGCTACATTAATATTTTTGCTATTTAGTTTGAAGATTTGCAACCAAAGTTTCTATTACTCAAAAATCTGCATTGAAGACAAAAAAGTTAGGAGACTTGAGCTGGGGATCAGAATGCAGGAAATCCAGGGTTTTCCCCACCCCATGAATCTAATCTGTACATAATTACATTAAAATAAATACTAGACTAATTTTAATATCCCAAACTGAGAAGCCTGTGCTATTTCTAATAAAATTAAGTATATTAACATTTGTATTATGCTAAACATAAGATTGCTAATCAGAAGAGAGTATAAATACTTACAAACAAAGCCAAAATTTTGGTATCCCTGAATCTATACAGCATAAAGACATAGCCCCATTGGTGGGCAAATCTGAAACTGTTTTACACACACTAAAGCAGAAAATCTGCTCTCCAGCATCAAGATAGGCTGTGGTAATGATCCTAAATTCATCACATAACCACACAGTCCTTTATTTCATGCAAGCTAGCAAGAACTCACAAAACTCATTTATAGGTCTTTCTTTTAAAACTATTTAAAACAAAAAGAACTATTTTAACTATGAAGCCAAATGTTGAGGAGAGTTTTAATCCTCTGGGATTTCTTATCGGCAGCACCTCCTGGTTATTCTTCTCCTAACAGGCTCGTAATTTTCATTAATGTGGCTGGCAGCCCTGACTTCGCCTGGAGGGGAATATAACCCAGAGCAGCCAAAAAGAACTTTAACTCTCTGGTTTTTGTCACTTGCTATTAGAATCATAGCCTTTTCTAAATTTAGGATTGTGAATCATATTAAAACAGTGACTTGATTGCAAAGTTTCATCAAGTTCGTCTGGGGGTGCACATCAGATTGTGAAGGTCAACAACTTTAACATTTTAGAGCCTCCTCCTTGCTCAACACTTCAAAAGAAAATGACATTGCGAGCTAGGTTTTATTTGCAGGATAGACTACAGATGTGTTCACATGCATTTTTTAGCTTCCTTTTCTAATGCTCACAGTATAGTTTATGGATTCTTCACATATGCATATGTCAACTTGTGGCTCTAATGGATTAATTTCACTTTACCCAATGTGTTGCTTAGTCTCTGGGGGGATTCGTGGTTTAGTGCAATGGGCTGACATAGCACTAATTTAATTCAGATTCTGTGTTTTGTACTGTCACAATTTTAACTATTGCAGCATTTTTTGTGGTATTTCAGATAAGGTTATTTAGTAAAAGAAAAGTGAAAAGTAAGACATTCTTTTGTTACATTTGATTCCAGGCTAGTCCTTACCCTTCCTACCCAACAACTCATGGAGAGTAGAAATCCTTCAATCCAGGGGTTGGCATCTCACCACTGCCGTTTCTTTCATTTAGATCTTTTGCTTTTCTCGGGACTCTCGTGATAATCTCATGGTTTACCTTATGCCAGAGTCTCTGCCTCAGCACTCAGAATTCTTTCTAATCTGCTAATGCCTTGCTACCTAAAAAAAAAACCTCCTTGGGGTCGGGTGTTAGAGTTGAAAGGCAGACATCAGGAGGCCAGACAGGGCAAAAAGTTCATGAGACCTCACCTCAACCAACAGCCATGTACATACCTATTACCCCAGCTACCTGAAAGGCTGAGATGAGTATTATTGTGGTTTCAGATCAGCCCAGGCAAAAAGCAATACTGTGTCTCAAAAATGACCAGAACGAAAAGGACTGGTGAAGTGGGTAGAGTGCCTGCCTAGCAAGCAGGAGGTGCTGAGTTCAAATCCCAGTACTGTCAAAAAAGAAAAAAAGAAACCTCCCTGGGTAGGCACACTTTGTCTATGAGATAAAATAGAAAATACAAAGCATCATAGCTTTTTGAAAAGTATAAAGAATTTCTGGCTCTATAACGTTACCTGAATGAATGAATCAACCAGTCTATAGCCTTGTCCTCAGATTTAAACTCAGAAATTCAATCAGTATCTGGGCAGTAGACCCACATTAACAAAGTCTGCAAGAATCATGTAAGAACCAAAAATACCAGCATATTCATTTTCATTGAAGCATATCTGCTAGACAAGTCCTAATCCTCATTTTGGCTTGAGCTGCATAGTCCTCCCCCAGAAGCAGTTACATGAAGTCATTTTTTAACAGGATTGTTTATGGCTCAAGGAGAGTTAGTTGTTTGGCCATTGAGTGGATGATGGGTCTGGCTGTGATGACTGGGCCCGTCCATCTCACAGCAAATACAGGCCACAGATACAGGGAGCTCTCACTTTCCTGATACCACTTCATTGGGCCTCTATGTTCTACAGTTCAGTCTGGCCAGGCTTTTCTTTCTCTGGTTTTCTTTTTCTTCTTCATTTTTTCTGGTGATTGAACCCAGGGTGTTACACATGCTAAGCACACATTCTACTACTGAGTTACACTTCCATTCCCTTGACACAAAACAGTGGATTAAGTTGGCATATTCTATACAAAATTCATGCCAACTCCCTGACATTGCATTTCCCTTGGAATTCTAGGAGTTCTTTAATTCTGCAGTAACCAACTCATTAATTTGCCCATGGGTTCTGGCTCAATCTCTCACTAACTGAACCCAGTCCATCTATGTGTTCTCAGAGGACATCTTTATTTCCCATTTCCTTTAGGGCTCTTCCTGTCACCCTTTGAAACCAGGCCATACACTTCTTCATCTCTACTGCTTCTTACACACTCTATTTTCCCTGACCACACCAACCTCTTCACTTTTCTCCTTTCTTTCTGGGGCAGTGGACTCTTAGCCCGTGAGCCACAGAAAATGGGTCTAGGTAACTTCAGCACAGAAAGGTTTTAGTAGGACTATACAGAGTAGCTTATAGTATCAAAGGCAAAACTGAAAAGCCAGGTTTTGGAAAGGACAGAAACCAGGATAAAGCTGAGGACTCTGGTAGTAGGAACATCTGGACATCTCTTCAGTAGGACACCATGAGAATGAATCCACTCCTACAATTTTCTCCCCTGCTTGTGCTTCAATTCTTACATCCCACACTTCGGCTTAAAGAATGCCGAACACCTCGACTAGCAGAATCTCCAGCCAGTGCAGAATGAGAGAAGGATAGTTTCTCAGAAAAAAATTGGGGAGCCTAAACTAAATATCACACCAAAGTATACTGGGAGATGACTGATTGACAATACATAAGCTATGGAATTCAGCCTAAGGATTCAGACTGCAGAAATGCACAAGAGACCAAGTAGTTTGAAGGCCAGTCAAGTACATGAGTAATTTGAAGGTCAAAAGAAGAAACGTATAAAAAGGATAGGAAGATATGAAAAAAGGGAAAGTAATAAAAATTGTAATTCAATCACATACCTCATAATGATGCTTTGACATTTCTGTGAATAACAGACCAGGTATATGACAGTGATCCCATAAGATTATAATGGAGGCCTAGCGTGGTGGTGCATACATGTAATCTCAGCTACTCAGGAGACAGAGCTGAGGTCCCAGGCCTGTCCAGGCAAAAGCACAAAATCCTATCTGAAAAATAAATTAAAGCAAAAAAGATAAGGGGTGTGGCTTAAGTGGCAGAGTGCTTACCTAGCAAGTGTGCAGCTCTGAGTTTAAACACTACTACCACCAAAAAACAAAACAAAACAACCACCAAAACAGATTACAATGGAACTGGACATTTTCTATTGCTTAGTGACTTTGACCATTCCTCCTGTGTTTGTGGCGATGCTGGTGTAAAGATACCTACTATGCTGCCAGTCTTATGAAAGTATAACACATAATTACGTCGAGTACACACCACTTGGTAACAATATTAAAGAACTGCGTCTCTAATTTACATATGTACTGAAATATACTTTTTAGTCACTGAAGTATACTACTTTACTTATAAAAGTTTACTATAAAAAGTCTGCTGTGTTACACCACCAGCAGCCTCATACCTTTCACTTTGTGTTTGCACAGTGACAAAATCACTTGACAGCACATTTCTCAGCATTAAGTGATAGATAACTGTAACATGTGAGTGACTTATGAATATCTTATACGGTGGCAACATTGTAAGAATGCATAGGTAAACTTTTTATACAATATAACATTTTAAGTTTTAATTGGATTCCAAGGTCCTATACAAATTTAAAGAGTTAACATTTGCATCTCTGTTTAATTTTCTAGCTCTACGGAAAGAGCTTCAAAATACAAAATCCGGCCTAGCTTCTCCTCCACTACTGGCTTTCCAGGCTTCAGCACATATTACTCAGTTTTTGTTTCCTCAGAACCATTTTCTCCTTCCTCAAGGCCTTTGCACATATAGTTCCTACATGGTTCCTTCGCAAAAGTCTTCTTGACCTATGTTAATCGGGGTTCTCCAGAATCAAAAAACCTACATTTGGTTTACAGGATTCTGACCTGCAAGAGTCTTGAGTTCAAAGACTAAAAACTCAGGTAGAATTTCTGTTGCGCCCTTGAAAATTTAAATTTCTTCCTCTTTAGGAATGGTAAGAGCAGTCTTTGCTCTTAAGGCCTTCATTTGGTTGGATGAACTCCACCATGTTATACAGGGTCATCTGCTTTACTCAAAGTCTACTGATTTAAATGTTAGCAGCATTTAAAAAAGAGAGAGAGAAAGCTGTTGTGGCAGCATCTAGGTTCGTGTGTGATTGAACAGCTGGGTGCCACAGCCTGGCCAGATCGACACATAAAATTAACTACTACATCTCTTCCTGCCTCCCTACCCACTTACACTTACAGGACTTGATTATACCACCTCCTTCATAACTTTCTTCAAACCTCAGGCCCCAAAGGAAGACTTCTCTGACCCCATCTTTCATGGACACCCTTAGAACACTCTGGGCATTCCTCTCAGCACTTCTTGTAGCTGTGATTCATATGCTTGTGCATGAGCATAAAACTCAAATTGTTTTACTGCCTCTCTTCCCCCATTGAGATGTAAGGCTCATGAAGTTAGACTGTTTCCCTTATCACCTGTCCATAGCCTGTGCATCATAGGTATGTAGTATATTTTTATTGAATTAATGAAGAAATTTAAAAAATAGTATAGAGGCATATGATCAGAGCACATTTATAAATCTTCAAAGGTTAAAGTGCCATAGAAATCAATAGAAGCCTTTGCCAGTTCACTAAATTTATTCCAACTTCCTATAAGGAGCATTATATAAAAGATTTTTCTGGAAGTTGCAAACAAAGTGCCTCATGATTTCTTCTTAGCCTAACAAGTAAATATGCTCTCGCTTTGTTTTTCTTTTTTTCATAATCCCAAGGATAATGAAGTTAGGAAGGACCATTTGGATTACAGGAACTTCCTTCCAAGGGTAAACAGACACCACTGGGGTCAGAAAGCAGAGATTCAATGCAGATTGAAGCTCTCAAGAAAACATCTTCATGTGGAATGGAGAATGTTATTAACCCGGGAATCATCTAAAAACATACAGTTTTCACGGATAATGGATTTGCTAAGCATGTTTGGAATGTTCTCCATCTTAAATAGCCGTGAGTAATTGAAATATTCATAAATTACTACACATTAGCAGATTGAACAGTTGTACTGCAATGAAATTCACTCCTTAACCCTTTACAGAACTCTGAAATTATAGGTTGAGACACAGGAAAACTGGACCAATATATTCTTAAGAGTAAATTTTTTAAAACTTAATATCTTCCTAAACACAAAATACCAGCTTTCTTTTTCTTGTGATAATTTATTTTCATGAGGCAAAAGAAACTATGAAAAAGAAATGAACAAGCAAACATGGATGTATTATGTACTTGGAAAAATCTTTGTCTTTTTGGTGTCTTCTACATATTCCCCAGTTCATCATGGACTTTCTCAAGACAAATTTTCACAGCCTTTTTGTCCTGCTGTTTTTGCCTAACTTTCCCTCGAGATAATAGGAAGGCAAGATAATAAGTAGGCATTACATTGCTTAGTCCATCTTTTGTGATGCTTAATTACTCTATATGTGAAAGAGTACATATGAACATTTAGTTTGGCCATGGTCTTCAATAATAAAATGCTTAGTATGCACCCTAACAGTTACTGGAAAACAAAGACAAACTAGACACAGGCACTGAACCAAAACACATGAACAGACATGGATGGTGGAGTACTTTTTCAACATGCAATTCCAAAGAAATAAAAGGCTATCTTTGTCCTTACAATTCAGCTGGAGTGTGTGTGGGGGGTGGGACATGTCCAGTGATCACATCAAGATTGCTGAAAACCCAGTGTTATATGTAAGACTATTTTTAATTGTGTACAGATTGCTTTCTAAATTCAACAATGTCTAAGTCAGTGGAAGTGGACATGCAGCTTGGGGCAGGGGTGGAGTGGTAAGAGAGAATGACCAGTCACGTCTAAGGAAATTTTTAGAGTAAGGATGTCAAAAGAGAGCAACAAATGAGAGTGAAGAGCTAGAAGAAAGAACCAAAAAAAAAAAAAGGAGCAAGGGAGGGAGGGAGAAAGGAAAGGAAACATCAGATAAAGTTTGAGATCAGGAATAACGACAACTGACACGAGGACTGGTCCCTACACATCTGACTGAAGAAAAACACTGAACAAAAAACAAAAACAAAAAAAAATTGCTAGGAGGATTTGAGAGGTAAGTATAAAGCATTGAGAGGTAAGGGTCCTGATTGCCAAATGTTTAAATGAGTTCTACCGAACAGCAGTGAATCAGCCTCGGAGTAATGGAAATTACTGTCAGAAAAGTCATTGGTGGAACAAATAAAAGATCCTTTACTCTGTCTCTTACTACTTTTTGAGTCAGAAAAAGCTTTAGAAGTAGCCACTGACTTAGGACCACAGTGAACCAATAAAAAAAATGTGGGTTTTGCTAGCATTTGTAGAGTACAGACTGCAGCCTGGGGATGAGGGATGTGGTTAGGTAAAACAAATATTTACCAGTAAATTGTCTGTGCTCATATTCAAGGGCAATTACATATTTTATGCGTGCTTTCAAGGGATTCGGATTATCCTCATTTGATACATGATGGTGATGAACTGTATCTAAAGGTTTACCCAAGGGTTTTCTAAACTCAAGAATGTCAAGCGAACAGCCATTTTAAAAGAAATGGCTCATCCTAGAGAAGTTGCCTGGCACTGTGGGATTGAGTCCTTCTTCAAGAGCCTTCAGAACAATAAACCATCATGGTCTAATGCAAACCAGAAATTCACAAGCGCAGGCTTTCTGTGATTTGCACACACTCCATTACCAGCTAGAAAGCTAGCATTTCAAAAGCCAGACTGAATAGATCCAGTGGAAAAGCCTTGGCTCTAAACAGCAAAATAAAGGCTGGGGGTGAGGGGAGGGGAGTGAAAATGACATAATTAAAGGAAATAGACAAGGCAATGTGAATTAAAAAACAATTGATCCTTGCCCAGAGATGAAACTCAGATCTCTCTCATTAAATTTTAGATTAAGAAGATGACCAAATAACAAAGCAGTCAGACCTAAAACTTGAATTTACTTTTATAGGGTTCACTCCTAAAGAGGTTAAAATATCTAAGATGGGCATTTCCTTTTAAACCATAAAATAATCAACCTACATTGTTTGTCTTCTCAGGAGAAAAAAAAAATCAAAATTTATTTCCCAAAGAATGGCAAATATTTTTCAATCAGTAGTATGTTGGTAAGAATCACACTTTAGGTACTTTGAGAGTGTTCCCTCAGAATATAATATTTTATGTTATAAATATAATGTAATATATTTAATTATAATGGCTAACACTGCATGCTCACCACAAGGGAGGCACATGGTACCTATGTATTTCCAAGCCTCCCAAATACCCATGAAAGTGGTACTCTTATTAATTCCATTTTTTAAAATGAAACACTGAAACAGTTTTGCCAAGGATAACCATTTGATAGCGTCACAAAGGAAGTCCTTTTGCTCTATTCAGGTGGAAATGACAAATCCTCAAGGGCAGCTTCCTTAGTGTTGGCAGCCCTGAGCTCCCGAGTGCCAGAGGTTCATGGGCAAGACTTTCAAAGCTCAGAGGCTTAAGGCAAGCTCTCAGCCTCAAAGCCAGCAGCCCTAGCTGCAACCTGAGCTTTGACACTCAAGACCGCCAGCCTTTAGCTCTTGGAAGCTCTCTGGAACTCTTCAACTGCCTCCTAGCTACTGAGTGAGGTCCTGCGGCCTCAGGAGTCACTCTCCAGCCTTTTAGATGTTTCTGCCAGATGCCTGGTGCTAGAAGCCCAGAGTTTTGTCTGCTCTTAGTATTACCAGCTCAGCCCACTGATATAATAAAGATCACAAGTAGACAACAAAAAAAAAACATTTAGGAGCAGGCTTTATTGGGTCTAATGTTGCAACATGGGGAAATACATGGGAGAGGCCTTGTGAGCTAATTCAACAAACCAAGAAATAACCAACTTATATGAGAAATAGCCTGTTTATATAAATAGAAAAAGGGTATGACACACTTGTGCTCAAATTGTAATTCTACCAACCACAGCCTTACATGTAGTCAGCTTCCATTCCACCAAACATGTTTTTGCCTTATATATGTACCAATGACAGTTTTTTCTGAGTCACTGAGGTGAGGTGCTTCCGCTTTTGTCCAGAGTGAGACTAGTTGCAGGGTGACCGGGATCATCTACATTTCACCCAATCTTTTCTTCACCAGAAGGAGTGGAGCCTTCCAAAGTTAGTGCAAGTTACCCAGGGTGGTCATGACAGGAACAAGGCCTCCTGAAGTAGAAGTCTTAGCTTCAACAGCAGACATTGTTGCAGTGGTCATTACAACTGGGATGAAGTTCTCTCAGTGATTTTGGAGTATTCAAAACAGTCAGTCTGTCTGAGGGCAGTCCTGCTGGTTACCAGAGAAGGCGTTGCTTGGTTGACAGCTTCCTGCTCAGGGCTACCAGGCATAAGAGAAGATTCTATCAGCATCATTCAAGAGGCCAAATGGCAGCTCCAGTTTTATTCATTTACAGGTGTTTACAATAAAGACCTAGGAAATTAACATTCTTAATAATTTATGCTTAATCCCTAATTGTAGGCCCTGAAGGAGAGTTGGGTCCCTTAATTTGTGTCAATAGGACAGAGCTGGGGTTTGAACCTAGATAGCATAGTTCTCTACTTAACTACTGCAGCAGGTGTCTTTGAGTGTTTCAAAGTAAATTCTATAAAAAGAAACTATTATTCTCTAATAATACCTACTGGGAAGAGTGTCAAAAAGTATTTGACTAGTTGTATACTATGAAGTTAGTGTAGTTATTCTGAAGAGTTGAAATAAAGAGAACTGTCAAAAAGATTTGATCTGACCAATTGTTAGATTGTTCAATTCCTGAATTAAATAATTGCCCACATATCTCAAAGTTTATTTTTAAATTATCTGATGGTGCTTTAGGACTGGCCTCACATAACCACATCAAAAACGAGAGCATATTTTAATCATAAGGATGGTTCACTTATCTTCCCTCCAGTTTTATCTCAATCTCCTCCAACATGTTTGGTTCAATCAGACAAAAATGTTTTAACAGAAGGGAAACTCCATGGTCAGTTTTTCAAATGACTAAATGTTTACCAATGTCAAAAGCTGGGAAGAACAATTAAATAATCATTAGTTAGGATCCTATTTATATTTCTTTTATCAATTATTTACTTGAGCTCTATATTTTAAATGCATTGACATGCGTGAATTCTCATTCATGAGTAGGTTCCTAAACACAGGTAACATCTTCAAATATAAGCTCATATTATCAAATTACTAATTTTTCTCAATCTGAAAAATTATTTTCACAACAAAACAATAAACTGTTTATGTAACGTTTTCTGAATTTACTAACTCCTCTACTTTTTGAAATGAGATTCTGTATTAGTGCAAAAATTAAAATCTATAAGTAATAGATATTTTAAAGGGGGAGGTGTTTATATTAAGTTTAATGTATTAGTTAGTGTTTAGGACTTTTGCAGAATGACACTTTAGCCAACCAATGAAAACCTCCTCTATTTCCTACAAAAACTTCACCTTGTCAAAGAGAATCAAGCCTACAATGGGGGAAAAAAACTGTTCTCTAGGAAATAAGTTACTGTTGTTCCCCACATGGGGAAAAAAATCTCATTTCTATGTTTAGAACTCATTGAAAATGCAAACAAGTGCAAAGCTTGTCAATTTATCAAAACGCCAAACCCCATCATTTTAGACATGCAAAGCTGCACACATTACTTTGAGCTTCTTATATTTATACTAAGAAGTATAAATCTTCTTATCAAGAAGTTGGATCCCAACTTCATGACCCAAGTGATCTTGGTCCAGAGAATCACAATTGATGTGACTCTAGATATTCCTATAAATCAGCAGTAAATGGAATTATATTATCTCCCTGAATCCAGGGCTCCCTTTTGTCCCAAAGCTCTATGACAACCCTAAAACAGAACTGCAATTCATACCTAGATTTTTGCCTCTGTAGGTGAATTTTATTTAAAAGGATTATGCTTAGCCTGCTTAAAGCAAACCCAATACATAAAAACAGTTATTTACAGGAATACTTTACTTTAGGAATGATAGTTTGCAGTACGAGACAAGAAATATCTCTAACCTATGTTTATAAAACTCTACATAGGTAATAACAAGAAATTTGCTGATCTGACAAAACATCCCCTCTGACTTTTAGAAAATTAGACATTTTAAAATAGAATCAAAGTTGTTTTTATCATATTGCTGATCTCAAAACGGAATCACAGAAATGGAGAGTGACTCAAAACTAGAGTGGCTTGTAAGCATGCAAACTGAGGTCTCAGTGGCCCACAGGGTATCTTAGCCAGAGCTGGAATTTCAACATCTACCCAGAAACATGGACATAATTTTGATCCCATGAGTGGGTAGAAGCTGGAATTGAGTCTCCTTGCAAAATAAGGACTCCAGAAGGGTAGCCTCTCAACAACCCAGGGCAATAGTAGCACAGCTTGTCATCTACAAGGGCTCTGGAAAATAGAAGGACAATCTTGAAGAGACAAAATAACAGCATTAAAATAATTGTGAAATACAATAAAGTTAGAAAGCAAAGTCAAAAACATGCATTTGAGAATATCCAAGCAGGCCTCTAAATCATTCAGAGTCAGTGAAGAAATACTAGGGGAATTGTTTAGTATTTGGAATTGAGTAACAATTAAAGCTAACATAAAATGTGTGAGAAGTAGCTTAAATATTCGTTAAAAGGAAATCTATCTGCCTTCAAATGCATATGTTAGGAAAAAATACAAAAAAGTAATTCAAGAAGTGAAAAGATTACCAGAGTAAGCCCAGAGGAGAACCTAACAGAAGAGAAAACAAGGAAATTATAGAATGGCTACTAAACAACTGGCAGATAGTTAGTGCATACAGTGTGGATACACTAGGTAAGGGGGTGGTTCAGTTCCAGGCAGGAAGGAACTGGTCTATGTGAGATGTCATCATGCTCCTCAGAATGGTTCACAATTTAAAACAGCTAAATTGTTTCTAGAATTTTCCACTTAATATTTTAAAACAGACATTGGCCACAGAAACCATAGAAAACCAATCTGCCAATAAGGAAGAACTGTTGTATTGTTTAAGGATGCATAAACAATACACATACGATAAACATACACGAGAATGGGTGGGAGAGATAAGCACAATTTCAGAATGGTGCTTAACTCTAAAGGGAAAGGATAGGATAAGGAGCAATCAATTATATTGCTAATATTTTGTTTCTAAAAAGAAGAAAAGAGCAAGTGTTACTAGCTTTTAAATCTAATTTTTGTGCATGGGTTAAGTTATTCTCCGTATTTTTTTGCGTATCTCTTGATTCTTTGTATGTTCTGTATTTTTTCAATTTTATAATTTTCAAAACCAGTAAATCAGCAAGTCATTTATCTATCCATGTATCATTTTAATAGAATCTCCAAAATGAGATTTTATGGAGTTAGTTCTATAGATGAGAAGACATTCCCCATAGTCAAATCCCTTACTAACCACCATGAAGCCAGTTACAGGTAAAACTGGAACTCCACGTAAGTCATCTGAATAACATGCTTCTCAAAAAAGAGTTCTAATTTTGCAAGTGATTATCCATGCAGTTCTATAAAGATCAAGGTCCACTATTGCATTGAATATTTATCTTGATTTACTTTCATTTGACAGCCAATCAACTTTTCAGGGTATACTGATTTATTTTTCCTACTAAATCAGTGCCTACCTTCATTCCGGAAGTTGATGCTCATCAGCTGACAAAATGTATATAGCATGTTAATTACTAGCATCACTGTCTGGTTCCAGTTGGCATTTACTTTGGACACTGAGCAACCGTAGCTCTGAAAGCATCCTTTTCCCTGCCCAATATTCTTCCCAAGTCAAAGGCTCAGAGGGAGAAGAAAACCACCAACAAACTTGTATCTGTATGGACTTAAGCCATCTTGAGTTTGTTGAGAAAATCTGTGACTTGGCAACCATACTATCCTACAAACTCAGTTTAAAAATAGTTGTTACAACAGTCGAGCAGCTGTTAGTTCTCTTTCTTTTGCCAACTGATTATGTATAGCAAACTTTGTCATTTTCCCATTATTCACAACTCTTGGGTTATCAGTCTTCTGAGCAAATGATAGCATGCTTTATTGGAAGACAAACTGTTTGAAGATAGAGTTGCAAAATAATTTATTTAGGGCAACTGAGAGGGGATTCTGTGCATCAGATGGTTTTAATTAAAGGAATGAAATCAAATCTGCTTCTACTCAGAGAGGTGAGACACCTCCCAGCCTGAGACTAAAACCTTAGTTTTCCTAACAAAACTCTACCCGGGTCTTCAGAGGCCTCCTATTTTTCTGTTAAATGCCAGGGAATCTTTAGCATAAAATATGAAAAAGCACAGGGGAAAGGCTGGTGTTAATTGCTTTCCCAGAGAAGAAAGTGTTTAATTGTTTCTAATTTGTTTTTATATGTATGCAAAATTGTTAGTTTCTAGAAATGCCTTAGTTGAGAAAAGTTAGTATAACTCCTACTGCTTCTACTGCTTCTCCAGAAATAGTGGTTTGGTTCTCTATCACAGCACATTTCTCTATGCCTAACCCTTCCACTAGGAGGCAGTGTGCTGAACACCTTGCTGTTTGTGACTAAGAGGAGAATTTAGGACCCTATGCCATTTTTATAAATACCATGGGCCGCCCATGTTCCCAATTTTTGTCTGCCTAAGAAATTTCGTTTCACCTATTTTGGAATCCCATGTGAATGCCTGACAAGTGTTCTCCTTCCCCATTGAATTGCAGGCTCTTCTTACTCTCCTTTAAAATAACATTTAAAAAAGCATATTTCAACATAAAATGATTCTTTTTCTTTGGTGGTACAAGGGTTTGAATTCAGGGTTTCATGCTTCCTAGTCAGAAACCCTATCACATGAGCCATTCCTCCAGCCCTCACATAAAATGATTGTTAATCAACCATTTTATTGCTACCTGACACAACGTTTGACCCATAGTTATAGCAACAGTAGAAGGTTCATTTAAAATTCAAATTTGAAGACACACTGGCCTGCTCCTTCAAAAACTAGAATTCAGCCACATCTCTTTTATCCCAGAGACAGAGAATGAGCTCATAAAGATACATGTAAGTTAAAAAAAATCCTAAAACATCATCTTCTTAGGTCTACCACCAAGGCCATTGTGTGATGTTCTCATAGTAAAAGTGGATTCATGAAAATAGCAAAAAAAAAAAAAAAAAAAAAAATAGCAAAAGAAGAAAAAGAAGCCTAAGTGTCCATAAATAGGGAGACAGTTTAAGGAAATTACGATACACCTCTAAAGTGGAATAGTTTATGCTGAAATGAAAATAAAAATGTAAGAAGTGAAAATGAACATGTAAGGATGTGTGTGTATATATATATGTATATATGTGTATATATACTTTAAAAATACATATATATTAAAGATACACATATTTATCTTTAGAAAAGGACATGAACATAAATGGGATCGCTGAGCAGCAACTAGCAGGAGGTGGAAAGAGGGAAAGAAAGGGGGGGAGAAAACATGATATAAGTATATTATATGTATATATAAAGAGGTCATAATAAAATCCATATAAAAATTTATAAGAAAGTTTCAAAATGGGGAGACTAGAAATAGTGGCACAAACCTGCAATTCCGGCTACTCAGGAGGCAGAGATAGAAGCATCTCAGTTTGAAGCTGACCTGGACAAAGTTAGTGAGACTCTATCTCAAAACATAACCTGGGTTTGGTGGTGCATTCCATAATTCCAGCTACACAGGAGGAAGAGGTAGGAGGATCATGGCCTGAGGCTGGCCCAAGCAAAGTTCTAGACCTTATCTGAAAAAACAAACTAGAGCATAAAGGACTGGGGGCATGGTTCAAGTGGTAAAGCATTTACTTAGCAAGCATGAAACCCTAACTTCAAAATCCCAGTACTGCAAAAAAAAAAAAATTAAGAAAGGGGTAGGGGAGGAGGAAATAAAGTAATAGTGGGGATGCATATGATCAAAGTCTATTATATGCATGTATGGAACTATCACGATGGAATGCTTCACTCAGTTGCTTTAAAGCAACTGAGGCCAATAGGAAAAGGGGACCAGGAACTAGAGAAAAGGTTAGTTCAAGAAGAATTAACCTAGAAGGTAACACACGTACAGGAAATTAATGTGAGTCAACTCCCCGTGTAGCTATCCTTATCTCAACTAGCAAAAACCCTTAGTCCTTCCTATTATTGCTTATACTCTCTCTTCAACAAAATTGGAGATAAGGGTAAAATAGTTTCTGCCAGGTAGCAAGGGGTAAGGGGGGTAAAGGAGGGAGGGGGGGATAAGGGAGGGGACAGAGGGAAGGGAGGAGAAATGACCCAAACATTGTATGCACATATGAATAAAATAAAAATTTTTTTAAAAAGGAAATATATCTATCAAAGAAAAATTTTGAAATAATTTTATACATGTGTCATCCCATTTTTTAAAAGTATACTTGTGTGTATGTACACATATGCTTGCCCATTGAAAAGTCTGAAAAGATAAATACTCCAAAAGAATGTATGACAGAGAACTGTCCCCTCTTGTCATGGGTGGGTTGTACTTCCCTGACACATTAATGTTAGGCTTGCTCATGTGACTTGCTCTGACCAATGCTATCTGAGCTGACCTGCAGTACACCAGCCATGTGATGGTCTGGTTAAGCTGAGCCTCTCATCCAACCTGTGAGTAGAGGGTGTTCCAGAGCAGGGCCCCTCCAGAATGAGAGGACACATGGAGAAGACCCAGAACTGGGACCTCATCCACACCAGGCTCTCTTGTAAATGAGGGAAAGTTAAATGTGTGCCATTGTAAGCCAGTATGATGGTGTGCCATTTGTTACAACAACGAGCATGAGAAGTGCAATGGCTCTCACTAGATGACTTTTAAAACTGAATTTAAAGGTGATCTTTACTTCTAAAAATATAGGTATAGATTATCAGGAAAAAACAATAAGGACAAAAAAGAAAAAAATTAAGTTTTTCAGAATATAAAAGACATGATAACACTAAAAAAACCATCAATATAATGTTTTTATATAAAAACACTAAACTAAAAGTAAGCCATAATCCCACCACATAGGTAGCCTGTCTATGATTTCCTAAAGGATTTCTAAAGGAAATAGAATATGGATTTCTAAAGGGATTTTTCTGTTTTTTTTTTATAACTAAGCTCATACTGAATATAGTTTAGTATTTTCTCTCTCTTCTTAGAACATGAAAATTTTCCTGTTAACAAACTGATAGTATACGTCATTTTTAATGTCTACGTGTGTGAATGTACCACAATTCACTCTCCTTTGATGAACATTAAGTGTTTTGTAACTTATAACTACATAAGTAACTGCAATGACTGCTTCTTTGTATATTAAATTTTCTTCTATATTAAGAATTATTTCCTTAATGATGGGAAACATTTTAAAGCCCAATACAAATTGTCAAATTGCTCAATGGGTAAAAATTTGACCAAAAAACTAAAAACAGACCCTGAGGAGGGCATGAATATAAGCACAGGCCATATTCAGTTGGGTGAATTGAAGAAGGGCAAGTATACCCATGTTGTTCATGGCATAGAGCAAGGTGTTCTGATGAGGTCAACAGAAGAGCCACTGCCCGTCCTTGCAAAAAGATGAACAGGATGAACAAGACATTGGGGGAAACTTATCTACCAGCCAAAGCACTATGGACTGGAAGATACAGAGGATGGAGGTGGGAGGACAGCAAGAGAGTGGTTATAGGAGCTTGGATAGAAGATGGTGAGGGTTTAGATTAAGGTCAGGGCAGCAAAAATGAGGTAAGGATTATTCATGGCAAATGGACAGTAGCAGTTTTTTACACAATTTTAATCAGCAGAGTCATTAAGTACATTTAATTTTCTGCTGTTTTAGTTACCCACAGTCAGTTGCCATTTAAAATATTAAATGGAAAAAATCCAGAAATAAATACTTCGTAAATTGTTTTCCTTTTTTTTCTTTTGGTGGTACTGCTGTTTGAACTCACAGCCTTACACTTGTTAGGCAGGTGCTCTACCACTTGAGTCACTCCAGCAGCACACTTCATAACTTTTTGACTGCTCTCAACCTGTGTAGCATGATGAGATCTCTTGCCATCCTGCTTTGTCCTGATATGTGACTCATCCCTTTGTCAACATATCTACCCTCTACACACTATCTGCCTATTAGTCATTTAATAGATCAACTGTCACAGGATCACAATGCTTGTGTTCAAGTAACTCTTATTTTACTTAATAATGGCCCCAAAGTGCAAATGATGGTGGAAATTTAGACGTGCCAAAGAAAAGCCAAAAAGTACTTCCTTTAAGTGAAAAGGTGAAAGAATAAGATATTTTGAGAGCAAGAGAGACCACATTCACATAACTTTTAATACAACTTATTCTGTTTTATTGTCGTTGTTAACATCATATCTTACTTGTAAATTAAATTTTACATAAGTATGTAAGCATAGGATAAAACATAATATATATAGGTTTGATGTGCTATGCATCCACAGGGACTTTTCAAACATATACACCAGGGAAAAATGGGGACAACTGTAGACTTCACTATAGCTAGACTCTGACAAAAGGGAAGCTCTTGATTGGTTTATCACCCCTGCATTTATTCCTCCACTAAAAGGGAGACCAAAACCACACTTCGGCTTAATAGTTAATCAACCCAAAACCTAACCAGGAATTTTTCCCATCATCTCCAGCACAATCCATTTGTTGTTGTTTTAATGACACAGAAAGCCACAGTGGTCCATAAACTCTGAAATCTCACCAAATTACTGGTATATCAGAAATCATCACATGGAAATAACATAGTCCAGACCATTCACAAAAATGTCCAAAGTAGGCTCACCCTCTAGCTTAATCTGAGATCAGTTTGCTTTTTTAATGTGTAATTGCCATCTGTACCAAAGGTCTGGGGATTCTGCTTTTGAAGGAACAAAAGAAATTAGTCCTTGAACAAAAACAGAAAGAACGGAAGAATTTTATTGTATTTTTTCATTAAAACTTATACTATATGAAATCCTAATTTCACTCAAATGCAGTCATTACCATGAAACATAAAAGGAAGAAAAGACACTTGAAAGATCAATAATGACAGCTCAGGAGGAGATCTCTGGGCTTCAATGCTTAACGTATGACTTGAGGACAAAGCCAACAGCCTTTTCTCTTGAAATGTACACTGAATTCACAGATGTCACATAGTCACATTTAAATTGGTGGAATAATCTTTTCAAAATGCTCATCTGCACAAGTTTTTAGAACTGCAATATGTTAGTCAAAAATACACCGAGTGAAACTTTATTTTTCAGTATAAAAAATGTATGGCTGGGTTATTGCTAACTCTTTTGGAATTGACATGAATAAAGGTTTTCAAATTTATCTAATAAAAATGTCAGAAAAGTAACAACCAGAATATCTTCCATTTACACATGAAAAACCAATAGCAGAAAAATGGCTAATTAAAAGCAATGAATTCAAATCAAAGACAATCAGGACAGACCTTGGCTATGAAATGTTTCAGCTCTCTTCCTGAAAGTCCTAGCCTTCACACAAAAACTCACAGAGACAGTTTAATTAAATCATATTTATAAAAACCAAACAGTATCCTTACTTCAAAATTTTATTCTAAAGTTTAAACCAAGCTCACATTGTTTTCATCATTCCTAAACCCTTCTCAGTGGAAAAATTACTCCATCATAATTTTTGATTTTAAAAAATATTTCCCTACACATTAATTATACATTTATATATTCCCTCAAACTTCATTCTCAAGAGCAAAAGCATGAATTCAATACAATGAGTAACAGTATGTAAGCTAAAATCACAGAAGTCAGTAAATATTTCTATAGCTAGTTCAAAGTGTAAATATTTGATTCTTGAAAAATCTCTATTAATGCTTAAGGACTGATTTTGTCTAATAAACCTCTTCAAATTTAGCAAAACTTATTAGGAGAGAATTTAGTTAGTACCCATCCTCTTCCAGGAAATGAAAAATAAATCAGGCAAGCTCTCTCCCCATCTACCCAACTAGCTGGGCACAGGGATGTAAGGTTCAAAAGTTTACCAGGGTTTTTATTCCCAGCCACACCAAAAAATAACATCCTTTAGTGCTATTTCAGAAATTTAGGAGCATCATTTAAACACATTAAGTTATTTGTTGAAGAACATAGGCTTAGGCTCTGAAACTGAACTTCAAAGTCCATCCCAAGAAACAGCAAATATTGGGACCTTCCCAAGAAAAATCAATTTATAATTAAAATCTCATTAAGAATAGCACTTATATTTTGACAAGGTAAAAAACATTTTCAACATTTTTACATGGTAAAGAACTTGCAGAAATAGCAGCTATGAGTGTACACCATGTGGTAGGTTGACAGCAGCCTGGTAGCAAACCTCCAGGGAGCACTATGCAAAATTGGAAAGGAATTCCTAAAAGTAGTGGAGAGTCAACAGTGTGATTTCCAGTGAATACCTTGCTTCTTAGACACAAAAGCAGCTAAGATATCAAGAGTTCAAGTTTGAATCCATCTATCCTGGATTCAAACCCAACCCTACAAATTTTTTCACCCTAAACTTAAGGTGTGCTTTGACAGGAGAAAAAGCAACCCACCCTTCCCAAAGACAAGTGACAGTGAGGCAAGGAGGACCACAGACTTCAAGATAGAAAGTCATTCTCCATGTCCCACAGCATTGGCCATGCCCTGGACTACCACCTCCACACAAGTCTTTCTGCTTTCCCATAATGCTCTGCTTCCTCCTTCACTATCCATGAGCTTTTTTCTTTCTTTAATACATGCCTTCTGTTCCAAAACATAGTCAAATTCAGTACTTCCCAGAGTGAGTTTGAGAAACTCCTACTAGTGGGTACACAGATGCCCACAGGTGCTTCCTCTCTGAAACAGTTCCATGATCCAATACTTTTGGGAAACTGTGTTAAAAAAAGGTTTAAAATATTTCCTTCTCTAAAGGACATCTCAGAGCTTTGAATATGCTATTGTGGAGGTCTCACTTCCTAAATTCTTTTGACCAGGGATGCCTTTTGTCATGTCATACTTATTAACATTTCACTAAAGAATTTTAGTTACTGGAATTGTTTATTTGAGTTTAGCAAGAGTCTGACTGGAGGTGAATTTGGCATAGGACTCAGCTCTGGAACATTAAATGACACCGTAAACAAAATCACACTCTTTCCCTTCCTCTAATTTACTTTCTCATGGTCCTTCCCTGTGTGTGTGTGTTGGGGGGAGCATGTCAATTGTCTCCCCACAATGGGTATTTTAACTCAAAATTAGAGACAGAGAAAATTCAAAGCCTCTAAATTGGTCCTGGAGGTCTTTTGCACATCTCCTTTGGTCAGAAGACTTAGGGGTTCCATGGGTAAGCAGGGTCCTGGGTTCGCCAAAAGTTTCCCACATCTCCTAAGACAAACGTGTGAGGCATAAATAGCTGGAGTTAGTGTTTTAAAAATGATAATGGATATAATAGCATTACCGTCATAAAATATAAGGGATTATTATTTTCCCATCATTAAGTCAGCCCATTCTATATATTACCATGTACAATTAGGCACTTAATAAATACTTTTTAGGATTGTAATAACTGAGTAAGCTGAATCCATGCAACTTCAATCTTGCAATTAAGTTTCTGAAACTCAGAGACATGGAATGACATATGACCAAAGTGAGGAGAGGTGGGAGCAAAGAGAGGGTGTTGAAGTGAGTAATTAAGTAAATGAGCCTGCAACCCAGCAGGGCTGGTCTGACAGGTTGAGATTTGCCACCACCACCCTCCCTACCTTGGGCCTACAGATGACATCATGGGAATCCATATCAAGACCAGCCATTAGGTTATGTAGCTGAGAACCCCAAACTCATCTCAAAACCCAGAGTAGGAGTGCATATTAATAGGCCAGTGTGCATGTATACACAGCCAGAATATTCTGAGTAAGAATGGTGAGTAGTGAGGAGGAAGGGGGCAAACGTGAGAAGAAAGAATAGGAAAGGGATGAGAGAAAGACAGAGGTTCCTTTAATTCAGTAACCACCAGAATATCTTCTCTCTGAAAAGTCAAGGGCATTTGCCTGAGTATAAGAGTAACAGTCTCTGTGGACCACTGTGTAAGTCATTAAGTCAGAGAGGCACCTTTGGGCATAATCTCCCATATTAATGCACCTTCAGAGTTGTCCTTTCTTTTTGAATCAGTTAAGACTCTTTGGAGAAACTTGCAGACAACAAGCAAAAATTACCTATCCACATGGACTCATTTTTTTTAGGCTATTTAGACTTGGCTTGAACATGAGCTCTAGAAATGGCCCAGAAATGTGGTCACCATCTTCCCTTCTTGAACCTTAAACTGACCATGCTCAAAAATGTACAACTACATAAACTGGGCATGCTCAGGAATGTGCCCACCCATAAAGTGCTTTCCTATATGAATATGAAAAGGTTTCCCAAATAAAATCCTCATGTTTCCTCTCCTCAGGGAGAGCATTGCTTTAATAGCCTCAGTGATTTCCTTATCTATTGCAGTTAATAAATCTTTCTTTATTCTTATATTTCTTGGTTGTGCTTTTTGGCACAACCAGATGTAAACCCATGGTGTTCAGTTACACCTCATTCGTATAAAAGGTATCCCATACTCTATTGGTTAAAGAAATGACAACAAAATGTCATCAACCCGAAAGAACCAGAGTATGCTGCCAATCCCCAGTCTCTCTGGAGAGCCCATGAAAGGAAACAAGAGCTAGGGGCACAGATGATGACAGGAAGTAGTATATAAACTATACCAGGGAAGAAGAGAGATGACATAGGCAGGTGCTTGACTTATTATTTCCCATCACCACCAATTTCAATTCAAGGTATAGTTATTTCCAAGGTAAGATAATAACTTTTTGAAAGATAAAGTCATCTAGAAAAGATAATACAAAATATTTGCCCTATTCTTGATGTTAACTGGGGATAGGAACTTGAAGCAATTTCTTCTTTCAGTCCTTCAGTGACCACATTGGAGAAGCAAAACAGATAATGAAGGTGAAGTTGCTTTGATATTGTCATGCACCATGGCACATGTCTGTTGTAACAGCCATGCACAGGCTTTCTGATGGATTTTAACTTGATTGGCTTAGAGCCCGTTTCCCTCTTTGATCCCCTACAAATGCCAAATCAACTTAGATTTGATCAGGAAACCTACATGTACCCAACATCCTTAGCTCAGAGAAGATGGCACATAGGCCCCCAAGGCCTTCTCTTTTTCTCTGTTTATCCACTTGTATTTCCTCAGTTATGTTTTTACTTTCTGTATGTGTCCAATTTTATTTTCAGTGATTGACCTGGATTTTAGGTTTAAATAGCCTAATATCAAATTTTGTTGGTTCAGCTGCATAGTTAAAATGCTTTCACTCTTTTGCCCTTAATTAATGGATACCATTCAACAATGAAGGATTCTGTTTAATCTTTTTTCTTAAATGAGATTTAAATTATTCTGTTAGCACATGACCCAAGAGAGGCTTTACTGGGGGATTGGTTGAAGAAGTGGTGCAAGTTGGTTTTCCTTAATAGAAAAAGATTCTCAGTGACTGTAAAATCAAGAGCCTCCCCACCTGGTAGTTATTTAAGAAACTAATTTTTTAACCTAATCACAGGAATTTTACACTTAGATTAAATTCCACTCGTGTTAATTTTGACCTAGCAATTCTTCCTGGACATCCATTTTCAAATTAAGCTTTTGTTATTTTGTTTTTTAATGACTTTTTTTAAAGCAAAAACTTAGAAAATCAGAAGAGGGGCTAGTCTTCTCCTTTACCCAGTCCCACTGTATCACAGTCAAAAAACAAGAGTCTATGATAGTGAATAGTTGTTCATCCCAAACTCCTGCAAATGCATTCCTGAAAAAGCTGTCTTCTCAGTATTTCACATCCAGATGCAGTATTACCATGAAAGCAATCCAAAAGCCAGATACTATTTTGACTTTAGGACCTATGTGCTTCTAAGATGATGGGGATATCAGATACAGCCCAATCCCCAAACACAAACCTTTGTTCCATATACTGTAAAAATTTATTAGGTAAGCCCATTTTTAGGGTAGTACTACATTCTTAAGCTGACAACAGGAATAAGTTCCCTTAAAATAAGGTCCTCAAAAGTAGTTACTCCAGACCATTAGGGAGAGGAGCTTGTCAACTGCTAAATAATTTCAGAAAAGAACTTAGTTGCTCTGGAAACAGGTTTTGACAATAGCTTTGTGTGCCGAAGGACTGAGCTTGCAGAGGGCAGTGGCTTCCCGCCCCTTGAGTGAGCCTTGGAGCTTTGCTCTTCAAACAGATGACTTCATTCTTACAACAATGCTTTTTTTTTCTGAGGGCCGCCAGTTCATGCACATTATAAAATAAATTCTCTCATTGACACCAGAGTGGCAGGAACTGCAAATATTGCTTTTATTAAAAAGTATGTGAGTTAGAGAAGGAACAGGATTCCTCCCAAAAAAGAATTATGGTAACCATGGAAACTAAACACCCAATCAGCAACCACTTTATCACTCCAGTATTGATTAAGGGGGTATTTGGATGTCAAGGCATAATAGGCAATGACTTTCTGAATAGGACTCCAATTGCTCAGGAAATAATAGCAAGAATTAACAAATGAGCTTGCATCAAATTAAAAAGTTTCTGTACAGAAAAAGAGAATATCTTTGCCAGCTATTAATCTGACAGGGGATTAATATCCAGAAAATATGGAAGACTCAAAAAATTAAACACCAAAAGAACAAATAATCCAATCAATAAATGGGCAAATGAATTGAACAGTTCAAAAAAGTAAATAGCCAATAATACATGAAGAAATGTATAGCAACATTTGCCATAAAGGAAATGCAAATCAAAATGACACCAAGACTCCATCTCACCCCAGTCATAATGGTTATCATCAAGAAAACAATAATACATGCTGGCAAGGATGCAGGGGGAAAAGGGATCCTCATACACTGTTAGTGGGAATGCAAACTACAACTACCACTACGAAAATCAGTATGAAGGTTCATCAAAAAAACTAAAAAAAATAGACCTACCTAATGACCCTGCTATACCACTCTTGTGCATATATCTGGAAGAATGTAAATCAACATAAAATAGAGATGCCTGAACATCCATGTTTATCACAGCACTATTCATAATAGTTGTGCATGGAATCAGCCTAGATGTCTAGTAATCAGTGAATGAGTAAAGAAAATGTGGTATACATACATAATAAAGTTTTATTCAGACATAAAGAAGAATAAAATTATGTCATTTGCTGGAAAATGGATGAAGCTGGAGATCAACATGTTAAGTGAAATAAGCCTGACACAGAAAGAAAAACATTGCATGTTTTCTCTCATATGCAGAATCTAGATATGAAAAAAAAGACATGAAAATAGAAGGGAAACTATTTAGGAAGAAGGAAGGGACCAGTGGGAGGTGGGGGAGGGAAAGAAAAGGTAATGGACAGTGAATATAATCAAAGTACATTATATACATGTATAGAGATGTCATAATGAAACCCATTATTTTGTACAATTAATATACAGTAATAAAAATGAATTTTAAAAAGGGAGGTACATGAGCTATGCACAATTACCTTACCTTAGGGAATTTTACCTTGGCCTGAATAAGGTGTTTTGAAGCACGGGTTTCAGTAATATCTAAATCATCTCTTCCCTTACCCTCAAAAAAACCCACCTCCACTCATGAAAAAAACCTAGTGGGTAACTGTCCTTATCCAAAGCTTCACTATCTTTCTTTAAATCTCCCAAGGGGTATCAGAGGTAAGGAGGAGTCTTTGGATATCATTATTCTCCCTTCACAGCAACCATAGTAGTTCTCTGACTGACTTTTTAAGCTGAGAATTTTAAATCCTGAACTTGTCATTTTCTTTTTATTTTTCCTCCAGTACAGACAGACAAAGCCACTTCATGCTACAGTGCTTATAGCCATTGGAAGGAAGGAAGGAAGGAAGGAAGGAAGGAAGGAAGGAAGGAAGGAAGGAAGGAAGGAAAGGAGGGAGGGAGGGAAGGAGGAAGGAAGGAAGAAAGAAAGAAAGGAACTGTAACAGATACTTAAACAGAGAGGGTTTAATACAGGCAATTGCTTTCATGGGTGCTGAAGAAATGAAAGAACAAAAGAGGAGCGCTGAGGTACCCTAGAGATGATAATGATAGGAAGAATCTACAGCCATCAGGGCTAGCTGAAGAAGAAGAAAGTGATTTATCAAAACCTAGACAATCACAAGCAGAACACCATTAAGCTATGGGTTGGCTTAAGGGTAGTGCTTCTCAGCTTTGGTAGAATCTGCAAATCTCAGAAAAGGAACCCCTCTGAGATGTGGCTCAAATGTCTGAGAAAGGAGTGATACCTACTGGGAATATATCTTTAAGGGGTAAAATGAAGCTAGTTCTCGCAATAGGAAAAGAACACACAATAAAAGAGTGAACTTCAAATGTCAAAGCAACACTGACAAGATCAAGAAATCAATGGGAAGACTCAACCTTCCAGTCTTCCTCTAGTGAAAGAAACTAGCAGAGCCAGACAGGAAGTCAGCTGGTCAAAGAGGCTAGAATATGTGATTGTCAGAGGTCTAAACCCAGCACCACAGAGCAGAGAATTGTGGGCTTGAGGCTGAGAGTCAATGGGTAATGATCAGCACAGATCTGATATGTTTTTCAGTGTATTTCTGTTTAAAATAAGCCCAGTGGCTTCCATGATGCCTTTCAACATTTTATACTCACACTCTTTACATTTTACAGTCATATTCTTGCCTGTCATCCTGGCTCCAAGTCTTAGACAAGACGATCATACTTACAAAGTGAGAAGGCTGCTTATCCATACAACATCTGTGAATGGCCATAATTTAATTTGAATTTTCTTACTCCAGTTCTTTCCTTGGTTTTGGCAGATAGCCCTGAACACTGAGGTAGAGCCTCTTCCTCAACCATCAAAAAGACTTTCCTAAAGTACAGGTTGAATAGAAAATACAGACAAATATGATGGAAAAAGCTAAAACCAGGCCAGAGAAGGCCAAGCTCACAGCATACTCTATGGAATAAGTTTTGGAATAATCAAACTATAATATATACTATATATACTATAATAAAGTAGTTGTATTGTACTAACAGCAACAGCAGCAAAAATGTATTGCATTAAAAAGTGTTAGGCACTAGGCATTACATTATTTACATGTATTAATTCATTATATCTTCCTACCCTATATAACAGGAATTTAAATTATCCCTACATTCCAGATGAGGAAGTAAGAAACTACCTTCTACTACTTTCACTTACATATTAAAGAATCATATAAACTTTAAGTATAACGGATTCATATATAGCAGATAGACAGATAGATTAATTTCCTAGGTCCACCCAGCTAAAGACAGACAATGTCACGTTGTGTTATGGTAGTTAGACACAGAAAGAGCCTTTAGCAGTTTATTTGGTACATTTCCAGTGAAAATAGAAAGAATGAACTTGCTCCAGATTCAGATTCCAAAACTTTCAGAGACTGGAGATAGTGGTGATCTGTCTGTGAGGCCTCCATGTATATCATTTCTCAGAAGCCAGCTAGCAGACCAGGCCACCTGCCAGGATATGGTTAGCACATTTATGTCAACTGGTTTCTCAGCCAGGTACCATGGCTTTTTCTAAGGCACAGCTTCCAAACCATGGGAACATAAAACCACAATGCTAGCCAAGATAGCAATAAGAGACTTTTCTTTGAATGCCATACTAGGAGCTCTGCGGAAAGGTGTGTGATACGCTTTTGTGCACTGTAACTGGTGGTTCAGAGCAGCACACTCCCTTCTAACCTGATGTGTCTCTCTTCCAGCTGTTTTTTTTAATTTATTAGCATTATATTAGTTGGGGGGGGTCATTGTTACATTTCCATATACACGTACAATATACCTGTTTTTTTTTTTTTTTTTTTTTTGGTGGTACTAGAGTTGAACTCGTTTGCTGGTCAGGCACTATACCATTTGAACCACTCCACCAATCCCACAATGTATCTTAATTAGACTCATCTCCTCCAGCATTCTCCCTCACCTCCCTCTTCTTAGAACAATTTCCACAGGTGGTGGTGTTCAATTTTCATGCATATACACAAAATACATTGACAATAATCTCCCTCCTTCCCCTTCTCCATTTACTCTCTCTCTTCCATTAGTACCCTCCCCAGTGGTTCTGAATTCAGTTTCTGTAGACAAGAATAGACTGAATGAATAAATGAAGGATACTTTGATATTTTTAAAGAAAGACTACAGCCAAGTTTCCTCCCAAATCATCTTGGAGTCCTGTCCAATAGGCAAAAGACACATTAAATTAATTCAACTCTAAGAGTCAAGTTCTCTTATTGGCAATTCTTAATTTCTCAGTATTGAGCTAAAAGGGTATTCCTTGAGTCAAGCAGTGAGCAGATAAACTATATGTGACTACAAAGACTAATGGGAAGAGATTTTTCTACTTTGCCTTAAAATGTAATTTCATAACCTCTGCTCTCAGTATATGATACAGTACCTGCTACTAGACTTGACTTCCCACTACAAGCTGCTTTTTCAAAAGGACAAGATAGATGAAACAACTCTTTTCAAACATGGGCTGCAGGCAGCACAGGACTTGGTCCATGAAAGAATGGAAAAAGTGAAGTAAGTCCTACAAATGTCCCTGCTTTCTACCTAGAAACTAAAGCATATGAAATTAGAACCCAAGCAGAGCACAGAATCTGAGTCGAAAAGGTGATATTGAAGTTTGAGAGGCAAAAGCAGCATGACTTTTCAACACAGAGTAGCAGAGAAGAGAGAGGTACATAGAAAAAGAGCCCCAGTAATCTACATAGGTGGCCCCTTGAATCTTTGGCAGAATATTCAGTTCTGCTTATGTGTGGTAAGACACCATGAAACCAGGCAAAGAATAACTGTGAGTGAAAAAACTACCAAGGAACTTTAAGATAAACAATTCTCAGAACTCATACAGACCTGGGAATCATCCAAGTTCTAACCAATATGGTAGAGAAATCTTACTGAACAAGCAGGGCATTCAGAAGAGACCCCAGAGGCAATAGATCTGAGCTCTACTAGACTGAAGTTACAGAACCTGCACTAAAAACAAACCTCAGAAGAATCAGGTTGGTCAGGAAGTAACTGACTGTCTGACAAAATAAAGTCCATCTGTCTTTAAAAGAAAATGCACATACTGTCTCAACAAAGCAGTGTTCACAATGTCAAGAAATTGTGATAAAAAAATAGTAAAATGGAACCTAGAGTCAGAAAAAAAGAGAAAAAAAAAAAACTCAGCCAGGAGAAACATATGCAGAAATGACAAAGCTGACCATCTGCAGACAAATATTTTGAGTGATATTATACATATTCAAAGACTTAAAGGAAAACATAAACAGAAGAAATAGAAAAATTGAAGTAAAAAAGAAAATCAATAAAACTTCTTGACTTGAAAAATTCATTAGCTGATGAAAAATATGTGGTATGAGATTAACACCAGATTATACACTGGGAAAAAAACAGTGACTGGAAGACATAGAAGTAGAAACTACATGAAATAATGTCTGAACTTTTTTCAAAATTTAATAACAAAAAACAGTTGTTTTTATTTATCTAATAATATCAGCATAGATTATGCAATACAAACACAAAGAAAACACCTTAAAGTATATCACATTAAAATTGCTAAAACCTAGAAATAGAGTGGAAAAGTAGCAGAGGTGGGGGAGACATATATGATCCAAAAGATAAGCAAAAGTAAGAAAACCACAATCTTCGTATCAGAAACATGGTAAGCCAAAAAAATCATGGTTAAAAAAAGGAGAAAATAGTAAACTTAGACTCCTATATGCTTCAAAAATATTTTTAAAAAAGAAAAGCAAGGTCAGGCATAGTGGCTTTTGCCTATAATTCCAGGTACTCAGGAGATCAGAGGATCACAATTTGAAGACAATCCACATGAAAAGTTAGCAAGACCCCATCTCAATCAAACACTTGAACAATGATGGAGCACATCTGTAATTCCCATTATGCAGGAGGCATAGGTAGGAGGATCACAATTCAGGCTGGCTTAGGTAAAAACATGAAACCCATCTTAAAAAGCAAAAGAGGCTGAAGATGTGGCTCAAGTGGTAAAGTACTAACCTAGCAAGCACAAGACCCTGAGTTCAAACTCCAATACTACTGGAAAAAAGCAAAATGAAGACTTTCCAGACAAACAAAAGTAAAAAGAATTCATGATCATCAGGCCTATACTGCAATAAGGTAAAAGTAAATTCTTCAGCCTAAAGGAAAAAGCTAACTGATTGAACTTTAGGTCTACAGAAGGAACAGAGAGCTCCAAAAATGGTGAGTATGTGGGAAAATACAAAAAAGCTTTCTTTAGTTTTAAATTTTCTTTAAATATAATTATGATTTACAACAAAAAGGATAACAATGTATCATGAGATTAGTATGACAATCAATAGCACAAAGCATGAAAGAGAGAAATGGAAGTATATAATTTTAATATCTTTTATCATACATGAAGTGGTACATGTTACTTAAGGTAGTCTATGATGGCACAAAGGTATAGTGTAAATGCTATAATAACCACCAATAAAAAATAGCAGAAATAGAGGATCCTGTGTTTAAACCTGAATACCAACCCTCAAAATACTAGCCAATACTGGAAATAAAATAAAATTCTAAATTATTCAATGCAAAAAAATTTAGGAGAACAGGGAAAGAGAGAAATGAAATTATGGGACAAATGGGAAACAGGTAGCAAGATGCTAAACTTAAATCTAAGCATGTTGATATCCCACTAAATATAAATGACCTAAGCACTACAATTGAAAAATAAAGATTGTTAGATGAAATTTAAAAAAAAACAAGACCTAATTATATACTGCCCTTTAAAAATATACCTCAAACAGGCTACTTAAAAAGCTAGACATTGATCTACCATTTGATCCAGCAATACCACTCTTGGGGATATACCCAAAAGACTGTGACACAGGATACTCCAGAGACACCTGCACACCCATGTTTATTGCGGCACTATTCACAATAGCCAAGTTATGGAAGCAGCCAATATGCCCCACTACTGATGAATGGATTAAGAAAATGTGGTATCTATACACAATGGAATTTTATGCAGCCATGAAGAAGAACAAAATGTTATCATTCGCTGGTAAATGGATGGAATTGGAGAACATCATTCTGAGTGAGGTTAGCCTGGCCCAAAAGACCAAAAATCGTAGGTTCTCCCTCATATGTGGACATTAGATCAAGGGCAAACACAACAATGGGATTGGACTTTGAGCACATGATAAAAGCGAGAGCACACAAGGGAGGGGTGAGGATAGGTAAGACACCTAAAAAACTAGCTAGCATTTGTTGCCCTTAACGCAGAGAAACTAAAGCAGATACCTTAAAGCAACTGAGGCCAATAGGAAAAGGGGAACAGGTACTAGAGAAAAGGTTAGATCAAAAAGAATTAACCTAGAAGGTAACACACATGCACAGGAAATTAATGTGAGTCAACTCCCTGTATAGCTATCCTTATCTCAACCAGCAAAAACCCTTGTTCCTTCCTATTATTGCTTGTACTCTCTCTACAACAAAATTAGAAATAAGGGCAAAATAGTTTCTGCTGGGTATTGAGGGGCGGGGGGAGAGGGAGGGGGCGGAGTGGGTGGTAAGGGAGGGGGTGGCGGCAGGGGGGAGAAATGAACCAAGCCTTGTATGCACATATGAATAATAAAATTTATATATATATATATATATATATATATATATATATCAAACATATTGAAACAAGAAGTTAACAATAAAAAGATGGAAAGTATAAGCAAGCACTAATCACTGAAAAGGCTGGGGAGAAGTATACTAATTTTAGACAGAATCAACATCAGGATCTGCCCCTGAAAAAAAAGAAAGAGATGCACTTTCCTGTTGATAAAAGTGTCAGTCTTCATGAAGACATAACAGTCCTAAATTTGTATTCATCTAATTATAGATCCTTAAAATACATTAAGAAAACTGATATAACAGAAGGGGAAAATAGTAAGCTTACATGCAGATGAAGACTTTAACATTCCTCTTTCAGAAACTAATAGAAAAAGTACACATTTTTAAAAATCAGTAAGGTATAGAAGACCTGAAAAATTCAACCAAGCAACATAACTTAATTGACTTTTAAAAACATGTGAATGCATGAATTCAGGTTGTTTTCAAGAGAAAATGGAACAATCATCATGGTAGACCCATGCTGGGTCATAAAAGAAGTCAATACATTTTTTAAAATTTAGGTCAAAGCATATTCTCTGATCACAATGGAGATAAATTAGAAGTGGAAAAAAAAAAACATAACTGGAAGAGCCTCACATTTTTTTCGAAATTAAGTAAAGCAGTTCCAAATAAGCCAGGGACCAAGGAGAAGTCACAAGAGAAATTTGAAATATTTTAACTAATGAAAAATATCACATCAAAATGGATAGGATACAACTAAAGGAGTGTATAAAGAGAAAATTATAGCTTTAAATGTCCACGTGAGAAAGAATAAATTTTAAAATTTATTCTAAGAGCTGAAGGCATGGCTCAAGTGGCTAAAGCACCTGCCTAGCAAGTGCAAAGCCCTGAGTTCAAACCCCAGGACAGCCAAAAAAAAAAAAAGGAAAAAGATCAATGTAACCAAAGCAGATCTTTTAAATACTTATGAACTTCTACCTAGATTGGTCAAGAAAAAAAGAATAAAGATTCAAATGATCAATTATAAGTCACAATAAAATATCTCTATGCCTCTCACAGGCACTAAGAAGATAATAAAGAATTATTGCCTTTATTATATATTAGTTTTTGCAATTAAATTTGATAACTTAGGTAAAGATGGAAAATCTTTTGATTTCCAACAATCAATAAATGACAAAACCTAGTATAAAAAGAAATTTAAAATTGTAATACAACACAATTCCAATAAAACTCCCAGGAAAGTTTTGTTGTTTTTTTTTTTTTAAGAAACTGACAGGTAAAGCATGATCTTGCACACGTGTAATCCTAGCTACACAGGAGGAGGCAGGAGGATGGTGAGTTCAAGGCCAGCCCAGGCAAAGGTAGAAACAAGACCCTGTCATAAAAACAAAACTGCTGGGGGCATAGCTCAAGTGGCAGAGTGCCTAACTTGTATGTAAAAGACACTGAGTTCAATCCCCGTACCACAAAAAATTTATACAGCTATAACACAAGAACAAGAACAATGCAAGCAATCTCGGAAAGAATAATAAAATTGGAGAACTTAAGCTACTTAAATTTAAGATTTTTCTATAAAGCTTTGAAAATGGAGACGGCGTGGCATTTACACAAACATAAACATATAAATAAATGGAGCACAATGGATAGTGCAGAAATCAAACTGCACAATAGTCAACTGGTTTTTAACAGAGGCACCAAGGTAATCTAATAAATAAAGGAAAGTGTTTTCAACCTAGTTCAAGAAAAAAAACAGATAGTATATATTTTTATTTAAGCTTTGAATGATGGAGGGGTGAATTCAACCATGATATAGTGTAAGAACTTTGTCAAATGTCATAATATACCACCAGTAACAATAATAAAAATAAGCCTGACTTTTACCTCATACCATACACAAAGATTTATTCAAAATTGATAATCAAAATTAAAGCTGAAACTACAAAACTTTGGGGAAAAAATGCATGGGAGTAAATCATTGTGACCAGGAAGGTAGGCAAGGAGTTGTTTTTAAATAGAACAGATAAAAAGCACAAGCCATAAAAAAGAATTGTAAATGAAGTGTTATCAGTATTAAAGACAGCATTAAAAATAAGAGAGAAACCCATAGACTGAGAGAAAATATTCATAATACAAATGCCTAACAAAGTTCTTGTCTTGAGAATATTTAAGGAACTACAATTCAACAAGAAGGCAAAAAAAATGTTTTTCTTTCTTTGATTTTATCATTTTTGCATTTACTCACAAGTGTATAAATTGTTTGGGCCACCTCCCCTCTCCTCCCACCCCTCCACTCCTTTCCCTTCCAGGCAGAACCTGTTCCTCCCTCTTGTTCTCTGATTTTGAAGAGAAAATATAAGACATAGTAAGAAAGACATAGAGTTTTTGCTACTTTGAGATAAAATAGCTGTACAGAGAGATTCCTAGCATTGCTTCCATGCACTTGTGTATTACAACCCGAATTGATTCATCTCTACCAGACTTCTTCACTACTTCTTGGTCACCTTCCCATATTGACCTCTGCCAGTTTAAGATTACAATACGATATTCGCTCCTCTACAGTGAGCACAACAACCACATTCAAGTTTTAGGTTTCCTTGCCTTTCCCTATTCCTTCTGTGCACATTCTCTCTTAGTGATCCATGACCAATAATATTACTGCATTTGTTTTGGGTCTATAATCCACATATGAGGGAGAACATGTGACTTTTGGCCTTCTGAGCCAGGCTAACTTCTCTTAAGATGATGTTCTCCAGTTCCATCCATTTACTTGTGAATGACAAAATTTCATTCTTCTTTGTGGCTGAATAAAATTCCATTGTGTATAAATACCACATTTTTTTTGTCCCATAGTGGGGAATCTTGGCTGCTTCCATAACTTTGGCTACTGTGAATAGTGCTGCAATAAACATGGGTGGCAGGTGCCTCTGGAATAACCTGAGTCACATTCCTTTGGATATATCCCCAAGAGTGGGATTACTGTATCATATGGCAGATCTATGTTTAGTTTTTCTATGTTTAGTTTTCATATTGTTTTCCAAAGTGGTTGTCCTAGCTTACATTCCCACCAGCAGTGTATGAAGGTTCCTTTTCCCTCTGCATCCTCACCAACATTTGGTGGTGGTGGTGTTCTTGATGATAACTATCCTGAACAGGAGTGAGGTGGAATCTTACTGTGGTTTTGATTTGCCAGGGATAGTAAGCATTTTTTCATGTGTTTTTTGGCTATTTGGACTTCTTCCTTTAAAAAAGTTCTGTTTAGTTCAGTTGTCCACTTGATCATTGGTTCATTAATTTTGGGGGAGTTTAGTTTTTTGAGCTCCCTGTATATTCTGGTTATTAGTCCTTTGTCTGATGTGTAGCTAGCAAATACTTCCTCCCATTCTGTGGGTGGTCTCTTCAATTTAGAGACCATTTGTTTTGTTGTGCAGAAGCTTTTTAATTTCATGTAGTCCCATTTGTCCATCCTTTTCTTTTAGTTGCTGGGATGCTGGAGTTCTGCCGAGGAAGTCCTTACTTATATTTATTGCTTCCAGGGTATTCCCTGCTCTTTCGTGTACTAACTGCAAGGTTTCAGGTTTGATATTAAGGTACTTAATCCACTTTGAGTTGATACTAGTACAGGGTGATAGGCACGGATCTAGTTTCAGTTTTCTGCAGGCAGATAACCACTTTTCCCAGCAACATTTGTTGAACAGGCTGTCTTTTCTCCATCGTATGTTTTTAGTGCCTTTGTCACAAATAAGGTAGGCATATCTGTGTGGACTCATATTCTGGTCCTCTATTCTGTTCTACTGGTCTTTCTATCTGTTTTTGTGCAGTACTATGCTGGTTTTATTGCTACAGCTCTGTAGTATAGTTTGAAGCCAGGTATTGTGCTGCTTCCAATATTTCTCTTTTTGCTCAGTATTGCCTTGGCTATTTGTGGTCTTTTGTGTTTCCAAATGAACTTTAAGGTAGATTTTTCAATCTCTGTGATGAATGTCATTGGGATTTTGATGGGAATTGCATTAAGCATGTAGATTGCTTTTGGTAGTATAGCCATTTTTACTATGTTGATTCTGACAATCCATGAGCATGGGAGATCTTTCCATCTTCTGTAGTCTTCCTCAACTCTTTCTTCAAGGGTTTGTAGTTCTCCTTGTAGAGGTCATTCACATCCTTTGGTAAGTTTACTCCTAGGTATTTGATTTTTTTGAGGTTATTGTAAATGGAATTGTTTCCATATATTCTTTCTCAGTTTGTTCATTATTCGTATATAGAAAAGCTAATGATTTTTGTAAGTTGATTTTGTATCCTGCCACCTTGTTGAAGCTGTTTATGGTGTCTAGGAGTTTTTGGGTGGAGTTTTTTGGGTCTTTGAGGTATAGGATCATGTTGTCTACAAATAGAGATACTTTGACTATTTCTTTACCTATTTATATTCCTTTTATTTCTTCTTCTTGCCTTATTGCTCTGGCTAGGAATTCCTGGAATTGATTAGGAGTAGGAAGAGTCGGCACCTTGTCTTGTTCCTGATTTTGAGGGAAATGGTTTCAGGTTTTCTCCATTAAGTATGATGTTGGCTATAGGTTTGTCATATATAGCTTTTATAATATTGAGGTACATTCCTTCTATTCCTAGTTTTCTTAGAGCTTTTATCATGAAGTGGTGTTGAATCTTATCAAAGGTTTTTTTCTGCATCTATTGTGATGATCAAGTGGTTTTTGTCTTTGTTTCTATTAATGTGCTGTATTACATTTATTGGCTTGCATATGTTGAACCATCCCTGCCTCCCTGGGATGAAGTTGACTTGGTCATGGTGAATGATCTTTCTGATGTGTTGTTGGATTTGGTTTGCCATTATTTTTATTGAGGATTTTTGCATCAATGTTCATTAAGGAGATTGGCCTATAGTTCTCCTTTTTGGATGTCTTTGTTTGGTTTGGGGATGAGTGTAATACTGGCTTCATAGAATGAGTTAGGCAGTGTTCCTTCCCTTTCTAGTTCATGGAAAAGTTTAAGGAGCATTGGTATTAGTTATTCTTTGGAGGTCTTGTAGAACTCAGCCGAGAATCCATCAGGTCCTGGACTTTTTTGGGGAGACTTTATTGCTGCTTCAATTTCATTATGTGTTACAGAAATATTTAGGTGGTTAATAACCTCTTGGTTCAGTATTAGATGGTCATAAGTATCTAGAAATTTGTCCATTTCTTCAATATTCTCCAATTTATTGGAAAATAGGTTCTCAAAGAAGTCTGTAATGATTCCCTGGATTTCCTTAGTCTTTGTTTTTATCTCTCCTTTTTCATTTCTGATTTTACTAATTTGGGTCTTTTCCCTTCTCATTTTAATCAGGTTTTCCAGGGGCTTGTCAATCTTGTTTATTTTTTTCAAAGAACCAGCTCTTTGTTTTGTTGATTCTTTGTATGGCTTTTTTGGTCTCTATTTCGCTAATTTTGGCCCTTATTTTTATTATTTCTCTCCTTCTGCTTGCTTTGGGTTTTGCTTGTTCTTGTTTTTCTAGTAGTTTGAGATGCAGCATTAGGTCATTTATTTGAGATCTTTCTGTCCTTTTAATTATATGCACTCATGGCTATAAGCTTTCCTCTTAGGACTGCCTTTGCTGTGTCCCATAGGTTCTGGTAGGTGGTGTTTTCATTTTCATTAGTTTCCAGGAAATTTTTGATTTCCTCTCTTGTTTCTTCTATGACCCACTGCTCATTGAGCAATGTGTTATTCAGTCTCCAATTATTTGCATATTTTCTAATGTTTTTGTTGTTGAGTTATAGTTTTAATGCATTGTGATTAGATAGAATACAGGGTTTATTTCTATTTCTTATATTTTCTGAGGTTTGCTTTATGCTCTAAGATATGATCTGTTTTGTAGAAAGTTCCATGGGCTGCTGAGAAGAATGTATATTGTGTTGTTGTTGGATGAAATATTCTGTAGACATCAGTTAGATCCTTTTGATTTGTGTTGTCATTTAGTTCTAGGATTTCTTTGTTGATTTTTTTTGTTTGGATGACCTATCTATTGGTGATAGAGGGGTATTAAAGTCTCCCACTACCACAGTGTTGGAGTCTATATGTGCTTTTAAGTCCTTTAGTGTGTGTTTGATGAAATTGGGTGCACTAACATTGGGTGCATGTAAGTTGATAACTGTTATTTCCTTTGATGTATTGCATCTTTTATTAGTCTTAATGTCCTTATTTAGTTCAACTGACCAATATAGGTTTGAAGTCTACTTTGTCTGATATAAGTATTGCTATTCCTACCCATTTTCAGGGTCCATTGGCTTGGTAAATCTTCTTCCAACCTTTAACCCTAAGCTAGTGTTTATTTCTGTCAATAAGATAGGACTCTTGTAAACAACGGATTGTCAGATCTTCCTTTTAATCCAGTTTGCCAAGTGATGTCTTTTGTTGGGGGAGTTGAGACCATTGACATTCAGTGTTAATATTGATAGGTGTGTGGTGATTCCTGCCATTTAGTTGTTTTTGTTGTTTAAGGATTTGATTGTGTGCAACTGAATCAATGCTAATCTCTGATTCCTTGTCTTTTCTTCTCCTGTGGTTTAATACTTCCCATCGTCTTGTGGTTTTATTTGCTTTTATCTTCTGTGCGTAGAATTCCTTGTAGAGTCTTCTGTAGTGGTGGCTTGGTGGTCATGTATTGTTTTAGTTTCTGTTTATCATAGAAGATTTTTATTGCTCCATCAATTTTGAATGATAGTTTTGCTGGGTAGAGTATCCTAGGGCTAAAGTTATTTTCATTCAGTTCCCTAAATATCTCACTCCATGCTCTTCTTGCTTTTAAGGTTTCCATTGAGAAATCTGCTGTTATTTTGATGTGTTTGCCTTTATACATTATTTGTTTTTTCTCTTTTACAGCCTTCAATATTCTTTTTCTGTTCTCTGTGCTTGTTGTTTTAATGATAATATGCCATGGGGAAGTTCTATTTTGGTCAAGTTTGTCTGGCATCCTGGAGGCTTCCAGTAAATGAAACTTTCTCAAGATTTGGGAAATTTTCTGTTATTATTTTATTGACTATATTATGCATCCCTTTGGTGGGAAGAAATGATGCCGCTTTTTTTCAGTGTAGCATAGCATAGGGAGGCTTTCCACGGGCTAGGGGTCCAGGATGTTGTAGAGTTTGATTCTGATTGATGTTATGTCTTCTGCTTGTTGGGAGAAAAAAAGAGAGAGAGAGAGAGAGAAGGAGAAACAGAGGGGGGAAATTTTTTCCCCAGGACTGGACAGTCCTTGCTGACTATGCCAACCAGAATTTTTACAGCTGTAACTTGCAATTAAAGGCTGATTTAAGGGTCAGTCTTTGAATTTTATCTGCACCTAATGTGATGGCAGTTACTATTTTGGCTAGGAGTAATCAGAATTACCTAAGGGTAGCTCTGATGTCTCAAGCAGGTTTCTGGAGTCACAAATCTTAGGATTTCTGACTAGCCACCATTTTGGATCTTTCCCTCAAAAAAATTTTAATGAGAAGAAAATTTGAATACACACTTCACAAAAGAAGATTTGGGAATGTCCAATAAATGTATGAAAAAATACTCAACATACTGTTTACCAAGAAAATGTGTATTTTGGCCAATATTCACACATTAAGTTATTCAAAAATTGAAGACTGAGACCACAAAGTATGGTGAGGATATTAAACTACTAGAACTTTCATACATGGTTGGTTAATGTAAAATATAACAACCACTTTGGACAACAGAATGATTTTCTTATAAAGCTCAACATAAATTTCCTGTATGACCCAGCAATCCACCTCCAAGGCATTTATCCAAGAAAAATAAAAATGTATGGCCACACAAATATTTTTACATGAATGCGCATATCATCTTTATTCATAATGGTCAAAACTGTAAACAATACAAATATCTATCCATTACAGAATGGATAAACAAATTAGAGTATATTGATACAATATAATATTACTTAAGGTATTATGTTTATATTTGCAATAAAATGGAATCTCAAAAACATTATGCTTATAAAACACTATCTACTATAATTTTATGTGAAAATCTATAACAGGCAAAATTAACCAATAGTAACAAAAAGCAATGTCTGGTTGCCTGGGACCAAGGATGGAAGGGATTTACTATAGAGGAATACAAAGGAATTTTTTTTTTTTGCTACTGAGGCTTGAATTTAGGGCCTTCACCTTGAGCCACCCCACCAGCCTTGTTTTTGTGAAGGGTTTCTCAAGATAGGGTCTAGCAAACTATTTGCCCAGGCTGGCTTCAAACCATGATCCTCCTGATCTCTGCCTCCTGAGCAAAGGAAATTTTTGGATGATGAAAATAATCTGTGTCTTGACTAAGGTGATTGTCCACCAGTATATACATTATGCAAAATTTTCTGAACCACATATTTAAAATACTTATATCTTGTTAAATATAAATATGCTGCAAACCTTATTGTTAAAGTAACAAAAATAGATTTCACAAAAAAACAATGTATATCTTAATGTTTATCAAAACATGAGGTCTATGACTTCCTTGGAAATTACAGAAATGCAGTCAAAATGGCATTGCATGATTTCCAAGGCTAAGGTTAGAAAAGGAAATGCTTCCTCTTGGCTCATTGCACACTAACACTAGTGCCCTGATCTACCACGTAAATAGTCAAGCTCCCTGAAGCCACTACCACACTGTGAGGAAACCCAAATATCCCAAGTGGAAAGACAAACGGAGAGAGAGAGAGAAAGGAGGAAGAAAGGAAGGAAGGAAGGAAGGAAGGAAGGAAGGAGAAAACAAAGTACATGGACAAATAGTATTGACCTAAACCTAAGTTGTTTCAGAAACAGAGGCTTATTTCTTTCTCAGTGAAGGCTCATGATATATATATATTATGTAAGTGGCACTAGACCACAAACTGGTCCAAACAAGACTTTGAAAAATAATTCTAGCTCAAAACACATCAATCTTGCTGCATTGGCATGTTGAGAAGACAGGCTGAGCTCCAAGGAGGCCTACCCACTGGTAGGCCTAAGTCTTACCATGGCAGATAATGGGCAAACTGCCTTTCCCCCATCAAAATCCATCCATCCATCTCTACTAGGCAGCAAGCATGAAAGAAATTGATGCAAACAAAAAAATGTAGTCACAAAGGAGCACTCATGCACACGCACACACACACATACACATACACTCTCACATACACATACACTCACACACACACATACACACCAACCTTTCTCACTAGCCAGCCAGGAAAAGGGCGCAAATAAAAACTGAGTATGTCCTGTGTTTAGTTTGAAGTGGGTGTTTATTTTCCAGTTTCCATAGGAAATAATTGAGCTAACATTATCTTCCAAAAGTAAATACCTTTATGCAAAACTCCCTAAAACTGATCCCAGGCCAAGATTCCTGCCTCAGCCTCTTTTTACCCTCACACCTCCAATTCTTACATTGTGGTCCAAAGCTGAAGATTATTAACAGAGAGACCCAGACTTGCTTCTCCCCACAACTCTTCTGAAAGTTGAATTGCAGGCTTTCATATTCCTCCTGCCAGATCCTATTGCTTGAGATGAGAGATAAAATCTAATGAGAAACCAGAAATGTGAGGACTAGTGGAGGTTTGACCTTGTCAGTTCCTCTTGGCCCTACACACTTTATTCAGACCCTAACTGGGTATGTTCTGGAATTATGTAAGCCAGGCTGGAGTTGTTTCTTCCATATTTCTGTAGAACCCTGTGAGTTTTATGTTGCTGTGCTTTCTATTGTATTTTCCAATAAGTTGTTTGTTGAATTTTGTTAGCTTGCCTTAATAAAGGATTGTTAAAGATGCTACACTCCAAGCCAGGAACCAGTGACTCACGCCTGTAATCATTGCTACTCAGAAGGCTGAGATCAGGGGGATTGCAGTTTGAGGCCAGCCTGGGCAAAAAGTTCATGAGATCCCATCTCAATGGAAAAAGCTGGGCATGATGGCACACACCTATCATCCCAGCTCCTGCAGAGAGCATAAACAGGAGGACTGAGGTTCAGATTTATGTGAGAAATAAAACAAGACCTTCTCTAAAAGAATGACAATAGCAAAAAGGGCTGGAGGTGTGGCTAAAATGGTAGAGCATCTATCTTGAAAGCACAAAGCCCTGAGTTCAAACCCCAATACCTCCCCCCAAAAAACTCTACACTACAATCATTCCCCCCGCTTCATTAACACCAGAGCCTTTTAGCATCATCTGCCTAATTTTAAAGACTAGCTATCTCAACTGTCCATGCAAATGGTCATTTTGGAATTTTTATCACCAAAGGCTACATTTTCTAAGTACTATCCTTTTTGGAAATGCAATAGGATACTGACATTTTGAGGGGACAAGTCTAGAGACTTTCCCCAACCTCAAAATCTCAGACACAGGAATGTTTACACAGACTGCTGGCTCTGAGTCAAGAAGCCTGAATTTCCTTTGTATGTCATCACTCTAACCTGGACATTTTGACCTGGCCAAATGCATATAAATGGGGAAAACATAACCAACTACAGACTCATAAAAAGATTAAATTATTGAAGATAATATAAAAGGAGACCTGAAAGGAATCCAAGATTTCTGCTCTGGACAGGAATTAAACTCATGCATATTAAATATCAGTTGTTGAAATCATTAGGCTGTTTACAGAAATGTTATAAAGAATTTTTATCATTATAGAAAGTGCACATTCTGGGTTTGCTCAATGTATTCATTGGAGATGAATTCTAGCCTTATTACAAATCTTAAACCCCTTATGTCATTAGAACATAAATGTCAAAACACTGCACATATCACACAAAAGATAAACTGGCAGACTGTTAAGCAAAACAAAACAAGTATTGCAGGAAAGTATTCAGAAGAAGATAAGGAAAACTTGTAGTCAACCAAAATGTCCAAGAAAAGCAAAACAATTAATGAAACCATTATCCATCCATTCAATGAAATGTAAGACAAACATTAAAATTATGAGCATGTCATTTGCATTGTAGCTATCACTGACCCAAAGTACCCCGAGTTCCTTGGGGGTCATTATCCCATTCACTTGGCTCTGGTCCCTATTCAGGAAATTATCCTCCTGGACAGTTAAGCACAACTTAGTGTTCATAAATTCAACATGTCTCCAGTCTATTGGGATTGGAATGCTAATAATACCCTTAAAACAGCAGCTACTGTAGTCAGTGATTTACTGACATCTCTTGATTTGGAGTCCCAACTCTGCCACTGGTTGTGTGACTGGAAAAGATAGTTAACCAGTCTATACTTTAGTTTTCTTATTTATAAATGCAGATGATAACACCTCTCTTTGAGAGTTATCATGAGGATAAAAAATAGATACCATCTATTAAGTGCCTGACACAAAGGTCAAGTTTTATTGACAGGTATTCTTTTTCTTGTTACTTCAACATAAAGCCATTGAGTCACCTAACATTCAACCATTCTCAAAATGGTTTACATACCTAATAAACATTATTTCTCTTCCTTAGGTATTTATAATTCACATAAATTATGAGGTTTCCTTTTCCAAGGTGTGATTTCAACCTTTTGTGTATTATTTTTTGTCTTGTTTTGCCTTCGTGTGTTTTATTTTAGCTTTATGATTTTTCTACTGTCTTTTTTTATTATTGTTGTACAGGGGGTACACTGTGACATTTACAAAATGTATCTTACAATATATTCTACAATATATCATTCTTACAATATATCATAGTTGAATTCACCCCCTCCATCATTCTCCTTAATCTCCCTCCCCACTTTTGTGTATTATATACCTCCTTAGATTGTAAACAGAAACATCATTACAAAAGAGGAAAGGGATAGTCATCAAAAACTAATTACACACTAGCCACTGATCAAGGCATTTGTATTTCCCATTGCAATTTTCATGTGAAAGGTGAAGAATCAGAGACTCATAATGGTTAAGTAACTTGCCGCAGATCTCAAATGACAGAGCAGGATGCATATTTGGGCCTATTTATCTCAAAAGACCCTACTCTTCCCATTATGCTTGGCTGCCAAGTTTGGTTTCTTACCACAATGTCATGAACTATTGTTACAAGAAAACAAGACCACTGTTTACTATCTGTCATGGCTAGATTTTAAATCAAGCCCGAGGACATAAAACTTATGACCTCTAAGCCTTAAACAAAAATCCACTTGAATTAAAACAAAACAATGGAAAATGCCTAAGTAATAATATTTGAAAAATCTCCAGAATGTGAGATTTCAACTGGCCCTGTTTGATGGATGTCTCTATGCAGTGATGGATGGATGTCTGTGGGTGTCAGAATGGTCGGTTTTGCCAGAGTGGAATTCATGAGTCTAAAGCTATGTGTTCTCTCTTCCTGATCACCAAAGCATAGTTTTGCTGCCTAATTATCCCTTTCTACAATTTGTAAACCTTCCTCCAACAATATTACAGATCCCAACTCAGCTTAATTTTAAATGGAAAAACAAATTAGTTTCATTCTTTCAGTACATGAGTAATGAAGGCAAAGAAAACTGACTGTGTGTTTTCTAGTTCCATGACACTCTAACCCACACACACTGCTCCAAAGAGCCAGTTGCCAAGGCTGGGCTTCAAAGGGGTGGCCTTTTCCCGTGCCATTATTACCAGTTTCTCCCCATGCCAAGGGTAAGCTCTTAATCCACACACCTGGTACAGCACCTGGCACACAGTGACTGTTCAGCAAATATTTGTTTAATGAATAAATGAATGAAATCTTGTCTGCTCCAAACAGCAAGGAAACAAAATCACTCCTTCCTGACCTCCTCATACCAAACTTAGCCTTTCTTTTTTCTGAGCCTCCTGCCTACTGACAGAAGACTCCCTACTCACAGGGCAAATGCAGTCTCAGGTTTCTGACTGTAGGTCATGATGCCTGTCTACCCCACAGATCTTAAGAGAATCAAATTGGATGTGGCAGTCTGGGCCTACATGTTACAGTAGATGCCTCTACACTCTCAAAAATGGGTCAGAGAGAATATGTTAGATTTTACTCCTTGGCCACAATCACTTGGGGAGCTTTCAAAAATAATAGAGACCTTAAGCCTCACTCTGGTTAAATTTGAATTTCTGAGACATTGATGGGCATATTATTTAAATATCTCCCTAGTAATTTGAAGATGCAGCCAAAGCTGAAGATCACAAGGCTGTAGGAGGCCAAGAAAGGAATACACTGGCCCACACACAAGCAGTTGGAAGTATCTGGCTCATTTTGAAAGAAAGTGAGAAGCAGAAAGCCCCTCTGCTCTGGAGGAGCAGCTACTGCCACTGGGCATTATGTCCTTCCCAGACCTGTTGTCCTCACTGCTGGCTGGGCTCCACTCCTCTAAAGGGTCCTGGAGTAGGCTGTGCTCTGTTTGTGGCTGGGGCAAGAGGAACCTGCCACAGGCATCCTACACTTTTTTTTAACATAACAAGCCTCCAGGCTGTGCTTTGCACTACTCCAGCCCCAGTCCTCAAAAGACTGTGCTATCTCCACCTTCCCACCTCCAACTTAAAGCTGGAGATTCCAAGTGACAAGCCCCAAATGGATTTTGTTTGGGTTATTGTTGTTACTGGTGGTGGGTTTTTGTCTTGTTTTGGTGGGGCTGGGGTTTGAACTCAGGGTTTTGTGGTTCCAAAGCAGGTGCTCTACCATTTGAGCCACACCTCCAGTCCATTTTGCTCTGGTTAATTTTTTTTCCTTTTTATTTGTCTATTTACTTATTCTTATTTTATAGTTTTTACATTTACTCACATGTGTACACATTATTTGGGCCACCTTCACTTCCGGGCAGAACCTGTTCCGCCCTCTTGTTCTCCGATTTTGTTGGAGAGAAAACATAAGAGATAATAAGAAAGTCATAGCACTTTTGCTAGTTTGAGATAAAGATGGATACACAGAGAGATTCCTAGCATTGCTTCCATGCACATGTATATGGCAACCCACATTGGTTCATCTCTACCAGTGGTCTAGTTATTTTGGACAAACTATTAATATTTCTAGCTATTTCTCACAAACTATTTGCGCAGACTGGCCTTGAACCATGATCCTCCCCTCCTCACAATTAGCTAGGATTACAGGTGTGACTCACTGGAGCCCAGCTCCCAAATGAGTTTTGATACACTGTGCACACCAGCAAATGGGGAACATTGTGAAAAAGTCTCCATTTGACTAAGTCTTAAAAGCAAATTAGGGAAGGGAGAAAAACCAGAGACCAAGCTGTCCTCCATTTTATGGGAGAGATTCATCACACTAGAAAAAGTGTCTCTTGGATCTATTGCGGCATAGGAAACTCATGCGTGCGCTCAGCTACACATGTGCAATGTGAAAGCTAAGACCCCCTTAGTTCACTCAGATTCACTGCTATGAACTGAATGTTTGTGTTCTGCCCAAACTCAAACGTTGAAGCTCTAACCCTCCAGTATGTTTAGATTTGGACATGGGATATATAAGGAAGAAGTTAAGGTTAAATAAGGTCTTAAGGGTAGGGGCCTGGTCAGATAGGATTAGTGTCCTTATAACAAAAGATACCAGACATTCTCTCGCTCTTTCTCTCTCCCTGGCCATGTGAGGACCCATCAAGAAGGCAGCCATCTATAAGCCAGGAAGAAGACCCTCACCAGGAACCAACTCTGTCAGACCTTCATCTGGAACTTTTAACCTCCAGAAATGTGCAAAAATAAATTTCTGTTGTTTAAGTCACCCAGTCTAGGATATATTATTACAACAGCACAAGAAGACTCAGATCCCAACTTCATACAAATCACTACGCCACCAACATTCAGTTTCCTCATCAATAAATGGCATAAATCCTACCAGCTCATAGACATCAAATGAGGTAATGTATGTTTTAGGAGCTCTGCAAACAGAGTATTAAAAAGGCATTAAGTCATGTAGCAATCTCCACCTCTGTGCTCGCATACATTCATTCTTGTGCTAACCAAGTATTTACCACATTGTATTTAGATTAAATTGTTCATCTGTCTCGTTGTCAGACTGTAAAATCCTTATGGCCAGGAGCCAAGGCTCATTCATCTTTGCAGCCCCAATACCAAGGCACATAATCCCTTTTAAGAATGGATTATGAAGCAATCCCCAGGTGGAATTAGGGTCCTTTTCTCTGGGTTCCCTAACACCTTTATACATACTGCCAGCACTTAACAGCAAGCATTGATTTCTAGCTTTAGTGTAGTATAGGCTCCCAGATGGTAGAAACTACATATTATCCTTCCTATACTCCCAGTGACTAGTTCAATTCCTGCTACCTAGTTGGAACTCAGTGAAAACTGATGAAAAGGAAGGAAGTGATTCACTTCTTGAGGAATTTGCATTGTTGAATTTCAGTGTTCACAGCTGCCCTGTATTCAATTCACCATCTCCAGTGGAACCAACTAAGTGCCCCTCATTCCACAGAGTCTTTTTCCTAATGGCTCCTAAGAGGTCCCAATGCATGCAACTCTTTTATTCTATGACAGCCAACAAAATATCTGAGTGCACCGTTTTATTGTACAAATCGTTATCATCCCCAGAGAACCAAGACTAGTCATTTTCACCACAGCGGTTGCTATGCAACCACCCTTCAAGGCTTGGTTGTAAGATCCAGGGCTAATGCAGAGATTTTTCCCACCTGGAGAGGACAATCATTTCTAGGGGGAAAAACACACCATTAAGCAAAGTCACTTAATCTTCTTACAAAAGAAAATTTAACCACTTCAGGAGAGGATACTTCCTAGGTTATGCATATAGAGCCTTTGTACAAATAAATGTGCATAGTGGACCTCAAAGACATACTTACAAATATTTATAAATTATATAAATTTATATATAGTGTATTGATAAATGTATAAATATAAATATACAGAGAGATATAAAAGAAGTTCTAAGGAGATAAATTATTCCATTTCTTTTTGGTTTTGTTTGGTTTGTGCTGCTGGGGATAGAACCCAGAGCCTCAAGCAGGCAAGGCAAGCCTTTTTACAAAAATAATTTTTGGGTGAATTTCTATTTTCTCAGGGCAAAAAAAAGAAAATTTAAAGAAAAAGATCAAACAGCCCATATCAAACAGCCTAGAAACAGCCTAAATAAAATCACTCTTAGCATTTACTATGTAGATTTCCAGATATTTACATATAAAAACAAATCTATACCAAAATGGAAACATATTATATATAATTTCGATGCTTCCTTTCTTTAAAACTGTTCAGTTTACCATGGATTTCTTTCAAACTAAACAAATATTTATATCATTTTTAACAATGTGTAATATAGCGGTGTTTAAATATATCATAATGTAATTACTTTCCCGTGTGCATTTTTAACCATTATAAACAATGTAAAAAACATCTTCATGCACGTTTCTTTGAAAACTCAAGTGATTATCTCAGTAAAGTTTAACTAATGAGCAAGGTCAAAGATAATTATTTGAAGTCAGTTTGGAACACTTACAAGTTTAAAAACCTAAAATTAGGCATTTGTCCCAAAAAAGCAGAATGCTAGAGCAATACAAGTTTAGTCAAACCTTGACATAATTTAAAATTGATTAAAAATAATCCAAGCAGGGCATGAGAGTACACACCTGTAGTCCCAGCTGCACAAGAGACAAAGGATCACAAGTTTGAAGCCATGCCAGAAAAGTTAGAGAGCCTGTCTCAAAAACAATAAAAAAAAGGAGGTGGGGCGGCTGGAGGCATAGTTCAAGTGACAGAGCCCTTGCCTAGCAAACATGGGACTTTGGGTTCCATTTCCAGTACTGGAAAACAATAACAGTAACCCAGGCGTTAGAAGGCAGTATGAGGGAATAATTTTAAGTTTCTCCCCTCACTTGCCATATAAGAATGCACTTTATACCTCCAAACAGGGCATACTTAGTGCATTTCCCCTTTTCCCCATAAAGTTCCCCACTCCTCTACCTGCCTTGGAGTCTCTGCTGAACACACATAGTGGTGGCTGACTCCCTTGTGACAGCAAGCTCTGACTCAGTAGGCTTTGTTCTCCTTGGGATGGTCATCATTTATATCCACAATTCCAACTCAGTCTCTGGTGCTGAGAGGTAACTCAGAAAAGTTTTCTAATAAACAGACTTTATGATTTTGATTCAGCCTACAGTGGGTAGACCACTGTGACTCTAATCACAAGAATTAATAATCCTTTTTCATTGGAGAGGTGAAAGCCTAGGAAGCCAATGCCACGTCCCAGAAAGTTCCAGGTCAGAAAACCCTGGAACCCTGACTGGAAAACCAGAGTGCCTGTGTGACTCTGCCTTTAGCTTGCTTTATAATTTCAGGCACAAGATCTTAAACTTTCTGTTTCAGTCCCTAGTAAATTCTTAGCTTCCTCACAGGCTTGAGTATAAGAGACAATATAATATATAATTGTGCTTAGGAATGGCCCCAATTGTGAGCATGTAAGATGTTATCTTGAACACATGCAGCCTTTCTTTCAGCACCCCCTGGTGCCTCAGCCGTGGGAGAGATCAAGTAGGGATAAAGAAAGAAGGAAAAAGAAAATTGGCTCAAGGTACGCTAGCTGGACGAAGCAAGGAAGCACAAGCTGCCCAACCACTGGAGCTGGTTCCTGGTCATGTTATTCCATGCTTTCAAACTCCCACACATGCACGCTCCTCCGCCAAAATACATAAACCTCTTTGAATTACACTCCTTCTCTTACAGGAGCAGTTGACTACAGTTGGATGTGATTTTCCTTTGTTTGTTTTAATTTATAGATGACCAGGAATGCTGCCCTGCTTCCTTTTTGTTTAAACACACCATTCTTCCATCAGAGTTCCTCTTCTGGGGTCTTAATTCTCTTGGGGTTTTTTTTGTTTTGTTTTGTTTTGTGTTTTTTTTTTTGCTAAGAATAGTTGTGGTTAGAGGCAGCTCCAAGCACAACCCCGGGCCTCTCAGCCTCATTAAGGACACTCTCCGACTCTCAAACTAGAGCAGTAAATCACTGGCTGCAAGGAGGGTGGGTGGGTCCCAGAGGGCAACTGGAGAGCCTTCAGCTGGCTTCAGGAAGGCTGCAAGGGTCTCATTCCAGGATGGCAGCCCCTATAATGGAGAAAGAGTTGAGGTCTGTAAGAGGGAAGATATCAAGGCCTATAAAAACACTTTTCATCTCTCAGCCAGCACCTGTTAGGTTGCAAACTTTGCAAACTGGATAGGGAGAAAATTCATTCTACTCAAAGATTGCTCAGAGGGCTGAAGGTGTGGCTCAAGTGGTAGAGTTCCCATCTTGCAAGTGTGAAGCCCTGAGTTCAAAGACGGGTACTGCGAATTTTCTTTTAATTACTCAAAAAAGCATCTCAGCTTAGAGTTTCTCACTTGTAGTCCCCAAGAATGACTTCTGTCACACACCCCTCCTAATCAGGAAGGAGTTTTTGACTGAAGTCAAGTTGCATAATAACATCTTAACCTTAAATGGAACAATGGAACCATTTTGCTTTCTCCTGACTTCAGTACCTATTGAGGACTCTACTTCTAAGACTGGCATTTTCCAAAGCTGTTCATTTGTACACCACCCAAATCAAATGAGAGTGCATGTTTCAGAAAAGTTGACTGCTTGCTTCTCTTGAGAGTCACAGTGCACGTTAGCATGCTGAAGTTCCTGACAAGTCCTGAGTTCAAAACCATGTTCATGTAAAATGGCATTTCCCAAATATGTTTAACCACAGAACCCTGTTTTGCTCCTGTGTAACACCTATTAATATTCTGCAGAAAGCACTGCCCGCCTCCCCCCCAACACACACACATGCACAAAAGAAAAACCTGCATTTGGACACTTAAATTCTGTTTGGCTTGAAGAGAAAGGCAAATTTGCCTACAAAGAAAATCTTCTCCATGTTTTACCCCTAACTAGAATAATACTGACATTGCATGAACTCCAGTCCATGGATCAGTAACAAGTGTCACTTAGTTTCAGCTATTCTCCTTGTCCCCCACTACCTCTCAGCTCTCTTCTTCTACATCTCCTCAGGGAAGGCTGGCTGATAGCTCCGTATAGCCACGTGGCAGAAAGCAGAACAATTAAGATGGATACCAGCCAAAGCAATCTGTGAAGCAGATGACAATGTCACATATACATTCAGCACATTTTTATGTGGTTCTTAAATGGAAAGAAAGATTTCTCTTCTTTCAATCCTCTGTTGGTAATTTTTAACAAATGGGCTTCTTGGAATAAGCAAATTTAGAGATGGAAAGGGAAAGATCTGTACATGAAACTTAAGTTCTTATTAAAGAGAGTATCCTAAGGAAAATTGCCAGGCAATTTTCAAGACCCAATTAAGGAATGATCTTAAGTCTATCTGTGGAAAATTAATCACAATGTATTATTGAGTGAAAAAGCAAATTGAAAAACAATATAAGCATTTTTGTAAATGCAGTAGACTCAATGTTTGTTGAATAAATAGGCATAAAAGGAGACTGAAAGAATTTATACCAAATTGACAGTAGTTAGCTGAGAGGAGGAATTTTCTTACTAATTTTTCCTCTTCTCCTTCTCCTCCTCCTCTTCCTTCTTCTTCCTCTTCTGCTTCTTTGCTTATCTAACTTTTCTCAAATAAAAATGGTATTTTAAAAATAAAAATAATAGTTTAAAAATAAAAATAATAGTTTAGAAATGCTCTAGTCTACGATCCACATTATCTGTGAAGAAATATCCAAGGATGGAGGAAGCAGTTTTTCTTTCTCCTGGGGAGGAGGGATCATGAGAGCAGACTCTGTGTAGCCAAGAAAAACAGTAGTCTGCACAGCGCTTAGTACAAGCTTTTGTACATAGTAGGCAATAAGCACTTGCCATAGATGAGATAAACTCTACGGAATAACAGCAAGTCATGACTCTAAGTATGGGGAAGTGGGAAGACGAGCTGATGAGTAGAGAGGCTACAAACAATACAAGTAATATCCCTGATCTCAATTCTCAATACAAAACCACCATCTCGCTCTACACAAACACCCATCTACTTACTAGCTGGAAGTCAAGCCTTTTTTTGGAATTTCCTTTTTCCAGCCAGTCCAAATAATTTTCAAGACTATCAGTCTGGTCTTCGGATTGATTTCCCTAAAGAGTCATCAAGGATGGGGATGTCACATATGTGATCGTAATCATTACCTGTCCTCTGCTGTCCTGCCCTGCTGACCACTTTTATTCCATCACCCACAGACCACCACCCCTCCAAACCACCCAGCTTAGCTGATTTTCCCCTCCCCAGCTGCTGGGAAACATCTGCTGCTTCTCACAAGGACTCTTGCAGAAGATGCCATAAGAGAGTCATGAGTCCCTCCAGTTCTTACCTCTGTACAATGGCCCCCTTCTCCATTAAGTGAAGTACCTCAGAAAATTGAGTATACCCGAAAATGGACAGCATCTACGTTTTCCCCACAAGATTCTTGTGCTCTTACCTTAAAGCAACTGAGGCCAATAGGAAAAGGGGACCAGGAACTAGAGAAAAGGTTAGGTCAAAAAGAATTAACCTAGAAGGTAACACCCACGCACAGGAAATCAATGTGAGTCAATGCCCTGTATAGCTATCCTTATCTCAACCAGCAAAACCCCTTGTTCCTTCCTATTATTGCTTATACTCTCTCTACAACAAAATTAGAGATAAGGGCAAAATAGTTTCTGCTGGGTATTGAGGGGGGGAGCGGGAGGGGGTGGAGTGGGTGGTAAGGGAGGGGGTGGGGGCAGGGGGGGAGAAATAAACCAAGCCTTGTATGCACATATGAATAATAAAAGAAAAATGAAAAAAAAAAAAAAAGATTCTTGTGCTCCAAGCAAATCAAAGAAAAATATGGTTAAATCTTATTCCCTGAGTAATAGTCCATGATAGTTAAGCGGAAAAGTGCTCCCCTCCCCACCTTCCTAAGGCAGAAGACTGATTGGCCATGGACAAAAGATTTTATAGGAAGTGATGCTATTTCTGACCCAGTCTCAACTCTGGCATGACCGCGATGCCTGCCACATAGGTGACTGTGCAAAGTAAGATTTTTGCTCAAAATTCCCACTCAGATCTGGGAGAAATCTTAGTAATCTCCTTTAGCACCTCCCTTCCCCCATGTTACAGATGAGGAGACAGATTCATGGTCACCCCAGCTAGACAGCAGTATTACTTAGGCTCCATGCTAAATTCCTGACTTTTAATTTGTTCAAAATAGAATATCAGACCCCTAATGCTGAAAAACAATACTTGTAGTATAGTGTGCATAATTAGACACATTTAGCCAACTCAGATCCAAGCTATATACTAGTTTGCCCTTTTTCCTTTACAAATACCATTCAGTTTAGTCCTTCACATTATCTAAATTAATTGAAACTCTAAAAGGCATCCTTCCTCAAATTATGCAGCTTGGACATGAAAGAGCCAGAAGTTCAATCAAAGCTAGTTCAACCCCAAACCTCCATACTAACTTCTATAGTGATTGCACTAATCTACATTCCCACTAACTTTGTATAAGGATTCCTTTTTCCCCCACATCCTCCCCAGCATTTGTGGTTGTTTCCTTGATAATAGCCATTTTGACTGGGGTGAAATGAAATCTCAGTGTCATTTTGATTTGCATTTCCCTGATATCTAAAGATAGTGAACATTTTTTCATGTATTTATTGGCCATTTGTACTTCTTCATTTGAAAAGTGTCTATTCAGTTTATTTTCCCATTTATTAATTGGATTATTTGCTTTTTTGGTGTTTATTTTTCTGTGAACTCCTTATATATTCTGGATAATAATCTCCTGTTAGATGCATAGCTGGCAAAGATTTTCTCCCACGCTATACATTTTTCTCTTCACTCTGTTGCTTCTTTTGCTATGCAGAAACTTTTTAATTTGATACAACATATTTGTCACTTTTTGTTGGAGCCCTATTCAGAAAGTCCTTGCCTCTGCCTGTATCTTGAAGTATTTCCTCTAGGTTTTCCTCTACTAGTTTCAAAGTTTCACATCATACATTAAGTTCTTTGCTACATTTTGAATTGATTTTGTACAGGGTAAGAGAAACATTTTTTCTCCTCTATCAACACCATCATCTTCTTCTACATTAAAGTTATTGTCCCAGAAAGATTTTGTATACAAGTACTGGAATGCACTGGCCCAAGTTAACTGGAAAAGTAGAGGCAATACATTGACCCAATTAACTTCTCAAGAACATGGAGACTTCAGGTTGGGCTTGATGGAGCAGTTCAACACTGACCACAGGTACTGCCTTTTGCAGTACCTTCATCTCATGGCTGTGGTTGGAATGAGAGTGTCCAGGGCTTTTTTTTTTTTTTTAAAAGCAAGACTGTTATTTATTTATTTATTTATTTATTTTCATTTTTCTTTTATTATTCATATGTGGATACAAGGATTGGTTCATTTCTCCCCACTGCCCCCACCCCCTCCCTTACCACCCACTCCGCCCCCTCCCTCTCCCCCCCAATACCCAGCAGAAACTATTTTGCCCTTATTTCTAATTTTGTTGTAGAGAGAATATCAGCAATAATAGGAAGGAATAAGGGTTTTTGCTGGTTGAGATAAGGATAGCTATACAGGGCATTGACTCATATTGATTTCCTGTGCGTGGGTGTTACCTTCTAGGTTAATTCTTTTTGATCTAACCTTTTCTCTAGTACCTGTTCCCCTTTTCCTATTGGCCTCAGTTGCTTTAAGGTATCTGCTTTAGTTTCTCTGCATTAAGGGCAACAAGTGCTAGCTAGTTTTTTAGGTGTCTTACCTATCCTCATCCCTCCCTTGTGTGCTCTCGCTTTTATCATGTGGTCAAAGTCCAATCCCCTTGTTGTGTTTGCCCTTGATCTAATGTCCACATATGAGGGAGAACATACAATTTTTGGTTTTTTGAGCCAGGCTAACCTCACTCAGAATGATGTTCTCCAATTCCATCCATTTACCAGCGAATGATAACATTTTGTTCTTCTTCATAGCTGCATAAAATTCCATTGTGTATAGATACCACATTTTCTTAATCCATTCGTCAGTGGTGGGACATCTTGGCTGTTTCCATAACTTGGCTATTGTGAATAGTGCCGCAATAAACATGGATGTGCAGGTGCCTCTGGAGTAACAGTCTTTTGGGTATATCCCCAAGAGTGGTATTGCTGGATCAAATGGTAGATCGATGTCTAGCTTTTTAAGTAGCCTCCAAATTTTTTTCCAGAGTGGTTGTACCAGTCTACATTCCCACCAACAGTGTAAGAGGGTTCCTTTTTCCCCGCATCCTCGCCAACACCTGTTGTTGGTGGTGTTGCTGATGATGGCTATTCTAACAGGGGTGAGGTGGAATCTTAGCGTGGTTTTAATTTGCATTTCCTTTATTGCTAGAGATGGTGAGCATTTTTTCATGTGTTTTCTGGCCATTTGAATTTCTTCTTTTGAGAAAGTTCTGTTTAGTTCACATGCCCATTTCTTTATTGGTTCATTAGTTTTGGGAGAATTTAGTTTTTTAAGTTCCCTGTATATTCTGGTTATCAGTCCTTTGTCTGATGTATAGTTGGTAAATATTTTCTCCCACTCTGTGGGTGTTCTCTTCAGTTTAGAGACCATTTCTTTTGATGAACAGAAGCTTTTTAGTTTTATGAGGTCCCATTTATCTATGCTATCTCTTAGTTGCTGTGCTGCTGGGGTTTCATTGAGAAAGTTCTTACCTATACCTACTAACTCCAGAGTATTTCCTACTCTTTCTTGTATCAACTTAAGAGTTTGGGGTCTGATATTAAGATCCTTGATCCATTTTGAGTTAATCTTGGTATAGGGTGATATACATGGATCTAGTTTCAGTTTTTTGCAGACTGCTAACCAGTTTTCCCAGCAGTTTTTGTTGAAGAGGCTGCTATTTCTCCATCGCATATTTTTAGCTCCTTTGTCAAAGATAAGTTGCTTATAGTTGGGTGGCTTCATATCTGGATCTTCTGTTCTGTTCCACTGGTCTTCATGTCTGTTTTTGTGCCAGTACCATGCTGTTTTTACTGTTATTGCTTTGTAATATAGTTTGAAGTCAGGTATTGTGATACCTCCTGCATTGTTCTTTTGACTGAGTATTGCCTTGGCTATTCGTGGCCTCTTGTGTTTCCATATAAATTTCACAGTAGATTTTTTAATCTCTTTAATGAATGTCATTGGAATTTTGATGGGAATTGCATTAAACATGTAGATTACTTTGGGGAGTATAGACATTTTTACTATGTTGATTCTACCAATCCATGAGCATGGGAGATCTCTCCACTTTCTATAGTCTTCCTCAATCTCTTTCTTCAGAAGTATATAGTTTTCCTTGTAGATGTCTTTCACATCTTTTGTTAGGTTTACACCTAGGTATTTGATTTTGTTTGAGGCTATTGTAAATGGAATTGTTTTCATACATTCTTTTTCAGTTTGCTCATTGTTAGTGTATAGAAATGCTAATGATTTTTCTATGTTGATTTTATATCCTGCTACCTTGCTATAGCTATTGATGATGTCTAGAAGCTTCTGAGTAGAGTTTTTTGGGTCTTTAAGGTATAGGATCATGTCGTCTGCAAATAGGGATATTTTGACAGTTTCTTTACCTATTTGTATTCCTTTTATTCCTTCTTCTTGCCTAATTGCTCTGGCTAGGAATTCCAGTACTATGTTGAATAGGAGTGGAGATAGTGGGCATCCTTGTCTGGTTCCTGATTTTAGAGGGAATGGTTTTAATTTTTCTCCGTTAAGTATAATGCTGGCTGTAGGTTTGTCATATATAGCTTTTATAATGTTGAGGAACTTTCCTTCTATTCCTAGTTTTCTTAGAGCTTTTATCATGAAATGATGTTGGATCTTATCAAAGGCTTTTTCTGCATCTATTGAGATGATCAAGTGGTTTTTGTCTTTGCTTCTGTTAATGTGGTTTATTACGTTTATTGATTTTCGTATGTTGAACCACCCCTGCATCCCTGGGATGAAGCCTACTTGGTCGTGGTGAATAATCTTTTTGATGTGTTGCTGAATTCGGTTTGCCATTATTTTGTTGAGGATTTTTGCATCAATGTTCATTAAGGAGATTGGCCTATAGTTCTCCTTTTTGGAGGTGTCTTTGCCTGGTTTTGGGATAAGTGTAATACTGGCTTCATAAAATGTGTTTGGCAGTTTTCCTTCCCTTTCTATTTCGTGGAACAGTTTAAGGAGGGTTGGTATCAGTTCTTCTTTAAAGGTCTGATAGAATTCAGCAGAGAATCCATCAGGTCCTGGACTTTTCTTTTTGGGGAGACTCTTGATTGCTGCTTCAATTTCATTTTGTGTTATAGGTCTATTCAGGTGATTAATTTCCTCTTGATTCAGTTTTGGATGATCATATGTATCTAGAAATCTGTCCATTTCTTTTAGATTTTCAAATGTATTTGAATATAGGTTCTCAAAGTAGTCTCTGATGATTTCCTGGACTTCCATGGTGTTTGTTGTTATCTCCCCTTTTGCATTCCTGATTCTACTAATTTGGGTTTTTTCTCTCCTCATTTTAGTCAGGTTTGCCAGGGGTCTATCGATCTTGCTTATTTTTTCAAAGAACCAACTTTTTGTTTCATTAATTCTTTGTATGGTTTTTTTGGTTTCTATTTCGTTGATTTCAGCTCTTATTTTTATTATTTCTCTCCTTCTATTTGTTTTGGGATTTGCTTGTTCTTGTTTTTCTAGGAGTTTGAGATGTATCATTAGGTCATTGATTTGGGATCTTTCAATCTTTTTAATATATGCACTCATGGCTATAAACTTTCCTCTCAGGACTGCCTTAGCTGTGTCCCATAGGTTCCGGTAGCTTGTGTTGTTTTCATTTTCATTGACTTCCAGGAACTTTTTAATTTCCTCTTTTATTGCATCGATGATCCACTCTTCATTAAGTAATGAGTTATTTAGTTTCCAGCTGTTTGCATGTTTTTTGTCTTTACTTTTGTTGTTGAGTTCTACTTTTACTGCATTGTGGTCAGATAGTATGCACGGTATTATTTCTATTTTCTTATATTTGCTGAGGCTTGCTTTGTGCCCTAGGATATGATCTATTTTGGAGAAGGTTCCATGGGCTGCTGAGAAGAATGTATATTGTGTAGAGGTTGGATGAAATGTTCTGAAGACATCTACTAGGTCCACTTGATCTATTGCATATTTTAGATCTTGGATTTCTTTATTGAGTTTTTGTTTGGATGACCTATCTATTGATGATAATGGAGTGTTAACGTCTCCCACAACCACTGTGTTGGCATTTATATATGCTTTTAGGTCTTTCAGGGTATGTTTGATGAAATTGGGTGCGTTGACATTGGGTGCGTACAGATTGATTATTATTTCCTTTTGGTCTATTTCCCCTTTTATTAGTATGGAATGTCCTTCTTTATCTCGTTTGATCAATGTAGGTTTGAAGTCTACTTTGTCAGAGATAAGTATTGCTACTCCTGCTTGTTTTCGGGGGCCATTGGCTTGGTAAATCTTCTTCCAGCCTTTCATCCTAAGCATATGCTTATTTCTGTCGGTGAGATGAGTCTCCTGTAAGCAACAAATTGTTGGATCTTCTTTTTTAATCCATTTTGTCAAACGGTGTCTTTTGATGGGTGAATTAAGTCCATTAACATTAAGTGTTAGTACTGATAGGTATGTGGTGATTCCTGCCATTTAGTTGTCTTAGTTATTTGAAGGTTTGATTGTGTGTACCTAACTTGATGTTACTCTCTACTGTCTTGCTTTTTCTTATCCTGTGGTTTGGTGCTGCCTGCCTTTTCATGGTTAAGTTGGGTGTCACTTTCTGTGTGCAGGATCCCTTGCAGAATCTTTTGTAATGGTGGCTTTGTGGTCACATATTGTTTTAGTTTCTGCTTATCATGGAAGACTTTTATTGCTCCATCTATTTTGAATGATAGCTTTGCTGGGTAGAGTATCCTGGGGTTGAAGTTATTTTCATTCAGTGCCCAGAAGATCTCACCCCATGCTCTTCTTGCTTTTAATGTTTCTGTTGAGAAGTCTGCTGTGATTTTGATGGGTTTACCTTTGTATGTTACTTGTTTTTTCTCTCTTACAGCCTTCAATATTCTTTCCTTAGTTTCTGAACTTGTTGTTTTAATGATGATATGTCATGGAGTAGTTCTATTTTGATCTGGTCTGTTTGGTGTACTGGAGGCCTCTTGCATTTGTATGGGAATATCTTTCTCTAGGTTTGGGAAATTTTCCGTTATTATTTTGTTGAATATATTACGCATTCCCTTCGCTTGCACTTCTTCTCCTTCTTCGATGCCCATGATTCTCAAGTTTGGTCTTTTGATGGAGTCAGTGAGTTCTTGCATTTTCTTTTCACAGGTCTTGAGTTGTTTAATTAATAGTTCTTCGGTTTTTCCTTTAATTACCATTTCATCTTCAAGTTCTGAGATTCTGTCTTCTGTTTGTTCTATTCTGCTGGATTGGCCTTCCATCTTGTTTTGCAGTTCTGTTTCGTTCTTTTTTCTGAGGTTTTCCATATCCTGGCAGTTTTCTTCTTTATTGTTGTCTATTTTTGTCCTGAGTTCATTTATCCATTTATTCATTGTGTTCTCTCTTTCACTTTGGTGTTTATACAGTGCTTCTATGGTTTCCTTTATTTCTTCTTTTGCTTTTTCAAATTCTCTATTTTTATTGTCTTGGAATTTCTTGAGTGTCTCCTGTACATTTTGGTTGACCCTATCCCGTATCATCTCTATAAAATTCTCATTGAGTACTTGTAGTATGTCTTCTTTTAAATTATTCTTGTGGGCTTCATTGGGTCCTTTGGCATAGTTTATCTTCATTTTGTTGGAGTCTGGATCTGAGTTTCTGTTCTCTTCATTCCCCTCTGGTTCCTGTACTAATTTTTTGCTGTGGGGAAACTGGTTTCCCTGTTTTTTCTGTCTTCCCATCATTGTCCTTGGTGTTGTTACTGTCCCTGTACTGTGTGTAATTAAGTATTTTCTAGCTTGTAATAATAACAATGGTAATATTGAGAATGGAAGAGTGAGCTGAGATGGAAAGCAAGAAGTTAAAGAAAAGGGAAAAACAAATATACAGACAAGAGGGAGAAAGCAGAACAAGGTATCAGACAAGAGAGTTTCAAAGGTATAAAGAGGGAGTGTTAGTGTACTAATCGACAGTAAGCTGAACAGACATTAGAGAGACAGAGAGAGGATTGAAAATCAAAGATAAAAAAATAAAAAATAAGTAAATGAAAGTAATTTCTATATATAAAAATGAATTAAAATAAAATGGAAAATAGAAAATTAAAAAAAAAAAAAACCAAAAAATTTCCAAGTTTATATGCAATGCAGTTTCAGTCTTAATAATTTGGGTGTCCGTCTCAATCTCCAGTCCTGGAGTTGGTGCCTCAGATGTTGTTCTGTAGTTGTCTCATCAAAGGGTATGCATAAAGTAGAACAAAACTACACACTCACACACACACACACATACACAAAAAAAAAAAAGCCCCACCAAGTGTCCCCAGTTCAAATGCAATACAGTTTCAGTAAGTTTTTCAGCTTGCAGGTGTAATTCGGTTGTTCTCTCATCAAAGGTAGGGAGAAAAAGAAAAAAAAGCGTCTGGAGACAGCTCTGAGAGTGGTATCTGCAACTGTGGCTTGCCTGCCTGCTGCTCTCCGCCTGTACCTGGCGGCGTTATTTATGCAGATCTCTGGGGTGAGCTAGCACTCACCTGGTCCCACAGGCTTTGTTTGCTCAGAGTTCTCCTGTGCGGGAGCCTCTGCTACAGGCTTTCCCCTTTCCAAGCACTGGGAAAGGTGACACTGCCCCCGCGTTGTCAGGCCTGCGTGTTTATTTACAGTTCACGTGGGAAGTGGGTCTTCCCCCCTCTCCTCTGAAGTTATCCTCCCACTGCCACTTTCAGAAGCTTTCCTGTTCCTGCTTACTGGGCGGTGCTGCTGCTCCTGCCGGCTGCCATGTTTGTTTACAGTTCACGTGGGAAGTGGGTCTTCCCTCCTCTCACAAGCTTCCCCGCTCCTGGTTGCTGGGCGCGCGCCCCGCTCCCACTCCCGCCAGAGGCTCTCCAGCCCACCCGGCTTGTTTATTTACAGTCCCGGGAAGGATTCCCTTCCCCCAATCTTCAGTGCTCAGGGCACCCCACCCTCTTTCCAGCGTGTCTTAACTGTTCTTATTGCTTAGTACTCAGTTTCTCTTTTTTCCCGGGTGGAGGTCAGTCTGTTCAGGGGGCTATGCTGCTCTGGCCCAGGCTTGTCTGTGGGGCTACCGCAGTACCACGAAGCTCACCTGGTCCGCGTCTTCCCACGCCGTATGGGCGCCGGCCACTGGCGGCCCCGGGGGCCCTCCTTGTTTCTCCGTTTAACGTGAAGTGGAGATTCTCTGCACCGGCTGGAGATGTGGAGGGGTCAAAGTTATGCCTTTTCTCAGTGATTATGCCTGCAAAGTGCGTCTCCAGCGTCTCTCCAAGATTTCACTATAGGAGGGTCGCTTTCTGCTTCCTACCTCTAGCCGCCATTTTGGAATCTCCTATATCGTCCAGGGCTTTTGAAACTCAGTGTTTTCTCCCTAACATTTACCTGGTGTGGTGTCTTCTTTGCAGGCTTATTGAAATTTCAAGAAAATTTCTTTGCCAGAAATCCCTAAAACTGTCTCTCAACAGTTTATTGAACCAAAATGGATCATGTGACTCAATCACTGTGGTCAGAAGAAAGGAATGTGTTGATTTGGTTTAAATCAAAAAGGGCACACTCACGCATTGGAAGTTGTTGGGGTCATCTGCCCCAGACAGAGAGGGATGTATGGAATGGAAGACTGGGAAAACAAAAAGGGTGAATTCTGAACAGAAATTTAAATTTAAATTTAAAAAAAAAAAGAAGGGATAAATAAGCTACAATAGCAAATGGCCACCACTAACTTGAAATACCATGTCTGCACCAGAAACAAGCCATCCAAAGGATGAAGCCCCACACTTGGGTTACGGAACAGAATCTGCTCCTCCCTAAGTTGTAGTCACACTGCCCATTGCATAACATTTTCCACTTTTAAACCCTTTCCAGAGCATATTATTTGAGGGATCTCCCTACACACCCACTCGCAAGAATTTTCACACATTATTTTATAATTTTCTGTATTTTATAAGAAATATTTTAAGTTAAAGTATTTGCAGTAAGTTTTCTAAACTGCAATATCTGAGGGGCACAGTCAACCACAAGATTGCCCCCACTTAAAACACCAGCCTTAAGTCTGGGGGACCCTAAAGCCATAATAATTTAGACAAGTTTGCTACTAATTTGGGCACCCCCACCATCCCACAGATTCGCTCAGGTTTGATAATTCACTAGAATGATTCATAGAACTTAAGAAGTACTACACTTATAGGTTTATCATAAGAAAAGGAGACAAACTTGAGTTAGCCAAAAATGAAGAGCTGCACAGGGATAAGTCTAGAAGGTTCCAAATATGATGTTTCTGTCATTTTCAGGGCTGCCTTACTCTTCTGTCATCAGAGATTGCCAAAGAGTATTGCCAACCAGGGATTCTCACTCCACTTCAGTGTTCAGAGTTTTTATTGAGTTTCATTATATAGGCATGATTGAATGAATCAAATAATTGTCCATATGACTTATCTGGCCCCCTCACTCCTCAGAGGTTGGACTGATATCAGGAGGCTCAATGTCTCAACCCTTTAACCATGTGGTTGGTATTTCCTGTGAGACCATCATCCACATTTTGAGTTACTTCATTAGAATAAACTACCAGATGTGGTCTGAGAGGTACCATGAATAACAATAGACAATATCACTTGGGAAATTCCAAGGGTTTATAGGTTAACTTCCAGCAACCAGGGGCAAGGCCAGCCAAATTTACACATATTTTGTTTATATCAATATATTACTAAAGTTGTATATATTAGATTATTTTATTACTATCTTTAATATTTATAATAAATCAATGAAAACATCCTTCTTTTCTCTACTTAACAAGTAACATAAAATGCTTAATTTATCATAAGCTAACTATATCACTAAAACATCTCAACAAATGGATTTTTAAATGACTTACATCATGTTTGAGTAGGGCCCAAGTATTTATGAAACTATGGACTAAATTTAGCTGAGTGTTCTGGCAGAAAAGAAAAACCCAAAAGTTATTGAAGACAATGTCTAAAATTCTTATATTTTATGTTTGAAAAATTAAAGAATTCATTTTTATGATTTTATGTTTCATTTTTAAGAGACATAAGGGAGAAGATTTTTTGCTACTATTTGGAACCATTTCTCTGCAACTAATACATTACAGGGTCTTTAGCCATACATCTATTCCAAATACATGAAAAGTTAATTGCTTATAATCACCAGCTTATATTCTCTTCTTTAGCACTAGAGTTATAAAATTAATGCTGGGAGCCCTATTATAATGTTAGCACAGATGATGACTTATGAGTTTAATAGACTGTTCCAACACCCAACCCCACAGTGTCAATGGAGAAAATGGAATTGAGTTCTTATTTAAAAGACTATCATACAGATCAATCCATTTACTCTTTTATAAGCTAACTGGACTACCACTCACACTCTTTGTCAATATCATCTTTTTCTTGCTTTAAAGATTTATTTTTTAAAATCAACCTAATTAAAGTATAATAAACAGCATCTATTTAAACTTTAGAACTGATGTCATTTGACAACACACATGGAACCATCACTCTAATCAAAATACAAACTATTTTCTTCACCCTACCCCCAAAATTCTTCCTTCCTGCCACCCTTAACGTCAGCCACTACTACTGTAATTTTCATCACTATAGATTTGTATTTTCTAGTTCTATAAATTAAATTATACAGTATACACTTTTGGGTCTCCTTTCTTTCACTTCAGTATGTTTTTTGAAATTCTTCCACATTATTACGTCTACCAGTATTTCATTCTTTTTACCTGATGACTGGTCTTTCATCATTTGATATATAAACACATTTTGCTTGTCCACTTAGCAAACATTGATGGACATTTGGGTTGTTTACACCTTTGAACTATTAGAAATAAAAATGCTCTGCACATTTGTGTCTAAATATTTGGGGGATATAAGTTTTTATTTAGGTTGGCAAACACCTAAGAAAAATATTCTGGTTTGTATAGTAAATTTAACTTTTTAAGAAACTGTCATATTTCACCAAAATAATTGAGCCATTTTATACTTATAAACTATTCTTTTGCCTGTTTTAAAAACCAAGTTGTGTACCTTATTATTAAGTTGGAAGAATCCTATATATTTTCTGGAATTTAGTCCTTTGTTAGATTTATGAATTACAAATATTTTCTCCGATTTTGTGGCTTATCTTTTTTGGTTCTTAATGGTGTCCTTAAGTGAAAAGAAGTTTTTAATTTTAATGAGATCCAATTGATCAATATTTTTTTCTTTTGTGGTTTGTGTTTCATGTGTCATGGCTAAGAAATTCTGAACTAAGCAAAGTCACAAAATTTTCTTCCACTTAAAAAAAATGTATAGTATTAGCTTTTACATTTAAGCCTATAATTAATTTTTTTGAGTTCATGTTGTATATGAATTAGGGTAAGGGCTGATGTTTTCATTTGGATATTCACTTACTTATTCTAGTACCATTTATATATATGGAATTATTTTTAGACTCTCTTCTCTTCTACTGATCTATGCCACTTCTATTGATCACAATCACAGTTAGTTGAACTGTCAAACTATATAGTAAATCACAAAACCACATAAATTCTTCTTATTTATTTATGTATTTGTTAATTTTGCTGAGATTAGGGATTGAACTCAGGGCTTCACACTTACAAACCAGGCACTTTACCACTTAATCCACATCTCCAGTCCATTTTGCTCTTGTTATTTTGGAAATGGAGGTCTCACAAACTATTTCCCCCCTCCCCACTGACCTAGAACCACAATCATCTTGAACTCTACCTAGATACCAGACAGATTCCACAAATGAGCCTCCAGCATTCAACCCACCATATAAGTTCTTAAACTTTGTGCTTTAAAAAAAAATTTTTCTTTGGCTATTTCAGGTAATTTGCATTTCAATGTAAAATTTAAAATCAACTTTTCAGTTTTTATAATAAACTTTTTGTATTGTCTTTTTTATATGGTGTTAGGTTCAATTTGCTAAATCTTTTTGAGGATTTTTGATTTATGAAGGATAAATCATGTGAAATTTTCTTTTACTTAAAGTTATCTCATTTCTGGTGCAAATTTGTTCACAATATTCTCTTATTGGCATTTCTGTAGGATCTGTAGTGATAACCCCTACCTCCTTCCATTGGTGACTTACGCCTTTTTTTCATCAGCTTAATGTGGAATCTATCCATTTTGTTGATCTTTCTAAGGAGCCTATTTGGTTTTGTTAGTTTTTCATATTATTTCTTTCTGTCTTGCTGATATTTGCATTTGTATTTATTATTTTCATCCTTCCACTTACTTTGGACTTACTTGCTCCTCTTTTTCTAGTGTCTTGAAATGGTATCTTAGGTCATTCTTTTTTTGTACTTGTCTAAAAAAAGCATTTAAAGCTACAAATTTTTCTCTAAGTACATCTTTAGCTGTAGCCCACAGATTTTGATAAATTATATTTTCATCATTGTTGAGTTAAAATAGATCATAATTTATTTGTGACTTCTCCAGTGATTCCTCAGGACTTTAACATATGTTTTTAATTGGTAAATATTTGGTACTTACCTAGATATATTAATGTTATTGATTCTGATTAATTTCATTATGATCAGAGAACATGTTCTATACTATTTTGACACTTGTAATTTTATTAGGGCTTATTTTAAATCCCAAAATACAGTATACCATATAGTGGTGAACATAACCATGTTTACTAAAACAAATGTGCATTGTACACTAGATGATGTTCATTTTGCAGTGGTTCAGTGAGGATTCCCATAGTTATTAATTAGGTCCATATAGATGATAGTGTTTTTTAAATCCTCTATGTCTTTACTACTTATTTTTAGCTAGTTTTCTGTCAATCACAAAAATAGTTAATACAAATCTTCCATTAAGATTCTGTAATTGTTTTGCAACAATTATGCCCATTTTTATTTCACATAGTTTGAAACTCTGTTTTCAGGCCCATGCACATATATGTTTTATCTTCTGATGAATTAATACTTTTGTCATTCTTCTCTACTTCTGGCTGGTAAAGAAATATTTTCTTGATATATGTTTTATCTAATATTATATTCCACTTTAGCCTTCATACACTTACTGTTTCTCTGACACATCTTGCTCAACCAATGGATTTTCAAGCTATTTACATCTTTTTTCTTTCAATTCCATCTCCTCTAGTCATATGTAGTTGAGACTTGCCGTTCTATCCATTCTGAGTATTCCAGCTTCTTTACTGGAGTGTTTAGTACATTAACATTGCAAATGTGCCCTTGGCTATAGCAGTTATCCTCAAGACACAGAACTGAGGCCTCCAGAGTTGCTGGCAAAAGGAGAAACCCTGACTCTTAGCATTGACAACAACCCAAAGACAAACACACGAACATGTTACACTCAGGAAAACAAATAAGGGAGATTTAAATTGAATTTAACAGAATATTTGAAATCTCAGTAAACTTGAGATAAGCCAGCTGTGACCTCTCCAGAGGAAAAAATGCACTTTGTGATGCAACAGTTTTGGCATATTTCTCTTCAATGTCATGGTCAAAGTTGTATCAGTCTGATGGGTTTACCGGGTTCAGGAACCTTTTCACTTTTCAAATATTTTTATTTTACAATTTATTGATAAAATTGAGGAAATAAGTTCCTCATGAAAGTCCTAGAAATTCTAGAGGGACCAGTAAAAAAATCAAAAGCCCATTTTTATTCTTCAACTAAAAGCTGTATAAAATAATAAATCAAGCAAAGTTCTTCTCTTTTCCTGAAACTCTGTCAGTGAAAGTCAGAATTAAATTAATGATTCACACTTTTAGAGCTTCTGTTAAAAATATAATCCAAATGTTTTCTCTTAAGAGATTCATCGAATGGATAGCTAATTAGTTAAAATAAGAAAGGTTTAATTCATTTTCTTGCTAATATGCATTTTTCCAAATGAATTGATGGCTAAGACATAAATGACTTTTTTAAAAAAAAGTGTTTTTATAGGTTTCTGGCAGGAGGGATCCTGGGGTTTGAACTCAGGACTTCACACTTGCTAGACATGTACTCTATTGCTTGAGCCAGGCCTTCAGCCTTTTTTCTCTGGTTATTTCTGAGACAGGGTCTTACCTTTTGCCCAGGCCAGCCTGAACCACAATCTTATTTCACACTCTTTGCCATTGCTGGGATGATAGTCACATGCTACCATGCCCAGCATTTTTCTATTGGGATGCAGGTCTCACAAATGTTTTACCTACTCCCTGGGCTAGCCTGAAACTGCAGTCCTCCCAGTCTCAGTTTCTGGTAGCTTGGGATGACAGGCATGCGCCATGGGCATCTGGCTCTATTTATCTTTGAAGGCCTTAGTTAAGACTCATGACTTTACTGAACTCTCCAGATTACTCTAGCCCATCATCATCTCCCCTTTCACTGAGATTTATACCACTTTTTGTCTATTCCACTTATTTTGATACTGTTTGGAAGTCTGCCTACAAATCCTGACCATTTGTAATTTGCTATAAGAAATGGGTAAAATGAAATGATGAATCTTCTATGATTCTCAAGCAACAACATGGGTTAGCTCTCCCATTTCCTCTAGAAGTAACTTAATCATGGTTATTGTGTTTTGTCCAACATTACATTCAATAGCCGTAGAAGTCATCTGTATAAAGTACAGCAGGTCTCCTGTCTCCTGTTTCTACTTATCAATGCCAGTTACCCTACAGAATACAGCCTACAAAGGTGATATGGCCTGATGGACAGCCCCTTAACAAATTCAACATTCTTTGCTCTAATCCCATGTCACCAAACAATCTTCAGATGTGTAATTTGGGCTCCTGAGTGAACCTTTGCATCCTCAATGCTGACTGAAAGAAAGAGGAGGTAAAGATTGCCTACCCTTCCATGGTCACAGCTTTCTTACCCAGCTTTATATCCATCCTGGGTACACCGCTGAATTCAGCCTCATTTCATGGTTGATAAACAGATATGGCCCTGGCTGCATTCAAGGAACTTGACTTGAAGTGTCTTCTGGATTGATACAGCTCAAGCACCCATTGTGTACATGAAGAATCAAAGGTGCCATGAGCACCATTGTGGTGTTAAGTCATCTTGCTGCTGCTCCCTCTCTAATCCTTAGTCCCCTGCCCTAAGCAGTTGACTGGGCTTTCAGCTCTTATGAGTTGCCTATTCAGAATTGGGAATCTTCCCTGGTACCCCAGATCAAGAAAGACAGTCAGAATAATCAACAACAGCATGAGCGTCAACCAGTCCCTACAAATGCCATCCTTCAAGTACAGTGGTCTAGACTGGTGCATGCCAGTCTCTTGGCAGCTAGAACCTTAGTAATTTTCATCACTGATTCATCATACATCATGCCCCAGGCACTGTGCTATGTATTTTAAAAATGTGACCTCATTTACTCTTCCCAAGAAACCTTCCTAGGAAACTCAAGTTCAAGGTTATATTATTTTCCCTAAGCTCCAAGCTAATGAATGACAGAGCCAGGATTTAAAACCAACTATTTTGTTTCCAAAGCCCATGATTCTAATCTCTATTGTCTGTAATAGATTTAATCTCTTTAAAAACGTTTCTTGATGTGACTTTGCAGACATGGAGACCAAAGTTCACAACCTGATTTTCCCTCTTATTTATTTGCCCTCGGGTCCTCTCTGAAAAATAAAGACAATGGCACCTTCTTCCATAGAGTGTTACAAAGTTTAAATGACTTGATGTATGCAAAAAAAATATGTGGTCTTAATCACAAACTCCATTATTGTTGTTTTCCTTCTTGATTCAAGTTCCCACTTTCCAGTCCTGGGTGCCTAGAATCTCATAGTGTAGCTCATGACGTGTGTTTAAGGAAACCCCAAAATCTCATACTTGCTTGCCAACTATATCTCAGGGAAGCATGGAAGAATGACCATGGGGCTGACTGCTTTTCATGAATCTGCCCACCAATCCCTCAATCATTGCAAAGCCTTTCATTCTGCCATGGAATGAATAGGACCTCAAGTACAAATACCCCTGGGAGAACTAGCATAGAAAATACAATAATCCCACACTTGAGATCTAGCATATAAAATCTAATCTCTGAGGGGACCTTTTCATAGAAACTAAGAGCACTAACACATCAAAGGAAAGAGGGAAAGGGATAAAAATAAGTTTTAAATTTGGTTCCATCTCTAATAACTAACCTGCATTTTCAAATTCTTTTGCTCAAGAGGGGTCCACAGTTGAGAAAAGACAGGGTCCCTTGTTGGCTTAGTAAATGGGAGAAGGTATCCAGCATATAAGAACCACCTCCACCCTTCTACAACACACACACACTGCAACTTACACACAAATCATGTACACACAAACCATGTATACACACACAGGCACAACAGCTATCTCTAAACCTAGAAGCTACAAAAGAACTTATCTGTAGGAAGAATCACATCTCTTCTCTAGACCTGCTTCTTCATCTCTATAATAAGTCAGTCCCAGCCAATTTTGATATTCTGGGCTGAAATATCCATCCTTTCAAGTAGATAATAAAAGCTATATTTATTCTTATTCCTGTGGAACAACTGCCATGTCTTCCCTTGGCTGTAGTGAAGAGAGAGTCTGAGACCTCTGCTCTGTCTCCTTGCCTCTCTTTTCACTCACCAACTTGCTGGTCTCATCTAGGCTTGTGGCAGTAAATATTTCCTATGTCTGGCAAAGCATAATTTATCTTTAGCTCAGACTTGCCCCCTGAGCTCCAGACTTAACACAACTCGCCATCTCCACACTTGTATGGCCTAAACTTAGCTTCTGATATTTGCCTTCCCCATTCTTCCCAATCTCAGTTAATGGCAATTTCAGCCTTCCTATTACTCCAATGCTCTGTCCTTTTAGTTCTATAATCTCCTGCATCCTTTCTCTCATGAAATCTCATTGATACCACTTTTGAGATGTATGCAGAATCCAGTTATTAATCACCACTTCCATTGCTACTACCATGGTTCAAGCCATGATCCTCTGTCATCCAGGCATTACAGTAGCCTCTCATTGATCTTACTTCTGCCCCCATCCCCCTAGAATCTGATTATTCATTTATCTGCACTTTTGTTCTCTATGATGTCAGTTACCTGTGATCAACTGCAGTCTAAAAATATTGAAGGAAAAATTCTAGAGATAATTCATAAGTTTTAAGTTGCACTGAGTAGTGTGATGAACTCTCACACCATTCCTCTCTTTCTTATCTGGGACATGAATCATTCCTTTGTCCAGTGTATCTATGTTGCTACATATTTGCTACCAGCTCATTAGTCTCCTAATGGTCCTCTAAGCTATCAAGTCAACCGTCACAGTACTGTTCAAGTAGCCTTGATTTTACTTAATAATGGCCCCAATGTGCAAAAGTAGTAATGTGAAAAAGAAGCTATAAAGTTCTTCCTTTGTTATCCTAAATTAGTACTGGAGGAAGGGTGTGTACATTAAAATAAGATATTTTGAGAAAGAAAGCAAGACCACATTCACATATTCATATAACTTTTAATATAATTATAGTGTGCTGTTATGATTGCTCCATCTTATTATGACATTGCTGTCAATTGCATCATAGTTATGTACATATATGCAGAGTTTGGAACAATCCACAGTCTTAGGTATGGAATGGGGGTCATGGAATGTATCACCTGTAGATAAGGGTAGTCTACTGTATTTATTCTCTCTCGCTCTCTCCTCTCTCTTTCTGAAATATAAGCTCCTTAATGGCTGTATGTTGGCCTATTACTATATCTCTAGCACCTAGATTTGTGCCTGACACATAGTAGGTACCTAATACTTGCCAAATGAACTAACCAATGAATTACTTCAGATGAGAATCATTTTTTTTCTTTTATTATTCATATGTGCATACAAGGCTTGGGTCATTTCTCCCCCCTGCCCCCACCCCCTCTCTTACCACCCACTCCACCCCCTCCCTCTCCCCCCTCAATACCCAGCAGAAACTATTTTGCCCTTATTTCTAATTTTGTTGTAGAGAGAGCATAAGCAATAATAGGAAGGAACAAGGGATTTTGCTGGTTGAGATAAGGATAGCTATATAGGGCATTGACTCACATTGATTTCCTGTGCGTATGTGTTACCTTCTAGGTTAATTCTTTTTGATCTAACCTTTTCTCTAGTACCTGTTCCCCTTTTCCTATTGGCCTCAGTTGCTTTTAAGGTATCTGCTTTAGTTTCTCTGCGTTAAGGGCAACAAATGCTAGCTAATTTTTTAGGTGTCTTACCTATCTTCACCCCTCCCTTGTGTGCTCTTGCTTTTATTCAGATGAGAATCATAATTGTGAATTGTAGATAAGGATTTGAGAAGAGTTAGTAACCACCCAAAGTCTGATCAAAATATATGTGTCCAGTGTACACCTCCAGCATCTTCTTGCTTGTGTACCCATGTTACTGGCAGCCAGGTGCACTCATGTAGACTGCATATGGTTGGCCTGCCCAGATAATGATCCCATTGAACATTGAAGGAAAGGTAACATTTATACTACCAAAGCCTATGAGGTTCACTGCCTCTTTAGTCACCACGGGTCTATGGTGCCCCTGTAAAAGGCATGTGGATAAGCCAAGCCCAGGATGTTTGGGAATTCCATAGCTGGATGAGCCAAGTCCCAAGAATACAGCTTGTCATCATCATATATGGCACATAAAAGGCGCTCTGGAGCCAAGAGTTACTTGAAGTTGAATCCATCAATAATTGAGTATCTTCCTTCTCTATGTCTCTCCAAGACCAAAAGCAGCCAGGAATGTGCTGTGAGCTTCTTGTGCTGGGAGAATACGTGGGTTTGTTTTCACATGAAGCTTTGATTTCCTCATCTGGGCCATCACACAGTGCATCAACACTGGCTGGATATTGGCTCAGATTGAAGACTCAGCTGCTGGGATTGAGTGTTACAGTGTTTGCTAGAAGAGGCATTACCTCCAGCCTCATGAATTCTCTGGAGTGAGAGGTGGTGAGATCTGAATGGGATTAAACAAAATTGTGTGATTCCATGCATATGAAATGTCCACAATAAGTGAATCCAAAGAGACAAGAAGGACATTAAAGATCATCAGGGGCTAGGAAGGAGGGAGGATGAGGAGGACTAATGGTACAGGATTTCTTTTGGAGTGATGAAAACATTTTATAACTATATAGTAGTAATGTTTGCACAACCTTGTGAATATACTAAAAACTAATGAGCTGTACAATTTAGAAGGGTGAATTTTATAGTATGTGAATTATATCTTAATAAGGCTGTTATTTAAAAATAAAATAAAATAAGCTGTTTTCATATATGTCATGATCATGATCTCCTTTAAAACAGAGACTGCAACTTCTTTATCTCTCCTTCCCCAGGACCTGGTTCAGTGCCTGGCATGTGACTTTGCTCAGAACTCCACGGCAATGCAAACAACTCCACAGCAGTCAGTGCAAACAACTCCACAGCAGTGCAAACAGCTCCACTCCAGTGCAGATAGCTCTCCTGTCCCCTTTTAGAAATTAGAAATTATAACCATGTGCATATTCTTTGTGCTTCTTATTCCTGAAAAGTTATAATAAACAGGAATTATTTTGCATTAAGGGAGAGAAAAGAAAGTCATCGTCCACCTCTTTTTCACTCAGGATCTTTTCTGACAGCATAGCTCAACCTCTGATTTTCTCTCTAATGAAGCAAACAAATGTCATCAGACAATTCAGTTTCTTTTATAGAGCAAAGGAGTCTGTAGTGTGGTGGAAACTAATTACAAAGACAAAATATTGAAAGCACAATTTCATGATAGTCATTTTAAGTAAGAATTTTAAAGTAATATTTCTGAAGCAAGATGTTCCATTTCCAGAGAAACTCTCAGGGAATTATGCACAATGGTCAAGAATCAGCCTGCATTAGGCCCCAAATCCTGGCCCTGACACTTGTGAGTTGTGTGTTCTGGACATGTCACTTAACCTCCCTGAGTCTCAGCTTCATTGTCCCAAAAGAGGAAGTTAAAATGTTGCCTATGTAGTGGGTTGTTATTGAGAGTAAATAAAATAACTATAAAGGACTTACTTAGCACAACCCCTGGAGAGTAAATGCTTGTGGTGGTTAACCTTGACTGTCAAGTTAATTCGATTGAGAAGCAACTAGGAGATCAATAAAGAATCCCTCTGGGTGTATCTGAGAGGGCATTGTCAGAGAGGATTAACTAAGGGGGGAAGATCCAGCTTGAATGTGGGCAATACCATCCCATATACTGTGGACACAGATGGAATAAAAGGGGGAAAGGAGAAATCTGCGAACTTAAAAATTCTGTTTCCTGGCCACCATGATGTGAGCTTCTATTCCCTGCCATAGTTTTCCTGCCATGATGTACTGAAGCCTTTGAAACCATGAACCAAAATAAATGTCACCTCCCTTTAAGTTGTTTTACTCAGGTATTTCTGTCACAAAGTCTGACTGACTAACACAAGTGCACAACTCGTGATGGTTATTAGTCTTCGTTGGTTTCATTCTTATTAATCAGACCTTTCCATATCTGCCCTTAGTCTTCTCTCCGGGTCTGCCTCCCATCTACTTGTGAAATGTTACAGTCTTTCATGTCACATTCAAGTTTTCCCTCTAAGGGTCATGACATTGGTGCCCTCACACCTTACTTGATCCTGAAGAAATTCTAGTATGTTACATTTTCTCTCCTGATTTTAAGGATTGGTCCTTCTCTCTCTCTTCAGTGGATTCTGAAACGTCTTTCCTTTTCTTTCTACCTTCAATAAACTATAGGTTTGATTCCTTAGCTATAGTACCAGCACTATTTGCTCAGCTTCCTACTTTTTTTTGGCAGTACTAGGGTTTGAACTCAGGGCCTCGCATTTGCTAGGTAGGCAATCTACCACTGGAGCCACACCACCCCTTTTATTGTGTTTGTATTTTCAAGATAGAATCTTGTGAACTATTTGCCAAGTCTGGCTTCAACCTTGATCCTCCTGATCTCTGCCTCCTGAATAGCTAGGATTACAGGAGAGATCCACTGGCACCCGGCTCCCACACTTTTATCTCACTTTTATGTTTTTGAACTAATATTCTTTACTTACTTGAGTGGGGTAATGGAGTTTTATGTTTACAGAAAACCTAAACAGGAATATCAGAGGATTTCTTTATATCCAATAACCCCCTCTTCCAGTTTCCCCTAGTATTTACCTCTTGTATTAGTGTAGTCTGTCTGCCATAACTGTTAGCCAATATTGATGCATTATTATTAATGAAAGCCCAGAATTTATATTAAGAGTCAGTCTTTATATTGTGCATTCTCTTATCTCTCTTTTGTCCACACTCTCTGTGGATCACCCCACTTCCAGATCTAACCCCCATTTTATTTGAAGATGCTTCCCTGCTTCATCATTTGCCCAAACTACATCCAAGTCATGAACACCTTTGCATAATCCCCTCTCCAGTTTCAAAGTACAATCTGTTTTCAAAGCCATCTCTAATTTTAAAATCATTGAGCCTCCACATCTATATTTAACACAAGACTTCCCTGGCTGGACCTATGCTATCTTCCCTTTTACAGGGATTCTCTACCCTGTGCCCCCAGGGATTTTGGAGTCAGCCAGCCTATGTGTGCTGTTGCGCAAGTCTAATAGAAGGAAGAATCCACAGGAGAGCAAAGAACACTGCCTTTCTCACGCTGCCATGAGAGGTCCTCACCTTCGCCACTTATTTGCTATCACTTCCGTCCTCATCAGATCAAAAGGAACAGAAAAGGGCTGGTGGGGTGGCTTATGTCATACAGCACCTGCCTAACAAGTGTGATGCCCTGAGTTCAAACTCCAGTACCATCAGAAAAAAAAAAAAGGAACAGAAAATAAGAGCCTGTGCCCCCGCCCCAATCTTTCTTCCTTCCCAGAGCTCTCTTAATTAGCTTAACTAATTAGCTAATGAGAGAATATTTTCAAAATGCTCTAGGCTTGGAAAGAAAGGCCCATCCATGGAAGCTTTGGTCATCAGAAGGTGGCCTTCCCATTCTTTGTTTCTGTTATCCATGCCATTAACACCTGAAGTTTATCCTCAAGCTCACGAATAGCCTCCTACAACCACCTAGTCCCTTGGCAACACTTTTACTTGGATTGGTCACCAACTCCAACTACAAACCTAGTATCTGCCAAGGTCGTAATGTTAGAAAACTGGTATTTGGGGACTGTATACTGCTTCATTAATGTCCTTTATATTCAATTGCTGACTGTGAGTTTCAGGCCAATGGTACATTTAGGCTACATCAGGATGAATCGGTTTGACTGCATTCAGTTAAATAAATATGTACATGATTCAATCAGATAACTGCATTTTCTTTTATATATGACACTGGTGATGAATTTTTCAGTTTTCAATTGCTTTGACAAGTGCAGTCCTACATTAAATTACCATTTTGTTTTCCTGCTTCATAGGAGCTGGTTTGGGAGGAAAAAAAAAAAAACTTTTGGCACAACTTTTAATGGTATTTTCAAGTTGCGGAGGGGATTTGCCATTTCCTCACAAGCTAAAATGCCTTTAGGATGTGTGTTTAACTGTGTTCTCACCCCATCGTGCACTGCACAGAACTTACAAGCCCCGGTGGAGAATCCGAGGCCAATTTTATCGTTAAATAAACTCTGGAATGCCCCAGGCAGGGTCATTAACTTGTCTCCACTACAGACTACACGTCCAAATAGCCACCTCCCTTCTGTGGGTTCCCACACAGCTTTGGGTGTGCTCCATACCCACCCCCTGGCATAAGGGACAATTGGACCATTATATTTGCACCAAGAGCAAACAACCAGTTCAGTTCAACTCTGTACACAAAGATGAAAAAGTGGGCACCAAATATAGACCACTGGGACGATTTATTTGTCTTGAGAGTGTTTAAGACACACAAGCAAGCTCCATCAGGCTATAAATGCTGAGCTTTGTGCAATTACCACACAAGTCTGAAGAGTATTCTGTATGAATGCAGTTTAGAAACCCTGTCATAGGTCACACCACTTAGGTGGCCTGACAAAATTCTCACTCATTGCATCCACGACAACCCAGGAGGTTAAGAACCCACTCCAACACCCTTCCTCTACGTTGTGTTCTTAATTATTCACTTAATTGTCTTACTGAAAGTATCAATTTGAAATTCCTATTTTCTCAAAAATAAAAATTATAATTACTAAGAGTTTTAAAACTTCCCAGAGTTCCTCTTGTCCAAACCTGATTTTTTAGAAGAAACTAGTGTCTAAGAGGGTTCATAGTCCAGTTGAATTAGCTCTCTTCTAATTCTAGCTTTATGATCAACTCACATTCCAATATACACTCACCAAAACTGTTGACTGCTGTTGAGACACACACCTGTGTGCCCACAGCCTATGGGAGAGAGAGATAGAAAGAAAAAGAAGGAGGAGAAGGAAAAAAGGAAGGAGGAAGGGAGGGAGGAGGGAGAGAGGAATATTTAGAGACTGGTTTTCTCATTCATCATTAATATTATGTCTTTTTTGTATAAAAGTGCTGGGAAGGATGCCCCTCCTCCCCCCAGAACCTTCTGCTCTACATCCATTCATTCAGGGAGCATCCATTCATCCATAATTCCTAAAGATTTCACCTAGCCAATCCAGTTAAGTGGTCAGCTCCGGGGTCAGTGACCTTGAGTTTAGATGGCAGCTCAGTCAATTACTAGATGGGTAACCTTGGATAAGTTTCCTAACCTCTTTAAGCTTCAGATTCCTAAACTGCAGAATTGGGGTAACAGTATTGTTGTATCAGTGAATTGAAACAATGTGCATGGTAATTAAGTGTAATAAAACAGTGTGACATTGCTAGAATGGTGCTTGATGCAAAGTGAAACACAATCAAGGTTAATGATTCAGCACTATCCTTTACCAAAGTGTTGAAAACATGTTGACATCACCCTGAAAGGAATCACATGGTACACCTAGTATTACCCTAATCACAGAGAGTCTTCTGTCCATAGGTGAAAAGACAAAAGTATCCTTTCTTCACTTGGGGTGAGGGGTATTGGGATCTGAGAAACAGACATTTGCCTTCAATTTCCATGGATTTAGAACAAAAGAAACTTGCAAACCTCAAATAAATGTGGAACAAAAATCAAGTGCCACTCTTTCTAACTTCCTTGAATCTTGTGCATCTCCTAGTGGTGATCTTTCAAAATAACAGAACACTCACCCTTCTGCAGTCATTCAGACATCATACGCCTGGGAAAGGTACACACAATAAGCTTACTTCTCCCTCAAGATCCATCAGGGAAATTTCAAACCAGTGAATTCTCACCTCCAGTCTTCTGAATGCAAGAGCCACACAGTTTTGTATGGCCTCGTGTTAGTCAGCATTCTGTACTATCACAAAGTACCTGAGATAACTTATAATGAGGAAGATTTATTTTGGCTCAAGCTTTTGGAAACTTCAGTCCATGACAGATTGCCCCATTACTTTGGGCCTTCTGCAGCACAGGGCATCATGGAAAGAGCACATGGTAGAAGAAGCCCACTCACCTCAGAGTTGGCTGTGAAAAAGAGGAGGAGGAAAGGGAAGGGCTGTGGTCCTCTTTAAAGATGCAACCCCAAACCTACGGTCTGCTAGGCCCTCCTGTTAAAGTCTCCACCACCCTTTAACGGCATCTTTCTGGTAAACAAGCCTTTTAGCACATGGGCTTTTGGAACATTCCAGATGTAAACAATAGCAGGCCCCCAGCAAAACTATAAGAAAATTTCATTACCTAGGAACAGTCTCTAGTGCCCTTTGCTGTCTCCTGCCCTAATCTACTTCCTCCCCAGCCCCAGATGTAGGAAGTGGCAGACAGGGCTTTATCTATCCCACACCAACCCAGGATCCCAGGATTCTTTGGCCTCTTAAGGATGTCCTGCAAATACAAAGGGCAGTGGAACAAAATGAAAATCATACAAAGAATATGAACTTCAGAGTCAACCAGACCCTGGGTGATTCTAGACTCACTGACTGTTACTTTAGGAAAGTTGTCTGATACAGGCTGGGCATTCCTATTCCAAAAATCCAAAATTCAAAATGTGCCAAAATTCAAAACTTTTTGAGTGCCAACAGGTCGTCTCAAGTGAAAAATTCCATACCTGACTTCACGTGACAGGTCATAAAACAAATACACTAAAAATATTGTATAGGATTACCTTCGGGCTATGTGTATAAGATATATATGAAATAGAAATGAACTTCATATTTACACTTGGGTCTCATCCCCAAGATTTATCATTATGCATATGCAAATATTTCAACCCTCCCCCCAAAAAACCCCAAAACACTTCTAGTCCCATACATTTCAGTTAAAGGAATTAAGCCTGTATTTCTAAGCCTTAGACTCCTCCTCCAAAATGGAGATACTAGCCACTTTGTAGGGCAGCAGTAAAGAATGCACGAACATGGTCACAAAAGTACTAGCTCCATGTAGGCGTAGCACTCAGTAGGCCCACACTGGATTCATTCCTTCCCCAGTTCCCTTCCCACACATGATCAGACCCCCATGAGATAGTAATTCTAAAAGAACTAAGGCACTCACTTCAATCAAGGGGACTCCCCTGCAAATTGGTATGTCTGTATAAGGAATTATCTGTAAACACAGATGCATATCTTCCCTCAAAGTTCTCATACTACCTTGTCCACACTGCACATGAAGTCCTTGTTAGTGTCTGCAACCTCCTTTGTTGGCAACAATAGGTGAGTGGTTATGTAAATTACCATAAACTCAGATATTATGAAATGTTTATAAAAAATTTGCTATAACATAGAAAGTATTCATGCTATAACAAAGTTCAAAAAGCAGAGGAAAAAACTTGTGCATACAGTATAATCTCAACTATTCTGACTATGCTAAAAATTCTGGCAAGAAATATACCAAATTATGAACTGTGATTTTTCTCTTTGTAGCAATACATGCAGTAATTGTTTTTTGAAAATTTTCTCTAATTGCAATATATTAATTTCATAATACAACATAGTAAAGGTAACATTTGTAGGGTTTTCAATCCCTTCCTGAGTTAGCAGGACCAATTACTTGAGGCAAGAGGGAATAGGGAGATCCAGTTGATCTTCAATGGCTGTTAGAATGGAAAGAATTCATGCCACCAGCATTGAAGAATATTATGTACCTGGAAAGCAGAGGTCATCAAATTCTGCTGTGCAAGAAATTCAAATCACCTCCCCATTGTGCCAAGCAGTAGAAAGCATGTCTCTGTCAGTTCATTGTCTCCTCACAACTTTTGTTTTGGATTGCATCTGAATTCCAGAGGACTTAAGTTATGCCAAAGTGGTGTTTGAACATAAAGGAGGGTCAGTTGGAGAGGCAGGAGCAAGGGCAGGAACCTGATTTCACCTGGCTTCACACAGCAGTGGTGTGTCCCCAGGATATTCCTATGCTGTCCAGTCTGAGTCATTGGTTCACAGAAACACTGTGGTAATAGTGTCAATCACAAGATTGTCAGTGCTAAGCCTCTCTCTCTCTCTCTCTCTCTCTCTCTCTCTCTCCCCGCCCCACCCATGTGTGTGTGTATGTGTGTGTGTGTGTGTGTGAGTGTGTGTCTTTCTCTCTGATGTAATAAAGAAAATACCACATAAAACATTTTTCTCCATTCACTACATCATCCATGTCCATGGTCTAGTGAAACTCCCTTCTTTGTCTCTTTATGACATCTTGACCTTCTTTAGCTTTCTGATTTCTTTGAGATATCAAAAAAGTGCAGTTCAGTGCAGAACTTCAACTTCCATGCTTTCCTTTGGCTACCCCCAGCCCAGGCCTAAACTCTGACCCAAGACCTAAGCATCAAGGAGTCTCAAGGGAGGGAGAATCGTCACTCCCTTTTCCTCCCTGCGCCCCTGTTGCTGCCCCTCCATAGTGAGGGAAGCTGAGGCAAGCAGGCTTGTCCTGCTTACCTCTCCTGGTTACCTTGGCTGGCTGTGCTTTTCTGGAAGTAGGTGTCTGTAAGCTGCCTCTCTTGTGGGGTACAGGCTTTTCTCATGAGAGATGTGTGCCAGCACAACCTCTTTGGGTTGCACATAAAATATGAGTCTGCAATTGCCCTCTCCAGACTACAGGAAGTGTCTGAAAGCTGACTTAAGTGCTCTCTGCCTGACCCTAAAGTCAGTTCCCTTCTAGCACCAGAAGGCATGTGGGGAACTGGGACCTCATCACCAACTTGAGTTCACCCTAAGGATGAGGATGTAGATACCTTTTGCTTAGCTTCACTAAAGTCATCTGGGATCTATTTTTCCTACTTCCGGAATTACACAGCATCTGACATCCCTATTTTCCCTATTCTTATCTCCTTCCCTCAGCTTGTGAAATCTTTATTTAGGTGGTGAAATGGATGGAAAGTGGGCAGGGATTAGGAAAAACTAGCTGTGCTAGAATATGTATTTTTCCAAATCTATAACTTAATAACCAGGTCTTCAGCTTTTGAAACTGAAAGTCAACAATTGAAGTTTACCTTTTACAATGCCATCCGTCCCTAAAGAAATTAATGTTGCCCAATAAACAGAAAATGAGCTGGGGGCATACCAGGGAATACCCAAAACAAAAAACAATTACATTGGATCACAAATTTCAATATACAGTGAACTGGGGCCTAACACTGGTAGTTTGAGGGATTGACTGATATTTGACTGATAACAAAAAAGCTGGCAGAGTGTAATTATAATCTTGAATCTCTGTTGTAGCAACCAAAACCAACTAAGATTATTGCGTTTTACTCTGGCCTATTTGTAGCAAGATGACAGAATATCCCCTCCCTCTGCCCCCCCCGCCAAAGAAGTAGCTCCAGATATTCTGCAAACTGCTTAAACCTCGCTGGATCCCTGCCAGTCAAGGTGTGGTTCATGCACCTGCTGCATCATCCTTACCTGGAAGCCTGTGAAAGATGCAGAATCCCAAGTCCAACCCAGCCCCAAGTCCCAACCGGCATTTGGCGCAGGTGCCAGGGACTGCACAGCACACCGAGCATGAGAAAGCTGGTCTACACCTTCAAGAAGGCCATGTGTGTCTTTCTCACCACTGTGTCAAGCCTCAGCGATGTGTCATGCGGAAGTATGCGACATTTGCAAGTAAATTATTTTTAGTAATTTTAATTTATAATCCATATAACAATGCCCAAACAATTTAGCAAAATATACAAGGTCTTTCTCAATTTATCCTGTTTCCCTCCCTGTCCAGCTTCATCTCTTACCAAGCTTTATATCCCAGGTATAAACACAGGTGCCAGAAACACAGAACTAACCCTCATGTCTGCCATTTCTCTTAGGCTGTACATGTCTGCATTTCCAAGCAGACAAACATGTTTCTCTATCTCCTTTAAATACCCTTCGCCCCCAGCCCCATCCTTAGTTCTGCCTGTGCTTGGAAAGCTACTTCCCTCTTAAATCCAGCACAGATATTATCTTTTTTATATCTTTCTGAATTCTTATAGGCAGCCTTAGTCACCTCCTATATGCTCCGCATTTGACTATGAGCTCTGCAAGGAGAAAAATGATGTCTGATCTCTCTTACCTCTGGTGTCTAGCAACTAAACTATAAGGATGGTTAACAATTTCACAAGTTTTACTCTAAGGAGAAGCCAGATATCACCAGTACCCCATTCTCAGAAGTCTTGTGGAGTATCACATCTCTCATCCACACTGATGTGTATCACATCCTCGTCTAATTCAATCTTTTATGCTACAGTAGGATAAGAGAAGTTCAAAAATTCCTTTGTGATAAGAGTTATTTAACTCAGGTTATTCATTGCACTAGGCTTTTAAGATGCCCAAAAGATAAAAGTGACTTATCAAAACATCTCTGGTTCTCACTTACATATTCTTTTATAGGTGTAATTTCAAAATAAACTAAATGAAGTGAGAAACATACATACCTTAGATGAAATTATACTGATAAAATATTAAAGTAAGTCAATGGGTTTTGGTGCTCCTTGGAATCTAGGTCAGTTGGCTGCTAACACATAGAAAAAAAGAGGCAAGGAGGAAATGAAGAATGGCCCTGGCCTCTCCAAGTCACTTGCCCCTGACAAAGATACGTATAGCTATATCCTTTCCTGCCAGATGGCCAGGATGGATTCCAAACTAAGAAGTATCCATGAGTTAGGGCACTTCTCCCAGATACCCTGACTCAAAGCCTAGAGGACACTTGTGAGGTCAAAACTGGAGTGGGATAAGTTCCCAATAGGAACACTTAGCTCCCTTCTAATGTTTACCCAGTATCAATGGGGCTGGTCCCAAACTCTCCTGCCCACAGCAGGACTTAAGCCCTCCTGTTTGACAATAACCACATTCAAACCACACCTACATACGAAAATAAAGTGAAATAAAATGCTTTTTCTTAACCTTGCTTACCCATCAAACTACTCTAACCTTCCTTTCACCACCAAAGTTGTCAAAAATTTGTCTCTGACTAACTCTTTCTCACTTCTTGGAGTTTTGATTTATTTAAATCACTATTGGGGGAGGGGTAGCATTCACAGGATTTAACAACTGAAAATGCATTAATCCCAATGGAACATGCACCCAACAGACCTGCATCAGCTATGTATAACCAGCATGGCTGTGCAAGGGCATCAAGTGAACAGCAGCTCCCTCATCCACTCACCCCTCTACAAAGTTATTCAACAAAATGCCTATTTTAACATGAGCATAAGAGTTGTTATAAGATGTGGAAAAATCCCATTTCCCTGTCACCCTGTATTTTCCCAAGTCTTCAAGTTCTTGTCCTGACTTAGGAAAATCATTCCCACCCCATTCTCATGGCTCCCACTCACAACCCTGAAATCCAGACTCAGTGATGGATCACTCCATCTTCTCCTAAGAAACTTCAGACCACTCAGCAGCTATTATGGGTTGAGTTGTGCTCTCCAAACAAAATGTTGAGTCAGGTATGGTGGTACACCTGTAATTCTAACTACTCGGGGTAAGTGGTAGAGGGAATGGGAGAATCAAGAGCTGTGGCTGGCCCCAGACAAAAGTATGAGACTGTATCTGAAAAATAGACTAAAGAAAAAGGGCTAGAAGCATGGCTGAAGTGATACAGCACATGCCTAGCAAGTGCAAGGCCCTGAGTTCAAACTTTAGTACCACCAAACAAAAATAGAGAGGTGTTGGAGTTCTAACCCCTAGCACTTTCTTTTTTTTTTTTTATTTTTATTTTTTTTTTCATTTTTCTTTTATTATTCATATGTGCATACAAGGCTTGGTTCATTTCTCCCCCCCTGCCCCCACCCCCTCCCTTACCACCCACTCCACCCCCTCCCGCTTCCCCCCTCAATACCCCGCAGAAACTATTTTGCCCTTATCTCTAATTTTGTTGTAGAGAGAGTATAAGCAATAATAGGAAGGAACAAGGGGTTTTGCTGGTTGAGATAAGGATAGCTATACAGGGCATTGACTCACATTGATTTCCTGCGCGTGGGTGTTACCTTCTAGGTTAATTCTTTTTGATCTAACCTTTTCTCTAGTTCCTGGTCCCCTTTTCCTATTGGCCTCAGTTGCTTTAAGGTATCTGCCTTAGTTTCTCTGCATTAAGGGCAACAAGTGCTAGCTAGTTTTTTAGGTGTCTTACCTATCCTCATCCCTCCCTTGTGTGCTCTCGCTTTTATCCTGTGCTCATAGTCCAATCCCCTTGTTGTGTTTGCCCTTGATCTAATGTCCACATATGAGGGAGAACATACGATTTTTGGTCTTTTGAGCCAGGCTAACCTCACTCAGAATGATGTTCTCCAATTCCATCCATTTACCAGCGAATGATAACATTTTGTTCTTCTTCATGGCTGCATAAAATTCCATTGTGTATAGATACCACATTTTCTTAATCCATTCGTCAGTGCTGGGGCATCTTGGCTGTTTCCATAACTTGGCTATTGTGAATAGTGCCGCAATAAACATGGATGTGCAGGTGCCTCTGGAGTAACAGTCTTTTGGGTATATCCCCAAGAGTGGTATTGCTGGATCAAATGGTAGATCGAGGTCCATCTTTTTAAGTAGCCTCCAAATTTTTTTCCAGAGTGGTTGTACTAGTCTACATTCCCACCAACAGTGTAAGAGGGTTCCTTTTTCCCCACATCCTCGCCAACACCTGTTGTTGGTGGTGTTGCTGATGATGGCTATTCTAACAGGGGTGAGGTGGAATCTTAGTGTGGTTTTAATTTGCATTTCCTTTATTGCTAGAGATGGTGAGCATTTTTTCATGTGTTTTCTGGCCATTTGAATTTCTTCTTTTGAGAAAGTTCTGTTTAGTTCACATGCCCATTTCTTTATTGGTTCATTAGTTTTGGGAGAATTTAGTTTTTTAAGTTCCCTGTATATTCTGGTTATCAGTCCTTTGTCTGATGTATAATTGGCAAATATTTTCTCCCACTCTGTGGGTGTTCTCTTCAGTTTAGAGACCATTTCTTTTGATGAACAGAAGCTTTTTAGTTTTATGAGGTCCCATTTATCTATGCTATCTCTTAGTTGCTGTGCTGCTGGGGTTTCATTGAGAAAGTTCTTACCTATACCTACTAACTCCAGAGTATTTCCTACTCTTTCTTGTATCAACTTAAGAGTTTGGGGTCTGATATTAAGATCCTTGATCCATTTTGAGTTAATCTTGGTATAGGGTGATATACATGGATCTAGTTTCAGTTTTTTGCAGACTGCTAACCAGTTTTCCCAGCAGTTTTTGTTGAAGAGGCTGCTATTTCTCCATTGTATATTTTTAGCTCCTTTGTCAAAGATAAGTGCTCATAGTTGTGTGGCTTCATATCTGGATCCTCTATTCTGTTCCACTGGTCTTCACGTCTGTTTTTGTGCCAGTACCATGCTGTTTTTATTGTTATTGCTTTGTAATATAGTTTGAAGTCAGGTATCGTGATACCTCCTGCATTGTTCTTTTGACTGAGTATTGCCTTGGCTATTCGTGGCCTCTTGTGTTTCCATATAAATTTCACAGTAGATTTTTCAATCTCTTTAATGAATGTCATTGGAATTTTGATGGGAATTGCATTAAACATGTAGATTACTTTTGGGAGTATCAACATTTTTACTATGTTGATTCTACCAATCCATGAGCATGGGAGATCTCTCCACTTTCTATAGTCTTCCTCAATCTCTTTCTTCAGAAGTGTATAGTTTTCCTTGTAGAGGTCTTTCACATCTTTTGTTAGGTTTACACCTAGGTATTTGATTTTTTTTGAGGCTATTGTAAATGGAATTGCTTTCATACATTCTTTTTCCGTTTGCTCATTGTTAGTGTATAGAAATGCTAATGATTTTTCTATGTTGATTTTATATCCTGCTACCTTGCTATAGCTATTGATGATGTCTAGAAGCTTCTGAGTAGAGTTTTTTGGGTCTTTAAGGTATAGGATCATGTCATCTGCAAATAGGGATATTTTGACAGTTTCTTTACCTATTTGTATTCCTTTTATTCCTTCTTCTTGCCTAATTGCTCTGGCTAGGAATTCCAGTACTATGTTGAATAGGAGTGGAGACAGTGGGCATCCTTGTCTGGTTCCTGATTTTAGAGGGAATGGTTTTAATTTTTCTCCGTTAAGTATAATGCTGGCTGTAGGTTTGTCATATATAGCTTTTATAATGTTGAGGAACTTTCCTTCTATTCCTAGTTTTCTTAGAGCTTTTATCATGAAATGATGTTGGATCTTATCAAAGGCTTTTTCTGCATCTATTGAGATGATCAAGTGGTTTTTGTCTTTGCTTCTGTTAATGTGGTTTATTACGTTTATTGATTTTCATATGTTGAACCACCCCTGCATCCCTGGGATGAAGCCTACCTGGTCGTGGTGAATAATCTTTTTGATGTGTTGCTGAATTCGATTTGCCATTATTTTGTTGAGGATTTTTGCATCAATGTTCATTAAGGAGATTGGCCTATAGTTCTCCTTTTTGGAGGTGTCTTTGCCTGGTTTTGGGATAAGTGTAATACTGGCTTCATAAAATGTGTTTGGCAGTTTTCCTTCCCTTTCTATTTCGTGGAACAGTTTAAGGAGGGTTGGTATCAGTTCTTCTTTAAAGGTCTGATAGAATTCAGCAGAGAATCCATCAGGTCCTGGACTTTTCTTTTTGGGGAGACTCTTGATTGCTGCTTCAATTTCATTTTGTGTTATAGGTCTATTCAGGTGATTAATTTCCTCTTGGTTCAGTTTTGGATGATCATATGTATCTAGAAATCTGTCCATTTCTTTTAGATTTTCAAATTTATTTGAATATAGGTTCTCAAAGTAGTCTCTGATGATTTCCTGGACTTCCATGGTGTTTGTTGTTATCTCCCCTTTTGCTTTCCTGATTCTACTAATTTGGGTTTTTTCTCTCCTCATTTTAGTCAGGTTTGCCAGGGGTCTATCGATCTTGTTTATTTTTTCAAAGAACCAACTTTTTGTTTCATTAATTCTTTGTATGGTTTTTTTGGTTTCTATTTCGTTGATTTCAGCTCTTATTTTTATTATTTCTCTCCTTCTATTTGTTTTGGGATTTGCTTGTTCTTGTTTTTCTAGGAGTTTGAGATGTATCATTAGGTCATTGATTTGGGATCTTTCAATCTTTTTAATATATGCACTCATGGCTATAAACTTTCCTCTCAAGACTGCCTTAGCTGTGTCCCATAGGTTCCGGTAGGTTGTGTTTTCATTTTCATTGACTTCTAGGAACTTTTTAATTTCCTCTTTTATTGCATCGATGATCCACTCTTCATTAAGTAATGAGTTATTTAGTTTCCAGCTGTTTGCATGTTTTTTGTCTTTACTTTTGTTGTTGAGTTCTACTTTTACTGCATTGTGGTCAGATAGTATGCATGGTATTATTTCTATTTTCTTATATTTGCTGAGGCTTACTTTGTGCCCTAGGATATGATCTATTTTGGAGAAGGTTCCATGGGCTGCTGAGAAGAATGTATATTGTATAGAGGTTGGATGAAATGTTCTGTAGACATCTACTAGGTCCACTTGATCTATTGCATATTTTAGATCTTGGATTTCTTTATTGAGTTTTTGTTTGGATGACCTATCTATTGATGATAATGGAGTGTTAAAGTCTCCCACAACCACTGTGTTGGCATTTATATATGCTTTTAGGTCTTTCAGGGTATGTTTGATGAAATTGGGTGCGTTGACATTGGGTGCGTACAGATTGATGATTATTATTTCCTTTTGGTCTATTTCCCCTTTTATTAGTATGGAATGTCCTTCTTTATCTCGTTTGATCAATGTAGGTTTGAAGTCTACTTTGTCAGAGATAAGTATTGCTACTCCTGCTTGTTTTCGGGGGCCATTGGCTTGGTAAATCTTCTTCCAGCCTTTCATCCTAAGCATATGCTTGTTTCTGTCGGTGAGATGAGTCTCCTGTAAGCAACAAATTGTTGGATCTTCTTTTTTAATCCATTTTGTCAAACGGTGTCTTTTGATGGGTGAATTAAGTCCATTAACATTAAGTGTTAGTACTGATAGGTATGTGGTGATTCCTGCCATTTAGTTATCTTAGTTGTTTGAAGGTTTGATTGTGTGTACCTAACTTGATGTTACTCTCTACTGTCTTGCTTTTTCTTATCCTGTGGTTTGGTGCTGCCTGCCTTTTCATGGTTAAGTTGGGTGTCACTTTCTGTGTGCAGGATCCCTTGCAGAATCTTTTGTAATGGTGGCTTTGTGGTCACATATTGTTTTAGTTTCTGCTTATCATGGAAGACTTTTATTGCTCCATCTATTTTGAATGATAGCTTTGCTGGGTAGAGTATCCTGGGGTTGAAGTTATTTTCATTCAGTGCCCGGAAGAGCTCACCCCACGCTCTTCTTGCTTTTAATGTTTCTGTTGAGAAGTCTGCTGTGATTTTGATGGGTTTACCTTTGTATGTTACTTGTTTTTTCTCTCTTGCAGCCTTCAATATTCTTTCCTTAGTTTCTGAACTTGTTGTTTTAGTGATGATATGTCGTGGAGTAGTTCTATTTTGATCTGGTCTGTTTGGTGTCCTGGAGGCCTCTTGCATTTGTATGGGAATATCTTTCTCTAGATTTGGGAAATTTTCCGTTATTATTTTGTTGAATATATTACGCATTCCCTTCGCTTGCACCTCTTCTCCTTCTTCGATGCCCATGATTCTCAAGTTTGGTCTTTTGATGGAGTCAGTGAGTTCTTGCATTTTCTTTTCACAGGTCTTGAGTTGTTTAATTAATAGTTCTTCAGTTTTTCCTTTAATTACCATTTCATCTTCGAGTTCTGAGATTCTGTCTTCTGTTTGTTCTATTCTGCTGGATTGGCCTTCCGTTTTGTTTTGCAGTTCTGTTTCGTTCTTTTTTCTGAGGTTTTCCATATCCTGGCAGTTTTCTTCTTTATTGTTGTCTATTTTTGTCCTGAGTTCATTTATCCATTTATTCATTGTGTTCTCTCTTTCACTTTGGTGTTTATACAGTGCTTCTATGGTTTCCTTTATTTCTTCTTTTGCTTTTTCAAATTCTCTATTTTTATTGTCTTGGAATTTCTTGAGTGTCTCCTGTACATTTTGGTTGACCCTATCCAGTATCATCTCTATAAAATTCTCATTGAGTACTTGTAGTATGTCTTCTTTTAAATTATTCTTGTAGGCTTCATTGGGTCCTTTGGCATAGTTTATCTTCATTTTGTTGGAGTCTGGCTCTGAGTTTCTGTTCTCTTCATTCCCCTCTGGTTCCTGTACTAATTTTTTGCTGTGGGGAAACTGGTTTCCCTGTTTTTTCTGTCTTCCCGTCATTGTCCTTGGTGTTGTTACTGTCCCTGTACTGTGTGTAATTAAGTATTTTCTAGCTTGTAATAATAACAATGGTAATATTGAGAATGGAAGAGTGAGCTGAGATGGAAAGCAAGAAGTTAAAGAAAAGGGGAAAACAAATATACAGACTAGAGGGAGAAAGCAGAACAAGGTATCAGACAAGAGAGTTTCAAAGGTATAAAGAGGGAGTGTTAGTGTACTAATCGACAGTAAGCTGAACAGACAATAGAGAGACAGAGAGAGGATTGAAAATCAAAGATAAAAAAAAAATAAGTATATGAAAGTAATATCTATTTATAAAAATGAATTAAAATAAAATGGAAAATAGAAAATTAAAAAAAAAAAACAAAAACAAAAAACCAAAAAACTTCCAAGTTTATATGCAATGCAATTTCAGTCTTAATAATTTGGATGTCCGTCTCAATCTCCAGTCCTGGAGTTGGTGCCTCAGATGTTGTTCTGTAGTTGTCTCATCAAAGGGGATGCATAAAGTAGAACAAAACTACACTCACACACACACAGAAGATAAAAAAAAAAAAAAAAAAAGCCCCACCAAGTGTCCCCAGTTCAAATGCAATACAGTTTCAGTAAGTTTTTCAGCTTGCAGGTGTAATTCGGTTGTTCTCTCATCAAAGGTAGGGAGAAAAAGAAAAAAAAGCATCTGGAGGCAGTTCTGAGAGTGGTATCTGCAACTGTGGCTTGCCTGCCTGCTGCTCTCCGCCTGTAGCTGGCGGCGTTATTTATGCAGATCTCTGGGGTGAGCTAGCACTCACCTGGTCCCACAGGCTTTGTTTGCTCAGAGTTCTCCTGTGCGGAGGCCTCTGCCACAGGCTTTCCCCTTTCCAAGCACTGGGAAAGGTGACACTGCCCCGCGTTGTCAGGCCTGCGTGTTTATTTACAGTTCACTGGGAAGTGGGTCTTCCTTCCTCTCACAAGCGTCCCCACTCCTGGTTGCTGGGCACGCCCCGCTCCCGCCAGAGCCTCTCCGGCCCGCCCGGCTCGTTTATTTACAGTCCCAGGAAGGATTCCCTTCCCCCAATCTTCAGCGCTCAGGGCGCCCCACCCTCTTTCCAGCGTGTCTTAACTGTTCTTATTGCTTAGTACTCAGTTTCTCTTTTTTTCCCGGGTGGAGGTCAGTCTGTCCAGGGGGCTATGCTGCTCTGGCCCAGGCTTGTCTGTGGGGCTACCGCGGTACCGCGAAGCTCACCTGGTCCGCGTCTTCCCAAGCCGTATGGGCGCCGGCCACTGGCGGCCCCGGGGGCCTCCTCGGTTCTCCGTTTAACGTGAAGTGGAGATTCTCTGCACCGGCTGGAGTTGTGGAGGAGTCAAAGTTATGCCTCTTCTCAGTGATTATGCCTGCAAAGTGTGTCTCCAGCGTCTCTCCAAGATTTCACTATAGGAGGCTCGCTTTCTGCTTCCTCCCTCTAGCCGCCATCTTGGAATTCTCCCCTAGCACTTTCAAATGTGACCTTATTTGGCAAAAGGATGGTTGCAGATACAATTAGTTAAGATGAGGTCCTACTAGAGTAGGGTAGGCCCCTAATCCTATGGATGGTCTCTTATAAGAAGAGAGAGAGAGAGAAATTTGTGCAGACACAGAGAAGAGGGACCCAGGAAAACAGAGGCAGGGGTTAGATTCCTATTACCATAAATCATGGTGCGCCTGGGGCTACCAGAAGCCATAAAAAGCAAGAAGGATGCCTCCCTTTCCTCTGTGCCCACAGGGAACGTGTTTCTGCCACCCCCTTGATTTTGGACTTTCAACCTCCAGATCTGTGAGAGAACAAATTTTTGTTGTGTTAATTCAATTTGCTATACCTTCTTAGGGGAGCCCTAGGAAACTAATCCAGAAGCCATCTTGAATTTTCTTACATACCTCAGCTGGTTTGCAGAGTTCTTTGAGATTTCACAAAAGTTGAAGTTTTTTTTTTCTGACTTTTGCTACCTTTTTTCTTCAGAGGACTCAGCTCAACTCTCCTTCTCCACCTGAAAGATGCCTAAGAGAAGCCCTCTTTTGCATTTTGAGAACCAAGATAGACTTAAAAATGAAAGTCTATTTTTAAATTAGAAGATGACACACTTGATAGTTTTATGTGAGCTTTTAGAAATACATTGCCTCCTACATTGTATACTTTATTTGAAGGAGCGTCTTAATGAGCCAAATGCTGTAATTCTGCCTTAGAAACTCAACACTGACTAACGTGTCTGAAGCAATTTCACCCTATCTTATTTCTACTCATGTTTTATTCAATATTTCCACTACACCATTTAGACAGGTTCTGGACATGATTTTACAAAATATGAAATTTTTAAAAATAAGTTGTAGAATTTACCTCTTGTTGGAAACACTGATTACTAAAGGCTAGTTTATGCATTTATTAACAGTATATTGGAGTTGATAGTGTTTAGATCTAACCTCTATCAGTGATCTCCAAATTGCTTTAATGATACTCCCATCAGCAAAAAAGTACACATTCTCACAGCACATTTATGAAATGTACTCATGTACTATACATTAAAATACACTAAACTTAGAATCTTACATAGTAAAACTAAAGCTAAGTTTAAATAATAGTTCTTTTGTTTTCACACAGACCCATTTAGGACCTCACCCTGGAACTCAACTAGTTTACATAAAAGTGAATATAATACAGATAAAGAGTAAAATATTGAGTTGCTTCAATAGTTAATATGGACACTTAGCGAAATGAAAGTGGTATCATAGAACTGAGCTATAAGAAATCCTTTTCAGGCCCTATTGCTCTTTCACTTATGCAAAACTCTCCTGTCATAATTGCACATGTTCGCACATTTTCAAACTTTAAAAATGGTCAAAACAGAGATCTTACTGATAAGTAGTTCAGCAAGTGATATATTGAAGAGCAAACCTTAAATTTCGGAATAGTATGGATCTTCAACAAATAGTAAAACGGTCATACATTGAGAGAAAATGTAGTTTAATATGTAAAGCTCTAGCATTAGCCTGGGTTGAGATGAGAGGAATTAGTCAAGAAGGTTGAGTCATTTCTTAATCTACACACACAGAGGATTCATATAATTTGGCATATACCACACAAACCCTATGCAGTTGTCATAAAGTCATTTATAGTCTACACACACAAACAGTGGGTTTGAGTCATTTCTTAATCTTCACGCACAAATAGTGGGTTCATGTGCTTGGAATATGCTACACAAACCCTATGTAAAAGTCTCTCTGTTCATCTTTCTGGATTTGGTATGGATCTTTTCCAGATATCAGTAAGACCATTGATTAGAGACTTCCATGATGACAGTCTACATGCTAGAATTATGTCTTTACTGCAGCTCTCATTTACTGAGTGCTTGATAAGTACCTTACAGACATTATCTCACCCAATTTCCCGGGTTGATCTTTCCTCATCTGTGAATGGTAATTATAATAACTACCCAGCAGTATAGTTATTATAAGCAAGTAACTCATTGAGGACCATGCAGGAATTAGGTGCCAGAGACAAGATTTCAGACAAGGCATTCAAACTCCAATAGGCTTTGCCACTCCTATATGTCAGGAACAAAACCTTCCTTGATCAGAGAAATGACATCAATTTGCTTTTTCAACATCCTGGTTACTCCATTAAGTTTTCTTTCCTACATGGAAAATCAGATGGGGGAGGGAGGTACTAAACAATGAATTGCTCCATTCTTACTCTTTTTTTTTAACAGTCCAATTGTTCATTATTGGAGTTGAAAGGACTCAATAGATCACACTCAGACTTATCCCAGAGTTTGAAATTTATTGAGATAAAGGAGTAAAGCAGATGGAGAGCACATTACCACCTGTATTATTAAGAAAGTCTCTGTTGAACAGTGAAAACTTTACCCCAGAAGACTCTAAAATATGCCTCTAAGTTCATCAATTAAATTTATCGCAACACCACTCTTCATCAAGATTGAATATTCACTACTTACCCTAGTTTTCATTGGAAATGAGTCCATTCACATTACCCAAAATATCAACAGCTCTGCAAATGGTTCTGCAAAATAACACCATAAAAACACTCTAATGATAATAAGCTACATATCCTAAACATAAATGTAAACCCACTCACTATGAAGTTCTTAGAGAGACCCACTCGCTATGAAGTTCTTAGAGAGAAATTAAAACTCTCAAACTAAATCATTTTATAAGTTTAAGTCTTAAAAAAGGAAAATTCCAAAAGGGTTCAAGTCTAAAACAAAGTTCTCTTTCTATGTATACTAAAAATCCAAGGAAACCTTCCAAAACCTCTCTTTATAGTAATTTATATGACTAAGTATCATGACAAGATAGTAAATGATGCTGAAAAATGCACAAAGCATTTCTTAGCTTGACAGCTGAGATGACAAGAGAATAGCAAAAATTGCTCATAGTCAAAAGTTATTTTAAAAAAAATTTTAAATCCAGCAAGATAAACTAAACATTGAAGACAACAGCTGCCCCATGGATGCACTGATCTTTGGTAGCCCAGAACTTGGTTCAGTGAGTCATACACATTGATGTACTGGAGAAAGTGAAATGCTAGATGAATGACTCCTGATAAAGCTTAGACTACCAAAAGATAGTATGCTCAGAGAAAGAAAAAATTGACAACCTCATAGAGATAAACTATAAAGAAACTTGACTTAAGCTAGAGGTATGACTCAAGTAGTAAAGCACCTGCCTTGAAAGTGCAGGGCCCTAAGTTCAAACCCCAGTACCACACATACACAAAAAAAAGAAAGAAAAAAAATTTACTCTTAGTTTGGATCAAGAAGGAAAACACATATCTTCTGAGAACTTACGTTCAAAAACTGTTCACCAATTGAGTCTGCAGCTGGACTCAGTATGCAAGTAGCCAAAACATCTTCAACTTGGCAATTTAGTTTAAAGTAGTCCCTGGTTGGTAGTGCCATGAGGCACATAGAAGAACCAATTTGAAATTCACTTTGAAGGAATGCAGTATGATCTAGTCCTTAAAGAATTTCTACAGATAAAAGTTTTCAGGAACATAAACTCATGCTTAAAAATCACACACAAAAATAAAAACAAGAAAATAATATGACTCAGAGAAAAGCATATATAGAATATAAAAATAATGCTGAATTAAGCTTTTTAAAATTGAGACTACAATACTAGATAAAAATGGTAAGTAAGCAAAAATGTGCATACTGAAAGTCCTTTGACAATCAGTGGACTATTACAAATAGATTATAAAATTTCTTAATTGTCATGGGGCAAGAGTGACGAAATGAGAACAGTTGATCCAAACTAAGAAAAGGAAGGGAAAAGAATGAATAGCAGACAAATAGAAAGCACAAAATTAGATGATAGAAAATAAACCCAAACAGAGAAGTTATCACAATTAACACAAATGAACTATAATCGAGCCTCAAGAAATTTCAAAGATTCAGCACATATTCTCTGACTTCAATATCTCAAAGTATAATTTTCAAAAAATTAAAAAACATGACTCACAAAAAGTTAGAATGAGCATGTGCTGAGAAGACAATCTGTGAAATGGTATAGTTCTAAAAGCATTTAAGAAACCAGGTTCTTCCTCGTACACTGCTGGTGGGAATGCAAACTAGTGCAACCACTCTGGAAAAAAATTTGGAGGCTTCTTAAAAAGCTAAACATTGATCTACCATATCATCCAGCAATACCACTCTTGGGGATATACCCAAAAGACTGTGACACAGGTTACTCCAGAGGCACCTGCACACCCATGTTTATTGCAGCACTATTCACAATAGCCAAGTTATGGAAACAGCCAAGATGCCCCAGCACTGACGAATGGATTAAGAAAATGTGGTATCTATACACAATGGAATTTTATGCAGCCATGAAGAAGAATGAAATCTTATCATTTGCAACTAAATGGATGGAACTGGAGAACATCATTCTGAGTGAGGTTAGTCAGACTCAGAAGACCAAAAATTGTATGCTATCCCTCTTTTTTGGACTTTAGATCAAGAGCAAATACAGAAAGGTGATTGGATTTTGGTCACATGATAAGGCAAGAGCACACAAGGGAGATATGAGGATAGGTAAGAAACCCAAAAAAACATGATAGTATTTGATGTCTTCAATGCAAAGGAACTAATGCAGAAATTGTAAAGTGACAGAGGCCAAAAGGAGAAGGGGATCAGGAACTAGAGAAAAGGTCAGTTTGAGAAAGAATCAACTTAGAATGTAACACATTTGTGCATGGAAGCAATGTTAGGAATCTCCCTGTATAGCTATCCTTATCTCAACTAGCAAAAACACTTTGTCCTTCTTATTATTGTTTATACTCTGTCTTCAACAAAATTAGAGATAAGGGCAGAACAATTTCTGCCTGGAAGCGAGAGGGTAGGGGAAAGAGGGAGGAGGGTGGGGGTAAGGGGAAGAATTGACCCAAACATTGTATGTACATATGAATAAATGAAAAAAAATTCAAAGAAAAAAAAGAAACCAGATTCTTACAAGCATTTTTAAAAGAATGTTATAATAAGATCACCAGATTAGAAAACTCATTAGTGACAATAATAACTCATAGAACAATGAAACCATGACTTTAAATTAGCATGTAACTTCACATAATCTAGGCCTTTTTTCTTTTTTGATTGTACTGGGGTTTGAGCTCGTGGCTTTGCACTTTCTAGATAAGTGCTTTATCACTTGAGCCACATCACCAGTCCTTTTTCCTCTTTAGTTATTTTGCAGATAGGCCTTCATGCTTTTGCTCATAGCCAGCCTCAGACTACAATCTTCTTGCCTATGGCCTCCAACATGGATGGGACCGCAGGTGTGTGCCACCACACCCCGCTGATTGATTGAAATGGAGTCTTGCTAACTTTTTGCCCAGGGTTAGACTAGAATAGCAATCCTCCTAATCTCTGCCTCCCAAGTAGCTGGAATTACAGGCTTGAGCCACCAAGCCCAGCTCTGAAATCTGGGTTTTTGATCAAAACATGAAAAACAAATTAAATGAAGATACACTCCTCTTGATAATGAAACAAACTCTGACCAGCTAAATAATGCTTCAAAATGACATCAAAAGAATATGCCACCCTCCCTTTCCTCATTTCTAAGTTTCAGATGACTTTTCTTAACAGGTATGTGTTAGTCTTGTTGGTTTATGTGTGATTTCTTCTAAGCAGAGGGGGCTTGCAATAGTGGGAATAAAATTAGAACATTAGTAAATAAGAAAAAGCCCTCCATTTTGTTATGGTACCAGCAATACTATATTTTAAGACATTTTCAAACAAAACCCTTCTTTGAGAGTCTCCTCTGTTGAGAAGTACACCTCCAGCCTTCTGTGATTCCTGGTATGTAAAAGGTTACAACCACCCAAGCACTGTCGTTACTGCAGCCTCAGCTCTACTGACTTCAGCTCTACTTATATCTGGAGCCAGCCCTGCTTTAATTAATGGGTTGCCAGTATTTCCATCCTTTCAGATTTTTGGCAGTACTGGATTTGAACTCAGAGTCTTGTGTTTTATAGGCAGGTGCTCTCCCATTTGAACCACACCCCCAGCCCTTTTCCATCCTTTCTTCCACATTTTTATATCTCCTCAGACAGCCTGTTTGGACAGACCAGATTAGCTCCCCAGCTGCTAATGAACTGCTTAGAAAATTGCCTATGTGTTGAAGGTTCCACCCCAACCCTGGTTATTTTAGTGAGTAACTTTTATGGTATGCAAGATTTTCAGGGACACATGCCACATCATAGCAGAAACTTCCTTATTTCATAAGGTGCTTGAAATGGCAGAGACATTTTTCAGGTTGTGGCAAAAAATGTGGTAGGTGACGGATATACTTAACAGATTCATTGACAGGCATTGCAAATAATTTGCCTAGTATTACAGAACAGGAAATGGCATTGCTGCTAAGATTATGGCATGCAAAGACTTTAGGAATATAACTTGGAACAGGGTTTCAAGCTTTATTTCCAGTTAATTAGAGTTTAAATTTCAAACAGTTGCCATTTTACTGTAAATATATTGAATCCAAGCTGTTAAACTCACATTGTTGAAAAACTGCTGTGTGTGAGGAAATGCAAGGGACTCATATTCGCTGATTGTACCCTCAGAAGTGATGGTTTCCATGGGCCATACATTAACACGTTGGTGTTATTCATTTAAAAGTGAAGCTGCACATTTTCTGAAAGAAAATGGGTTTGTTAGATGAGTTTGATACTTAGGCCTGGATTTGCCTCTTAAGTGATATGGCAGGCATTTTCCTGCCATTGAATCAGTTCTGTGTGCTGTGCCAATACCCTGACAAAAAAGTATTTCAAGCATTTTATCAAAATTTGTACTGGCAAAGGTTCATTAATATTAACAATATTCATATTCCCAACCACTACAGAGAGAAAGTGTATCAGAAATAATTTAGAGTCATTAGATAAGTCTTAGTAAAGATTTTTGATTACTTCACAGAAATTTAGAAAATTAGTGATCTATTGATTAAGACATCATTTTGCAAGTCATGGTTTTCAAAAAGTAGTAATTTCCAAAAATTATGAATATTCTTTTAAAAGGACAAAAAGCCACATAATCATCTCAATAAATGCACAAAAGCATTTAATAAAATACAATATCCAAGCCAGGCATCAGAGGCCCATACCTGAAATCCTAGCTACTTTAAGAGGCTCAGATGGGGAGGATGGTGGTTCCAGGCTGATGAGACCTCATTTTAGTGGAAAAAAGTTCAGAATGGTGGCATGCCCTGTCATCCCAGCTGTGGCAGGAAACCTAAAAAGGGGGATCCCTGTTCAGGCCAGCCTGAGCAAAAAGTGGGATCCTATCTCAAAAATAACCAGAGCAGGAGCTAAGAACCAGAGCCAAGCAGGGAGCCAAGTGCCAGTTCCCCCAGCACGGGTCGGGGCTGAAACTTTCCACACTAGAACTGTGTGGAGAAGGTCAGGGCCCAAACAAGAAAGGTGCCAATGGGCAATCTGCCGAGGAAAGTTGCAGGGACCTGGTAAGCAGAAGCAAAGCCACACCGTGCCTTGGCCCAGAACAAAAGCCCTCTCTGCAGCCCTGGCAAACTTCCATGGAGGACATGCATCCCACCCCCCAACCACCACCGCTGCCAGCAAGATCCCTGACTGGAGCTCATGTGATCACCAGTGGAGGACCTATGAGGAACAGGTACCCAACTGGAAAAATTTGCTGGGACTTAGCAGCAGCCTACAAAGGTCCCAGTGTGTCAACATTACCATCAGGGAGCTGCAACTTCAACCCCGCCAGACAAAACCCTGAGCTTAGTGCACAACCTATAGTCTGTAAGTTCTGGAGTCCTTAAAAGAAACATTGCAAATGTAACTGGGGTGAAGCTGGTCAGGGGTCAGTACAAACAGCAAAGAGTTAGATCTACAAAATCCCCTTCTCTCTGCAGCATCTGCCACCAAACCAGAGGCAGGTATCCAATGTAGCCTGCCATCTAGTGGGCTGAAAGACTCAGACCTACTAGAGAGAAGAGCAACAGCAATAGAAAATGCTCAATTTTTATGTGAAATTTATGCCCATTTCTGCTGAAACTGTAATGTATATCTCTTACTCATTTACATGCAGCTATTTTTTTTCTTTTTTGTTTTTTCTGTACATTCCAACAGTACTTTTGCCCTCTTGCTCCCCAATTCCCTCTTTTGCCCTTCTTCCTTCCCTCCCCTCTCACTGCATTCATTCACAAGACCCATATAAATCACCTTCAAATTTATACTAAACCTATTCTCCTCCCCTTTCTACCACGCTCCCCAATTTATACCTTTTACCTGTCAACCACCAGAACAATGCCCTACTTATCACTCTCCTTTCTCTTTTTATTTACCTTCCCTCAATCCTCCTCCAATACCAATAATTCCAATAGATCAAGGGATTCCCAGATTTTCTTTTTTCTCTATTTTTTTTCAGTTCAGTTTAGTTTATATTTGTTTGTCTGTCTAATTTTCTCCAATATTCCCCCATTTTATTAACTACCTAATCTCTTCTACACATCCTAGTCTGCCTCTTAATTAACACTTTTATATTAGCTCAGCCATCACCCCCTCCGACTACATGAACTCTTCATCTCTTGTTACCCACTAAACCTTTCCCTCTTTCTCTGTCCCATCACAACTCCTACTACCTTTAGCCTTCCAGGACTGTGAAGATCCATCTTTGCTCCAATTGAAAATGAAACATACTGGAAGAGTAGCAGTACCTGATCTTCATCAGGGATAACTTCAAGGTTACAGTTCAGTAACTGTGACAGCTTTGGAAGCTAAGCCTTCTTTATCTGTGTGGAACAGGGCATAGAATTCAACATCTTGAGAATAAGAAGCTGAAAGTGTTGATATTGAGCCATAACTACCACCAACCCCCATCCTGAGACAAGAAAACACACCAGAGTTCAACCACCTTCCAGTCCTGTACAATCCTTCATAAAAGCCCAACTACAGGGGCACAAGGGATTGGAACTCAAAACTAAAAACAATCCCAGATGCATAAATCTCAACACAAAAACATGAAACAGCAAAGCAGCAGCTCCCCCTCAAAAGCCAACACCACCACTAAGGATCTAAACAACAGTGAAGAGAATATTGAATTCCAAAAAATAATAGAAATAATGATTAATGAGCTCAAAGAAGAGATACAAAAGCATGTGTCTGATCTCAAAGACAATATGGATAAACAAGTAAAAGAGCTCAAAGAGAATTCAAACAAACAAATGAATGAAATTAAGAAGACCATGCAAGATATGAAAGGAGAACTCAATAAAAATATAGAAATCCTGAGAAAAATCAATCTGAAATGAACAACTCAATATCCCAAATAAAAATCTCAATTGAAAGCTTGGCAAACAGAGAGAAGCAAGTTGAAAATAAAGTATCAGGAATAGAAGACAAAGTAGAGGAATTGAACAATGCTCACCATCTCTAGCCATAAGGAAATGCAAATCAAAACCACACCAAGATTCCACCTCACACCTGTTAGAATAGGCATCATTAAAAACAACACTAACAACAGGTGTTGGCAAGGATGTGGGGAAAAAGAAACCCTTATACACTGCTGGTGGGAATGCAAACTAGTGCAACCACTCTGGGAAAAAATTTGAAGGCTTCTTAAAAATCTAAACATAGATCTGCCATATGATCTAGCAATCCCACTCCTGGGGATATACCCAAAGGAATGTGACACGGGTTACTCTAGAGGCACCTGCACACCGATGTTTATTGCAGCACTATTCACAATAACCAAATTGTGGAAACAGCCAAGATGTCCCACTACTGATGAATGGATTAAGGAAATGTGGTATTTATACACAGTGGAATTCTACTCAGCCATGAAGAAGAGTGAAATCTTATCATTTGCAAGTAAATAGATGGAACTGGAGAACATCATCCTGAGTGAGGTTAGCCAGGCTCAGAAGACCAAAAATCATATGTTCTCCCTCATATTTGGACTTTAGATCTAGGGCAAGCACAGCAATGTGATTGGACTTGGGTCACATGATAAAGTGAGAGCACACATGGGAAGTATGGGGATAGATAAGAAACCCAAAAAACATGTTAGTATTTGAGGTCCTCACTGCAGAGGAATTAATACAGAAACTTTAAAGTGACAGAGGTCAATATGAGAAGGGGATCAGGAACTAGAGAAAAGGTCAGTTAGAGATGAATCAACTTAGCATGTAACACATTTGTACATGGAAGCAATACTAGGAATCTCCCTGTATATCTATTTTTCTCTCAGTTGGCAAAAATGCTTTGTCTTTCTTATTATTGTTTATACTCTCTCTTCAACAAAATTAGAGATAAGGGCAGAACAGATTCTGCCTGAAAGTGGGATGGGGGAGGGAGGTGGTTGGGGGTAGGGGGGAGAAATGACCCAAACAATGTATGCACATATGAATAAACAAGAAAAAAAAAGAAATATTAGAGGCACATATGAAATATCATAATGTATCCCTCTGAACAACTATTATATGCTAATAATAAAAAATAAGATAAAAATTTAAAAAGGAAACATTACAAAATGAGCATAGAAAAAAAAAAAAAAGAATCACCCCCAGACATATAACAAAACATTCTACATACAGAATAAACACTGAAAGAACAGAAAGAACACTGAAAGCTGCAAAAGAGAAAAGACAAGTCACATATAAAGGCAAAACCATTAGAATAACAACAGATTTCTCAACATAAACTCTAAATGCAAGAATGTCATGGAAATAAAAATTTCAGGCCCTATAAGGAAACAACTGCCAACCTAGACTAGTCTACCCAGTAAAACTATCTTTCCTAATTGAAGGAGAAATTAAAACCTTTCACAACAAGGAAAAACTAAAGGAACTTACAACAACCAAGCCAGCACTGAAGAAAATACTTAAAGGACTGTTACACACAGAAGAAACTACAGTGAGATGGTAAGAGACAAGAAAGAATGAACCCTTTTGACCAAGCAGACCAGTAAACAAGGAATGGGTAAAAAGTAAACAACAGAGGAATAAAAGTGACTGGAAAAAACATGCACCTCTCAATACTCACACTGAACAACATTTGCCTCAATGCTCCAATCAAAAGACATAGAATAGCAAACTGGATTAAAAAATAAGACCCAACCATATGTTGCTTACAAGAGGTTCATCTCACTGAAAAAATAAATGCTGCCTTGGAGTCAAAGGGTGGAAAAAGGTTTTCTAATAAAATGATACCCATAAACAGGCAGGAGTAGCCATACTCACATCTGACAAAGTAGACTTCAGACTAAAATTAGTCAGAAGAGACAATGAAGGTCACTTCATATTAATTAAAGGAACAATGCATCAAGAGGAAATATCAATTCTTAACATATATGCACCAAACATAGGGGCACCCAACATTTAAATAAACACTAATAGACCTAAAAGCACAGGTAGACAGTACCACAGTGATATTGGGAGACCTGAATACCCCCACTGTCACCAACAGATAGGTCATCCAGGCAAAAGACCAACAAGAAACTTCAGAGCTACTACACATGTTAGAACAAATGGACATCATATAGTATCATCAATACCGCAAGAGTATTTTACCCAACAACCATGCAATATACATTCTTTTCTACAGCTCATGGAACTGTCTCCAAAATACATCATATTTTAGGATACAAAACAAGTCTCAACAAATTCAAGAAAATTGAAATAACCCTCTGTATCATATCAGATCACAGCAGAATAATATTAGACCTCAACAACAAAAGAAACCACAGAAAATATTCAAACACATGGATATTGAACAACACAGTGCTGAATGACCAGTGAGTGATCAAGGAAATAGGGGAAGAAATCAAACATTTACTATAATCTAACAAAAATGCAAATACAACCTACCTGAATCTGCAGGGCACAGTAAAGGCTATACTAAGGGAAAGGTTTATAACTATAAGTGCCTATGTTTAAAAAAAACAGAGACTTCTCAAATAAATGACTTAGTTATGCACCTTAAGCTTCTAGAAAAACAAGAACAAAGCAAACCCAAAACTAGCAGATGGAGAGAAATAATAAAAATCAAGGCCAAGATCAATGAGATCAAGACCAAAATAAAACCTATGCAAAGAATCAGTGAAACAAAAAGTTGGTTCTTTGAAAGGATTAACAATGTTGACATATCTTTAGCCAACATGACAAAATGGAGGAGGGAAAAGACCCAAATTAATAAAATCAGAGATGAAAAAGGGGATATAACTACAAATACTAATGAAATCCAGAGGATCATTAGAGAGTACTTTGAAAATTTTATCCAAGTAAGCTGGAAAATCTAGATGAAATGGATAAATTTCTAGGTGTACATAACCAACCAAAATTGAACCAAGAAAATATTAACTGCCTAAATATACCTACTGCAAGCAATGAGATTGAAGCAGTAATAAAGAGCCTCCTTTCAAAGAAGAGCTGAATTTTACCAAACCTTTAAAGAAGAACTAATACCAATACTCCTCAAACTTTTCCAGGAAATAGAAAGGGAAGGAACACTACCAAGCTCATTCTATGAAGCCAGCACTACACTCATTCCAAAACCCAATAGATACAACAAAAAAGAGAATTATAAACTTAATGAATATAGACACAAAGATTCTTAACAAAAAACTGACAAACAGAATACAACACATCAAATGACCAAGTCAATTTCATTCCAGGGATGCAAAAATGTTTCAACATATGCAAATCTATAAATATAACACAGCATATAACAGAAGCAAGGACAAAAAAACCACATGATCCCCTCAACAGATACAGAAACAGCCTTTGACAAAATTCAACACCCTTTCATGACAAAAGCTCTGATGAAATTAGGAATGGAAGGAATGTTCCTCAAGATAATAAAGGCTATATGTGACAAACTTATAGCCAACATTATACTAAATGGAGAACAACTGAAATCAATCTTTCTAAAGTCAGGAATGAGACAAGGATGCCTGCTTTCCCTGCTCCTATTTAATATAGTTTTGAAATTCCTAGCCAAAGCAATAAGACAAGAGCAAGAAATAAAAGGGATTCAAATAGGGAAAGAAGAAGTCAAACTATTCTTATTTGCAGATGACATGATCCTATACCTAAAGACCCTAAAAGCTCTACTAAAAAACTATTAGAAATCATAAACTCATTTGACAAAGTAGCAGGATACAAAATTAACATACAGAAATCAGAAGCCTTCCTATATACCAACAATGGACAGACTGAGAAAAAAACCAGGGAGACAATCCCACTTACAATAGCCCCAAAAATAATAAAGTATCATGGAATAAATTTAACAAAGGAAACCAAAGACTTTTTCAATGAAACTGTAAACCACAGAAGAGAGAAATTGAAGACAGTAGAAGATGGAAAGGTCTCCCATGTTTGCAGATTGTGAAAATGGTCATACTACCAAAAGCAATCTACATGTTCAATGCAATCCCTATCAAAATTCCAATCACATTCTGCACAGAAATAGAAAAATAATCCTAAAGTACATATGGAAACAGAAAAGACCTCGAAGAGCCAAAGCAATTCTGAGCAAAAAGTCCAATGCTAGAAGTATCACAATACCCAACTTCAAACTATACTACAGAGTTATAACAATAAAAACAGCAAGGAATTGGAACAAAATAGACCATTGGATTAGAATAGAAGACTCAGACATAAACTTACGCAGCTATAGCCAACTTATCTTTGACAAAGAACTCCAAAGCACATGATGGAGAAAAGACAGCCTCTTCAACATATGTTGCTGGGAAAACTGGATGTCCACATGTACAAGACTGAAACTGGATCCCTGCCTCTTGCCCTATACCAAAATCAACTCAAAAGTAGATTAAAGACCTTACTATAAGGCCTGAAACTTTGAAACAACTGGAACAGATAGGCATAGGGAATGACTTTCTAAGTAGAACTCAAAAGGCTCAACAGTTAAGAAAGAATGAACAAATGGGACTTCATCAAACTAAAAAGCTTCTGCACAGCAAAGAAAAGAGTAACTAGACTAAAGAGACTACCCAGGGGATGGGCAAAATCTTTCCCAGCTATTCACCCAATAAGGGACTAATATCCAGAATCTACAGGGAGCTCAAAAAACCCAACCCCCAAAGAATCAACATCCCAATGAAGAAATGGGCACAAGAACTGAACAGGGAATTCTAAAAGGAAGAGGTACAAATGGCCACTAAATACATAAAGAAGTGTTCAATCTCCCTGGCCATAAAAGAGATACAAATCAAAACTACACTAAGATTTCATCTCATCCCAATGACCATATTCAAGGGCAATAACAACAACAAATTCTGGGGAGGATGTGGCAAAACAGACACCCTTATACATTGTTGATGGGCATGCAAATTAGTACAACCATTATGGAAAGCAGTATGGAGATTTCTCAAAAAGCTAAAGATAAAACTCCCATATGATCCAGTGATACTGCTCCTGGGCATCTACCCAAAGGAGCGTAAGTCAGGATTCAATAGAGACACTTGTACACTGATGTTCATGACAGCACTATTCACAACAGCCAAGCTATGGAACCAACCCAGATGCCCTGCAATTGACTAATGGATTAGAAAAATACACAATATATACACAATGGAGTTTTACTCAGCCATAAAGGATACTGACATGTGGTTGGAAAGTTGATGGATACAATTTGAGGACATCATGTTAAGTGAAATAAGCCAGGCTCAGAGAGACAAAGGCCACATGTTTTCTTTCATATGTGGAAGATAGATCCAAAAGATAAACATATACACAAAAACAAACATGATCATATACAAACTCATATATAGAACATGTTTATAACAGTGGAACTGCTCTATGGAACTTGGGGAAGGAGGGAAAGGAAAAGAGAATGATAGAGCATCAGCAATATAAAGCATAACATTTGTGAAGGCAAGGGATATAAGGACATGTATTGAAAGCTATTGAAAAATGGGTGTGGGATGTAAAAGGGTAAGGGAGAGGGTAGGGGTTGAAAAGACCTAAGTAAAGTAGACTCACAGCAGAGACACATTGAAAAACCCCTTGGAATATCAACTTTAATATTAGTAACAGAAGATAAGACTGAAAAATAGGTAAAGTGTGTAGGGGGGGTATGTGTAAGAGGGAGAAGGGTGAATGAAGGAGATTAAGGTAAGTGTATATGGTGGATGGACTTCAGATACTTATATGAAATAGAGCAAAGAAACCACTTGCTGTTGTTTTAAGTGGAACAGGGAGGGGATTGAGGGAGAGAGTCCCTAACCAATGTTCGATATAAGCCTACTTGAAATTATTATAATGAATCCCCCCTACATAACAATTATATATCAACACAACCAGTTTAAAAGTTATAAGGAGAAGATGGCGACCGGAACACAGCCACAGACCTTCTGACCTCTGTGATCCAGGGACTTTAATAAGAAGCTGGAGACTTGCTTGAATGAGGTAAAAAACCAGGGAGAGCTGAAACATCAGCACCCTGAACCCCTAGCTCTGGGAAGCCTCTCCACCCCACCATATACTAAAAGAATAGCAGGCGCTGCATGCCAAGCCCCACCCCATAGGCCCACAGAGCCACTGCTCCATACACCATGGCATCTCCAATCCTCCAGCCCTGCTCTTTTGTTCCACCAGGGCTGTGCTACCCCAAACTCCCATCCCTCAGTCCTGCAGGATCTCTGTGGGATTAGCCCTTAAGTCCAGGGATCCACAGACATTTACAAACTCCACCAGGCCACAACCCCCCAGGCCTGTACAGCCCTGCAGGAGCTCCATCTTGCTGGGCTGTGCTACCCAGCTCTGCACGATCTCTACTTTGCCAGCCAGGCTCCCAAGGCCTGCAAGGCCTGCATGATCTCTGCTTTGCCAGCCACACCCCCAAAGCCTGCACAACACTGCATAATATTCACTCTGCAAGGCTGTGTGCCCCTAAGACCTGCCAAGCCAGGGACCCACACACACGATCTCTGTGCTGCTCAACAGTGAACCCAAAGCCTGTCAAGCCAGGGATCCATAGACACGCAGGATCTCCACTCCACTGGCCTGCACCCTCCAGGCACACCAAGCCCACACTCCAAAAGAGCCCTACTTCACCTCAACTAAAGTCCTCTACCCAAAGGCCCGTGGGACCCCACCCACCGTTCACTTGCCACAGGAAGGCTCCAAATCTACCTAAGGGACACACACAGACAGGTCTGGACGCTAAAGAACTAGCATCAGAACAACTAAGACTGCAATTCTACTGCTCCAGAACTGGTGATTTTTTTTAATTTTTTTTTTTTTTTCCCCTTCTTTAAGGGATTTCCTGCCTGGTTTACTGTTTGATCATCCACCATCTCTACCATTTTTTTTTCTCTTTTCCTCTCTACTCTATTCCTTTAATCTTTCCATCTCTCTCTCTTTTTTATCCTTCTCTCTTGGTTTTTTTAGTATTAATATTGCTACTCAGCAAATACTAAATTACACATAGTTCAGGGATAGAAATGTTACCTAGTGGAAATATGGGAAGAAGAAAAAGGGAAAGAAACTATCCCCCCCCAGAAAATACAGTACTGCAGGATTTACAGAAGGTGGGCAGCACCCAAAAGCAGCCTTGGAGCAGGAAAGTTTGTAAAAGTGGCTGTGTGAGGAAAGCGCCACTGGAGAGGGGGGAAGGGGCACTTCCCACGTGACCTGTAAATAAACAAGCCAGCTGGAGAAGGCAGGTGTAGCGCCACCTCCCCCCAGTGTGCTTGGAGAGGAGAAAACTTGCAAGAGTGGCGGTCATGCCCAGGAGAACTCTAAATAAACAAAGACTGCGGGGCTAGGTGAGTGTTAAGCTCACTCCTGAGATCTGCATAAATAAAGGATCCAGCAACAGCAGGCTGACAGCAGTGGGCAGGTAAGCCATTGCCTCAGATACACATTCACAGAACTGTCTCCAGACTCTTTTTTTTTTTCTTTTTTCCTTTTCCTTTGATGAGACAACTGAACTACAACCTCATGCTGAAAGACTTACTGAAACTCTACTGGATTTGAACTTGGGATATTTTGGGGTTTTTTTGTTTGTTTTGTTTTTTCGGTTTTTTTTCCCCCTTTCATGAGACAACAACAGAATTACTTCTAAGACACCATCTCCAGGATTGGAGGCTGAGGAACTAACACCAAAATTATTAAGACTGGAACTTCATTGCATTTGAACTTAGAGATTTTTTCCTTAAACTTCTCCCTGTCTCTCTAATGCCTCTTTAGCTTACGGTTGATTAGTATACTATCTCTCCCTGTTTATTTCTTTGACACTGGTTTTTTTGTTGCTGTTTGTTTGTTTCTTTTTTTACTTGTTTGTTTGTTTTTCTCTTTTTCTTTACCTTCTTTGCTTTCCCTCTCCTCTCACCCTTCCATTCTAGATATCACCATTATTATTATTACAAGCTAGAAAATAGTTAATTGCACACAGTACAGGGACACTAACAACAGCAAGGGCAATGATGGGAAGACGGAAAAAAGAGGGAAACCAGTTTCTCCCAGCAATAAATTAGTACAGGAACCAGAGGGAAATGAAGAAAATAGATACTCAGATCCAGACTCCAACAAAATGAAGATAAACTATGCCAAAGAACCCAAAGAAGCCCATAAGAACAACCTGAAAGAAGAAATCCTGCAAGTAATCAATGAGAATTTTATAGAGATGATACTGGATATGGTCAACCAAAACGTACAGGAGACAAGAAATTCCAAGACAACAAAAATAGAGAATTTGAGAAAGCACAAGAACAAATAAAAGAAACTATAGAAGCACTGTATAAACACCAAAATGAAACAAAGAACACGATTAATAAAGAGATAAATGAACTCAGGAGGAAAACAGACAACATTAAAGAGGAAGAAACACAAGATATGGAAAACCTCAGAAAAAAGAATGAAACAGAAATGCAAAACAAAATGGAAGGCTAATCCAGCAGAATAGAAGAAGCAGAAGACAGAATCTCAGAACTCAAAGATGAAATGGTAATTAAAGGAAAAACTGAAGAACTATTAGTTAAACAACTCAAGACCTGTGGAAAGAAAATGCAAGAACTCACCGACTCTATCAAAAACCAAACCTGAGAATAATGGGCATTGAAGAAGGAGAAGAGGTACAAGCAAAGGGAATGAGTAATATAGTCAAAAAAATAATTACAGAAAATTTACCCAAATCTAGAGAAATCTATGCCCATACAGGTGCATGAGGCTTCCAGAACACCAAACAGACCTGACCAAAATAGAACTACCCTACAGCATATTATCATTAAAACAACAAGTACAGAGACTTGAGAAAGAATATTGAAGGCTGTAAGAGAGAAAAAACAAATAACATACAAAGGTAAACCCATCAAAATCACAGCGGATTCTCAACAGAAACATTAAAAGCAAGAAGAGCTTGGGGTGAGGTCTTGTGGGCACTGAATGAAAATAACTTCAACACCAGGATACTTTACCCAGCAAAACTATCATTCAAAATAGATGGAGCAGTAAAAGTCTTCCATGATAAGCAAAAACTAAAACAATATGTGACCACAAAGCCACCACTACAAAAGATTCCTCAAGGGATCCTGCACACAGAAAGTGCAACCCAACATAACCATGAAAGGGCAGGCAGCACCAAACCACAGGAAAAGAAAAAGCAAGAAAGTAGAGAGTAACATCAAGTTAGGTACACACAATCAAACCTTCAAACAACTAAGATAACTAAATGATAGGAATCACCACATACCTATCAGTACTGGGAAAACTGTAGGGAACTCAAAAAACTAAATTCTCCCAAAATTAATGAACCAATAAAGAAATGGGCAAGTGAACTAAACAAAACTTTCTCAAAAGAAGAAATTCAAATGGCCAAAAAACACATGAAAAAATGCTCACCATCCCTATCAATAAGGAAATGCAAATTAAAACCACACTAAGATTCCACCTCACCCCCATTAGAATAGCCATCATTAGCAACACCACTAATAACAGATGTTGGCGAAGATGTAGGGGAAAAGGAACCCTCTTACACTGCTGGTGGGAATGTAAACTAGTACAACCCCTCTGGGAAAAATTGGAGGCTTCTTACAAATCTAAACATAGATCTACCATATGATCCAGCAATACTACTCTTGGGGATATACCCAAAAGACTGTGACACAGGATACTACAGAGGCACCTGCACACCCATGTTTATTGCAGCACTATTCACAATAGCCAAGTTATGAAAACAGCCAAGATGCCCCACTACTGACAAATGGATTAAGAAAATATGGTATTTATACACAATGGAATTTTATGCAGCCATGAAGAAGAATGAAATGTAATCATTCATAGGTAAATGGATGGAACTGGAGAACATCATTCTGAGTGAGGGTAGCCTGGCCCAAAAGACCAAAAATTGTATGTTCTCCCTCATATGTGGACATTAGATAAAGGGCAAACACAACACAGGGATTGTTTTTGATCACATGATAAAGCAAGAACAAACTAGGAAGGTATGAGAATAGGTAAAACACCCAAAAAACTAGGTAGCTTTTGTTGCCCTCAATGCAGAGAAACTAAAGCAGATACTTTAAAGCAACTGAAGCCAATAGGAGAAGGGGACCAGGAACTAAAGAAAAGGTTAGTTCGAGAAGAATTAACTTAGAAGGTAGCATACATGTACAGGAAATCAATGCAAGTCAACTCCCCATATAGCTATCCTTATCTCAATTAGCAAAAACCCTTGGTCCTTCCTATTATTGCTTATACTCTCTCTTCAACAAAACTAGAGATAAGGGCAAAATAGTTTCTACCTGGTAGCTAGGGGTTGGGGGGTAAGGGAGGGAGCGGGGGGGATAAGAGAAGGGGTGGGGGGAAGGGGGGAGAAATGACCCAAATATTGTATGCACATATGAATATAATTTTAAAAATAAATAAATAAAGAGATACACAGATCACTTTCAAAAAAAGACCAAACCTAAGAATCATAGGCATCGAAGAAGGAGAAGAGGTGCAAGCAAAAGAAATGTGTAATATATTCAACACAATAATAACAGAGAACTTCCAAATCTAGAGAAAACTATGCCCATTCAGGTACAGGAAGCCTCCAGAACACCAAACAGACCTTACCAAAATAGAACTACCCCACAATATATTATCATTAAAACAACAAGTACAGAGACTAGAGAAAGAATATTGAAAGCTGTAAGAGAGAAAAAAACAAATAACATACAAAGGTAAACCCATCAAAATCACAGCAGACTTCTTAACAGAAACATTAAAAGCAAGAAGAGCATGGAGTGAGGTCTTCCAAGCACTGAATGAAAATAACTTCAACCCTAGGATACTCTACCCAGCAAAACTATCATTCAAAATAGATGGAACAATAAAAGTCTTCTATGATAAGCAGAAACTAAAACAATATATGACCAACAAGCCACCACTACAAAAGATTCTCCAAGGAATTTTGCACACAGAAAATGAAAGCAAACAAAACCATGAAAGGGCAGGCAAAACCAAACCACAGGAGAAGAAAAGGCAAGAAAGTAAAGAGTAACACTGATTCAGCTACACACAATCAAGCCCTTAAACAACAAAGACAACTAAATGACAGGGATCACCACGTACTTATCAATACTAACACTGAATGTTAATGGACTAAATTCCCCCATCAAAAGACACCGATTGGCAAACTGGATTAAAAAGGAAGATCCAACAATCCGCTGTCTATAGGAGACCCACCTCATCAACAGAAATAAGCGCTGTCTGAGACCAAAAAGCTGGAAGAAGATTTATCAAGCCAATGGTCCCTGAAAATAGGCAGGAGTAGCAATACTTATCTCTGACAAAGTAGACTTCAAACCTACTTTGATCAAACGAGATAAAGGACACTCAATACTAATAAAAGGGGAAATACACCAAAAGGAAATAACAATTATCAACCTATCTGCACCCAACGTCAATGCACCCAATTCCACCAATCATACTCTGAAGAACCTAAAAGCATATATAGACTCCAACACAGTGGCAGTGGGAAACTTTAACACCCCCCTATCACCAACAGATAGGTCATCCAAACAGAAAATCAATAAAGAAATCCTAGAACTAAATCACACCATAGATCAAATGGACCTAGCTGATGGCTACAGAATATTTCATCCAACTTCTGCATAATATACATTCTTCTCAGCAGCCCATGGAACCTTTTCCAAAATTGATCATATCTTAGGGCACAAAGCAAGCCTCAGCAAATATAGGAAAATAGAAATAATCCCATGCATTCTGTCAGACCACAATGCATTAAAACTAGAAATCAACAATAAAAACAGCAATAAAAAACACACAAACAATTGGAAATTGAACAACACATTACTCAATGATTACTAATGAAATAAAAGAGGAAATTAAAAGTTTCTTGGAAGTTAATGAAAATGAAAACATGACCTACTGGAACCTATGGGACACAACAAAGGCAGTCCTAAGAGGAAAGTTTATAGCCATGAGTGCATATATCAAAAGGACAGAAAGATCTCAAATCAAGGACCTAACACTACAGTTAAAAATCCTAGAAAAACAAGAACAAACAAACCCCAAAACAAGCAGAAGGAAAGAAATAATTAAGATAAGGGCTGATATCAATGAAATAGAAACAAAAAAAAAGCATCAATGAAACAAAAAGTTGGTTGTTTGAAAAAATAAATAAGATTGACAGACCCTGGCAAACCTAACTAAAATGAGGAGAGAAAGAACCCAAATCAGTTAAAATCAGAAATTCAAAAGGGGAGATAACAACAAACACCATGGAAATCCAGGAAATCATCAGAGACTACTTTGAGAGCCTATGCTATAATAAATTTGAAAATATCTAAGAAATGTACAGATTTTTAGAAACTTACAACCACCCAAAACTGAACCAAGAGGATATTAATCACCTGAATAGATCTATAACACAAAAAGAAATTGAAGCTGTCATCAAGAGCCTCCCAAAAAAGAAAAGTCCAGGACCTGACAGATTCACTGCTGAATTCTATCAGACATTTAAAGAAGAACTAATACCAATCCTCCTTAAACTGTTCCACAAAATAGAAGGGGAAGGAACACTGCCTAACTCATTTTATGAAGCCAATATTACTCTCATCCAAAAACCAGACAAAGACACCTCCAAAAAGGAGAACTATAGGCCAATTTCCCTAATGAACATCAATGCAAAAATCCTCAATATAATAATGGCAAACTGAATCCAATACCACATCAGAAAGATCATTCACCATGACCAAGTTGGCTTCATCCCAGGGATGCAGGGGTGTTTCAACATACACAAATCTATAAATGTAATACAGCACATCAATAGAAGCAAAGACAAAAACCACTTGATCATTTCAACAAATGCAGAAAAAGCCTTCGACAAGATCCAACACACTTCATGATAAAAGCTCTAAGAAAACTAGGAACAGAAGGAATGTACCTCAACATTGTAAAGGCTGTAATGACAAACATACAGCCAACATCATACTTAATGGTGAAAAACTGAAACCATTCCCCCTAAAATCAAGAACAAGACAAGGATGCCCTCTCTCCCCACTCCTATTCAACATAGTACTGGAATTTCTAGCCAGAGAAATTAGGCAAGAAGAAGAAATAAAAGGAATACAAATAGGTAAAGAAACTGCCAAAATATCCTTATTTACAGATGATATGATCCTATATTTTAAAGACCCAAAAAACTTTACCCAAAAACTCTTAGACACCATAAACAGCTATAGTAAGGTAGCAGGATACAAAATCAACCTACAAAAATCATTAGCTTTTCTATACACCAACAATGAACAAACTGAGAAGGAACACATGGAAACAATTCCATTCACAATAGCCTCAAAAAAAAAAATCAAATACCTAGGAGTAAACTTAAAGGATGTGAATGACCTCTACAAAGAGAATTACAAAATCCTAAAGAAAGAGATCGAGGAAGACTACAGAAGATGGAAAGACCTCCCGTGCTCACGGATCAGTAGAATCAACATAGTAAAAATGGCTATACTACCGAAAGCAATCTACATGTTTAATGCAATTCCCATCAAAATCCCAATGACTTTTATCACAGAGATTGAAAAATCTACCCTAAAGTTCATTTGGAAACACAAGAGACCACAAATAGCAAAGGCAATACTCCGCAAAAAGAGCAATGCTCGAGGTATCACAATACCTGACTTCAAAATATATTTCAAGGCAATAGCAATAAAAACAGCATGGTACTGACACAAAAACAGACATGAAGACCAGTGGAACAGAACAGAGGACCCAGATATGAACTCACACAACTACACCCACCTCATTTTTGACAAAGGTGCCAAAAATATACAATGGAGAAAAGACAGCCTCTTCAACAAATGTTGATGGGAAAAGTGGCTACCCATCTGCAAGAAACTGAAACTAGAACCATGTCTATCACCCTGTACTAGTATCAACTCAAAATGAATCAAGGACCTAAATATCAGACCTGAAACTCTGAAGTTACTACAGGAAGGAGCAGGAAACACTCTGGAACAAATAGGTATATATTCCTCAATAGAACCCCAGCAGCCCAGCAACCAAGGAAAAGGATGAATAAATGGGACTTCATAAAATTAAAAAGCTCTGCACAACAAAAGAAATTGTCTCTAAACTGAAAAGACCACTCACAGAGTGGGAGAAAATATTTGCCAGCTACACATCAGACAAGGGACTGATAACCAGAATATACGGGGAACTTAAGAAACTAAACTCTCCTAAAATCAATGAACCAATTTAGAAATGGGCAACTGAACTAAACAGAACTTTTTCAAAAGAAGAAATTCAAATAGCTAAAAAACACATGAAAAAATGCTCACCATCTCTGGTCATAAAGGAAATGCAAATCAAAACCACACTAAGATTTCACCTCACCCCTGTTAGAATAGCCATCATCAAAACACCAACATCAACATGTGTTGGCGAGGATCCAGGCAAAAAGGAACACTTATACACTGTTGGTGGGAATGTAAGCTGGTACAACCACTCTGGAAAAAAATTTGGAGACTTCTTAAAAATCTAATGATAGACCTGCCATATGATCCAGCAATCCCACTCCTGGGGATATATCCAAAGGAATGCAACACAAGTTACTCCAGAGGCACCTGCACATCCATGTTTATTGCAGTGCTATTCACAACAGCCAAGTTATGGGAACAACCAAGATGCCCCACTATTGATGAATGGATCAAGAAAACATGGTATTTGTACACAATGGAATTTTACTCAGCCGTGAAGAAGAATGAAATCTTATCATTTACAGGTAAATGGATGGAACTGGAGAACATCATTCTGAGCAAGGTCAGCCTGGCTCAGAAGACCAAAAACCGTATGTTCTCCCTCATATGCAGACTTTAGATCTAGGGCTAATAAAGCAATGTTGTTGGACTTGGGTCATGACAACGGGAGAGCACATATGGGAGATATAGGAAAGGTAGAAAACCCAAAACACGAAAGCGTATGATGTCCCCACTCCAGAGGAACTAATACAGAAACCTTAAAGCGACAGGTTATCATGAGCAAGGGATCAGGAACCAGTGTGAAGATCAGTTAGAGTTGAATCAACATGGGTCATAACACATGGGTACATGAGAGCAATAGTAGGAATCTTTCTGTATAGCTATCCTTAACTCAACTAGCAAAAATGCTTTGTCTTCCTTATTATGCTTATGTCTTTTCTTCAATAAAATCAGTCACAAGGGTAGAACGGGTCCTGCCTGGGACTGAGGAGGGGATAGGAGGAAAGAGTGGGGGAGGGGGACAAGGTGGAGAAATGACCCAAACAATGTATGCACATGTGAATAAATTAACAAAAATAAATAAATAAATAAATAATATCCTAATAAAAAATAACCAGAGCAAAAAGAGCTGGAAGCATGGCTTAAGCAATAGAGCACCTAACTACCAAGTGCAAAGTCCTGAGTTCAAACTCCAGTACTACCAAAAAATAATAATAATAATACACCTTTCCATGATTTAAAAAAATGCTCAATAAGCTAACACTACAAAAGAACAGTCTCCAAAAATTTTAAAAAATACATAGGCAGTTCACAAAGGACTCCTTTCTTACAGAAAGAGTTCTTCAAAGCAATAGAGATTAAACCTAATACTTAAACATATCATGAGATCAAGGGCATTCAGGGTGGTATGGTCAGAGATAATTCAACATATAAATAGCTAATATGCAAAAGGAAGACTGGTGAAATGAAGTTCACCAGTGATTAAAGAAATACAAATAAAAACAAGATGATTTATTACCTGTCCAACTGACAGAGAGCTAACGTTTTGAATACTCAATGTGTAAATGAAAAGGGAAAGGAATAGGACTGTACATCTGGCAAACTTTTTGAGAGCAATTTAGATTCTGAAAACATTTTAGAAGTGTACTCTTTATATGAGCAACTCTGAGGAAACTGTGTTTGAATATATGTGTGTGGATTTTCACATTATCTGTAACAGAAATGCCAGGAATTGTGTCCAGCAATAGTGCATAAATTATAGTTCCATAAAGAAATAACTTACCATTAAAAAGAGCATAGATTTTGATTGGTTGACATATAGATGTTCATGATATGTTATTAAATTAAAAAAATTGAACTACAAACAAAAAAAAAGTCTCAGCCTAATAAGAGGCATCTGTGAAAAACTCACAGATTAACATTATATTTACTAGTGAAAGAAAGGATACTTTCCCCCAATACTGGAAAAAGACAATAGTATCTACTTTCTAGACTTACATTCAACATTGCAGTTGGAGGCTCTAGCCAGGGCAATTAAACAAGAAAAAAATGAGAAGCATCCATATTCAAAAGGAAAAAGTAAAACTACATGTCACATATAGAAAACCCAAAAAGCCCACTTCAAAAACTATTAGAAGTAATGAACGGGTTCACCAAGGTTGCAAGAGGAAAACTCAACACACAAAAATCAGTTGCAAGCAGGGCACAATGGCTAATGTCTGTAATCCCAGTTACTCAAGAGGCAGAGATTAAGAGGATCACCATTCAAGGCCAGCCCAGGCAAAAAAGTTAGCAAGACTCCCTCTGAACCAAAAAGTCAGGCATGGTGGCTCACACTTGCTTTCCCAGCTACATAAGAGGCCTAGGTAGGAGGATCACAGTCCATGGTCAGCCCCAGGAAAAAACATGAGACCCATCCAAAAAATAACTAAAGCAAAAAAAAAAAAGTTGGGGGCATGACTCAAGTGATAGAGCATCTGCCTAGCCCTGTGTTTGGTGGCCCCAGTACCACCAAAAAATTAGTGTGTATACTAACAATGTATAATCCAAAAGTGAAATTAAGACAATAATTTCATGTAAAATAGCATCTAAAAAAATACTTTGAGATAAATTTACCAACATTGGAAACCACAAAACATTTTGAAAGAAATTAAGAAGGCCTAACAAATGAAAAGACATTCCATGTGCATGGATTTGAAGACTTAATATTGTAAAACTGCAATAATCCCCAAATTGATGGACAAATTCCATATAATCTGACCAAGCTCTTTTACAGACATTTGCAAGCTGATCCTAAAATTCATGTGATAATCTAAGGGAACCCTAATGATCAAAGGAATCTTTAAAAGAACTAAGTCAGATAACTCATACATCCTGATTTTGAATTTTACTACAGAAGTATAATAATCAAGACAGTACAGTATAGTGTAGTATAAGGAAAATACATAGGTCAATGGAACAGAAGAGTCCAAAAATAAATCCTTTCTTCATGATTTTCCACAAAGTTCCTAGACAAATCAATTAAGAAAGTCTTTTCAACAAATGGTCCTGGAGAGCTGAATCTATACATGCAAAAAGATGAAGCTGGACCCCCAACCTCATACCACATATAAAACTCAATTCATCATTGACTTAATGGTAAGAGCTAAGTATATTTTAAAAACTTAGAAGAAACATGGCCTTGGATTTGATATAGATTCATATGGCACTAAAAATCACAAACAACACAGGAAAATAGATAAATTAAACCATTTAAATTAAAAGCTTTTCTACTTAAAGGACAATATCAATAAGATGAAAAACAACTCAAAGGGGTCAGAAAAATTTGCCTTTCCTGTCAGTTTTAGAAGGTATATAATCAGAATATATAAGGAACACATATATAACACTTAAATAAAAAGACACATTATCAAAAATTATCAAAAGAGCTGAATAGACATTTTTACAAAGAAAATACATATACATAAGTTGTTAATAAGCACATAAAGATGCTCAACACTAATAGTTGCTAGTAAAATGCCAATTAAAACAAAATAAAGCCACACATAAAGTTACACATCTGTAATCCCAGCACTTGGGAGCCTGAAACAGGATATTTACAATTTCTAGGCCATCTAGGATAAGAGCACTCTTTCTCAAAACACACACACACACACACACAGAGAGAGAGAGAGAGAGAGAGAGAGAGAGAAAGAGAGAGAGAGAGAAATACTATTTCTCATTTACTAGGATGGTTATTATAAAAAAAACAGATAATAGTAAGTGTTGGTAAGAATGTGGAGACACTGAGACCCTCATACACTACTGGTGGAAATATGAAATGGTCCCATTGCTTTGAAAAATCAGTGGCAGTTTTTTAAAAACTTATGTTTATTTACCACATACCCCACCAATTCTATTCCTATGTATATGGCCAAGAGAATTGAAAACATATGCCCACACAAAAACTTGGACCAAATGTTCATAAAAAAATTATTCATACCCGATAAAAGGTAGATAATGAGTAGATAATAGAAAGTACTAATCCATACAACCAAGTATTATGCAGCAATAAAGAGGAAAGAGTGGACTGGAGGTGTGGCTCAAGTAGCAGAGTGCCTGCTTTGCAAGTGCAAAGCCCTGAGTTTAAACACCAGCCCCAGAAAAAAAAAAAAATACATGCTACAACATGGATGAACCTCAAAAATATTATGCTTAGTAAAGAAGCTAGACATTAAAGATGGCATATTTTATGATTCCCTTTATATGAAATGTCCAGAAATGAGACCTCTGTAGAGGTAAAAAGAAATTCCTGGTTGTTAAGAGTGGGGATGAATGATGATCAACAACGATCAGTCAAGAGGGAGCCCTTCAGGTGATGGAAACAAATATATTAAAAATCCTCAAACTGGGTGAACCTCCTGGTGTATATGCAAATAGATCTTGGTAAAGGTGTTTAAAAATAGCTAGAAAAATACAGTCAGCTAGGTTTAAAATAACACTTCTTTCCCTGTTATTTAATAGAATGGCTATTGTTTTTCTGTCACTTGCTAGACACCTATCAGGGGAGGTGGATACTATACTTTCAGTGTTAGTATCTTACACATTTGCCTCAACTCTATGAAGCTGATACACTTATGCCCATTTTTCAGAGGCAGCTACTGAGAGGTAGAACTTAAGAAACCTGGCCAGGACCAGCAAATGCTAAGCAGCCAAGCTAGAATTCAAACCCAGGTCTACCTGACTCCAAAGTACAAGCTGAGGCCCTAAGCCACACTGCTGCTCTGTAAAGAACGAAAAGACTATAGGATAATGGTTTTCTAGCAAAAGAAAGGAGAGTATTGCCTAGCAACAAAGCTCTGCATTTCAAAACATTTCACACATTCTCAATCCTAGAGTATTTCAAGACCTATATTGCTGACATAAAATAGAACCAGAACAAGTGACTGACAGACTCAAAGCACCCAAGATCAACCCATTTCTCTAGTCTTGACTGCCAGTTAGTCCAGCTGGTCACAATGCAGATAAGATGGCTGTCTCCACTCATTGCACACACACAAATTCCCCAAGACTGTCTTACAAAGAAACCCTAGGGCCCCATGCCCAGATGTTTACTAGGCCTAGGACAGGGTCACAGCATTTGCATTTTTGCCAGTACTGAGTTTACATTCAAGGCTTCTTTAAGCACAGAGCCTCTTGAGCCCCACCCCCAGTCCTTTAGCTTTGGTTTGCTTCCTGATAGGGTCTCACACTTTTGCCCAGACTGGCCTTGGACCATGATTCTCCTTTCTCCACTTCCTGAGTAGCTGTGATTACAGGCATGAGCAACTGTGCATGACCTAAAATCTGCATTATTAACAAAGATGGGAAATTTGTTGAAGTCACAGTCTTCAGAGACAAATGTACCTGGGTCTGCATCTGTCTGTAGCTATTATCTAATTATAGTATCTTGGCATGTTAGCATCTCCGAGCCTTAGTCTCCTTGTGTAGAAAAGGTTTTGATAATAACTGTCTCTGGAAATTGTTATTACTAGATGCTTCAAGAAAGCATGCAATAAGCAGGAGCTTTTTTTTACGTGTATGTGTGTGTGTGTGTGTTTCCTAGAGAGTCTGAGAGGATGGAACCTTGCCAGCGGTCCAGTCTGACTGACGGTATTTTTCCCAGAATCAGGTCAGCAGTACACATGCTGCTGAGATGGACGACTCAATCTGACCGAGAAAGCAAAGTAGCCAGGCCCTGGAGCACCACTGATGTGTTACCCTTGTGAAAGACTTTAACAATTGGAGCTGGACTCTATTGACACATTTGTTCTATCACAGGCCTTCAGAATGATCCTGAGGAAAAAATAGGTTAAGAACCGCAAGGAGAAACCATGAGGCAAAGATGACACCTGCTGGTGGCCTGAGGCCCCTTGCAGGCAGCCAGCCTCCCATTGCTCCCCTGCTACAATCTGAGTTAAGCCTGGAAGCAGCCTCCTGTTCCCCTTTTATACATGAAATACCATCGCCAAGGAAATAATCAGAGATGTTGACAAAGGCTTACATGCAAAATTTTTGTCAAGTATTATTTGTAATGTTGGAAATGTGAAAAGACTTAGTGTTAAATACTGGGAAATGGACTAAATAAAGTTAGCACATTTGTACAATATACTATTGAGAAGCTATCAAAAGCTATGTGTTCAAGTCATTTTAATAATATGAAGAAATATTCACATAAAAATACAGAAAGCAGGTCGTATGACAAACTATGAATACGATAATGGGTGATTGATAATGAGGATAGTATCCATGGATAAGACAGAAATTGAGGTGTGTGCATGCCCACAAGAAGAACCCTAAAATGAAATGCAGAAAATGCTAATAGTGGTCATCTCTAAGACTAGTGTTTTCTTCTTTATACATTTCTCTAAAACTTCTCTGCCAAAATGGTGTTATTTTAGGGACTGGAAAGCAAAGCAATAAATATGAAATTTTTGAAAACAGAAAAAGAATTTTAATGACATTTTAAAAGAGAGCAGAAGCCAAAAAACGGATAGTGAGAGACCAGTGGTAAGGCTCAGAGGTGGACTGCTGGGACTTAAACCTTGGAACCATGACCAGAGGCTACTGAGAAGCAGTCTGGTCCTCATGATGGCATTAGCAACATCAAGTCAAATCCCACATTGCAGGACAGTGGCACTAAAAGTAGAAAACCAAAAGAATAGCAAGCACGAGGCCCTTAGTTCAATCCCCAGTACCCATCAAGAGAAAGGAGGGAAGGGGGAAGGGAGAGAAGAGAGAAAGGGAGGAAGGGGAGGGAGGGAAGGAGAAGGGAAAGAGGAAGAAAGGAAGGAAAGAGGGAAGAAAGGAAGGAAGGAAGGAAGGGGCTCTGTCATTTCTAAGAGCCAGAAAGCTTTTTACTTTCCCTGACCTAATGATCAGACATTTACAATTCCTTCTCCTTTTGTATCATCACTAAAGAATTTTCTCACATAAGTGACTGATAAAATGGTTTCCATAAATGGCAATGACTACCCACTAAGTAGGTGGCTACAACTTTTTTTTTCTTTTTTTGGTAGTAGTACTGGGGTTTGAACTCATGATCTCATACTTGCAAGGCAGGTGCTCTACCACTTGAGCTATGCCCCCCAGACCTTATAGCTTTAGTTATTTTTCAGGTAAGGTCTCGTGTTTTTTTGCCTCTGGCCAGCTTCAGACCACAATCCTGCTATGACCTCCCTCCTAGATTAGATCACAATCATATGCCACAATGCCTGGCTTTTTCATTGAGATGGGGTCTCCATTAAAAAGATGGAGTTTGAAGGGGATGGCTTCAAACCACTACCCTCTCCATCTGCGTTTCCCAAGTAACTAGGATTATAAGCGTGAGCCTTGACGCCCAGGCCTTGACTACAACTCTATTTATCTTCAATGTCTGCCTGATTGATGCACCTTTTGTCTTTCCAATGGTATTTACAAGGCCCTATCACAACAGCTCTGTAGCCAAAGGGAAATCTCCTGACTTCCTATCCTTCATTCTTTTCATTAGTAAAGATGGCAACTTACCTTGCACAGTTGCCAACCTTGCATGAAATAGTGTGCCTTAAACGTAATTCCACCAAGTCCCATGCAAGGTCATAGTAACCAACATCACTCAGGAATGATCAGATCGTGGATACCTTCACAAAGTGTTATTCCATTTCATCTTCCTAAAAAGCCTATGAATGAGTACAATCATCATTTTACATATGAGAAAACTGAAGTATAACCTGCTCAAAATTGAACATGTTTTACACTGCAGGACCAGGATCTGAATTCAGTTTCAATTCTAAAGGTAAAGCTCTTACACAATAGCCTTCATGACTACCTAGGATTTTACAGCTCAAAGAGACCCTGCAGATAATTAGGTTGAATCCATGTCATTTTCAGATGGGGACATCAAGGCCCAAAAGAGGACATGACTGGCCCATACAACTACCAAGAAGCACCACAAACTTCACTTCACAGGAGCTAAGTTCCACTGCACAACATTTCAGCTAATGAGGTTCCTGGTTCCAAGGAGTGGGCTAGGGTTTCTGTTCTCATTTAGCACCACTTCCCTATTACTGGTAACCAGAGATCTGGAGTCCACCATCATTCAATGGCTAAATTACAGATTCTGAACTAGACTGGGTGAATCCTTGAACTTCTGAGGAAAGTAAACTCCCACACAATCATGTTTTCACCAACGTCAAAGCCGATAGGATGGAACAGAGGTATTGCAGGGAGGCAGAGGTAGGAGAGATTCAAGATCGTCAGACAAGTTGAACCCTAGTTATAGGACGGCCCCAAAGTTGTCATCTTAATGAAAACTCTTGAGAATGAAAAGGATGCTCCCAGTCATTAGTCACCATATTCATAAGGTAAAGCTATTGTCTGAAGCATCCAGTTGGAGAATTCAGCAAGGGAAGGAGTTACCGGAAGTTAAGTAGAAGGGTCTGAGACCAGAAACAGAAAGATGAAGCAGTGTTTGAGCAATCCTGCTGGTGAGGGTCTCAAAACATTTGAGCGGTTTGCTCTTCATCCATACCTAAGTGCCACATCTCTGGTGCTGCACCTTGGCCCATAGGCAGGGATACAAGTGCTGTCACACATGCAAAGATCATAAAGAATTTAAAAGCCAGCTTATATATCAAGATGTATGGGCACAGATTTTATCGCAGAAAAATCCCCATTTGACTCACTCCACCTCCTCATTATGCCCCACTTCCAATTTTAAGACTGAAGCATTTCCCCCCTGAAACTTTTTACTTTTCCTTCTATGTCTTATGTCTGCATGGAAGAGGAAGACATAACCAATTGTCCATTTCACTTTGCATCATGAAATATGATGTAGTCTCCTGAAACCAATGCAAAGAAAAGAAAACAATCCAAGTCATACCTATCCATGGAGTTCTACTAGTAGGATGACTGACTTCTCTTTCCGTGAGATTGCCTTATTATCAATGATGATATCGCAAGCCCAAGGAGGCTCCTGAATTGACCATAAAGGCTCATATTGAGACCTAGCTTCTCTCTGATCCTCCACCATAAACGACCAAAACCTAAGCATCTGTATCCCATGGACTCTATTAACCGTCCTTCATTTGGGTCTTTTATATGCTCCTCTGATTGCATTCCTATTGAAACATTCATTCATTCCTTTAGCAAACCAACCACAAAGACATCAAAATTAAAATTCCAAATAGAGGGAATCTAAGAGGATTTCACTTTAAAATTTCATTTTAGTAAATATTGGAAGAAGAAAATGGTCATAAAGGTACTTGAGGGAGTTATTCTAGGCAGAAGAAACAACTTGTGCAAAGATCCTGTGGTAAGATCAGCCTGAGGTTTTTAAAAAACAGCAAGTAGTTCAGTGTAGATGGAGCAGAGGGAGAAATGAGGAAGACCGGTCAAAGATAGAGTCAGAGTGATGGTAGGAGACAAATCAATCACAGAAGGTCAAATAGGCCACTGTAAGGACATTGGCATTGATTCTGAGTACAAGGAACTATTACAAGATTTTGAGTGGAGGAGTGACATGATCTGACTTACTTTCTTAAAGGGTCACTCTTCCTGCATGAAGTTTAAACTAAAGGGGTAGAATGCAGGAAGACTTGATAAGAGGCTATTACAATGACCAAAGCAAGAGGTAACTGCCACCCTATGGTAGCAGTGGTAGCAATGGAGGTGGTAAGCAGGATTGGATTCTGGATGTGTTTTAAAGACCTGGCCTGCTAGCTCCTGACTAATTGGGTGCAGGATATGAAAGAAAAATGGCTCCAATGCTTTCAACAGAGATACAGGAAGAATAGAGCTACAGCAAACCACTAGGGAGAAGATCATAGGTGGAGCAGGTTTGTGGGCAGAAGATCCGAAGTTCAGTGGGACATGTTGAGTTTGACCTCCTAAAGCTGCTCAGTAGGTAGTTGCATATAGGAGTCTAAGACAGTTGTAAGCTCTGTGGAGTTGTCCAATCAACATAATGGTGGTATTTAAAGACTTGAAACTAGATAAGATCAACAATGTACTGAATGAGATAGACAAATGAAGAGGTCCAAGATGAACTGGGCCTACTGCCCTTCCACAGTAGCAAGTCTAGAGATGAAGAGGAACAAGCAAGAGATAGAGAAAGCCACCAGTGAGGTTCAGGAGAACTGGGAAAATGAAGAACAATTTGAACTCTATTTTCCAATAACTTGTTTTTCTTGATTCTCTGATTCTATTCAAATAAATTCTGCACCTCTGAGTGCATTTTTCCTTTTCACTTCATAACAAATCATTTGAAGCACTCTTCCATGGTTACTGTGTAGCTCTAGCAGCAGCCAGAGCAATAGCCCTGATATCAGGGAAGTAACTTGATGGGCAGCCTGTCTGCAGCTTTGATATACTCCATGTCCAGAGGGAGAACTGTAAACCAAAACAGAACCACAGATTGTACCTTGCCTAACACTCTCAAAATACAGAACGACAGAATGCTCAAGTATGCTGCCTGTTGCACTGTCAGGGTGTTACAAAGCTTGTGGGCACTCAGCAGCATATTAAAGATGATGCACTGAACCCAAGGACAGAGGTCATGTGCATAGGGGAGACCAGGACATCCTACAACTTGAGATGTGTAGCCTATTGCCCCTTTGCCTATATCCTTATGCTGAAGTGGCCTTAAGAAGGAAACAATGTCTACTAATCTTCTCTGTGGCTCTGAGAACACATAAATATCTTCAAAACTTCAATGCTAAAATCTGATTTATACAATGTAATTTTACCGTTATCAGAATTTAATCTCTTGATTTTAAAAAATGTTTTTACAGAGAACAGGAAGGTAAAATAGGTCCTGCATGAGGGTTGGCACTAGTGGGAGGGGTGAGGATATAAGGACAGGGTGTAGGAGGGTGAATATGGTGGAAATATTAGGTACTCATATATGAAAATGGAAACATGAAACCTGTTGAAACTATTGCAGGAATGGGGGAGGAGGCTAAAAGAAAATGATGGAGGGGGTGAATTCAATTTTGATAACTTTGGTAAATGCCAGAATGTGTCCCCAATACAATAATAAAAATGAAATTAAAAAAATGTTTTAATAAGACCTGCTTGCCCTACCTCTCAGCTCTGAATGGGAGCACAGTCCTTTTTTTTTTTTCTTTTATTATTCATACGTGCATACAAGGCTTGGGTCATTTCACCCCCCTGCCCCCACCCCCTCCCTTACCACCCACTCCGCCCCCTCCCTCTCCCCCCCACCCCCTCAATACCCAGCAGAAACTATTTTGCCCTTATTTCTAATTTTGTCGTAGAGAGAGTATAAGCAATAATAGGAAGGAACAAGGATTTTTGCTGGTTGAGATAAGGATAGCTATACAGGGCATTGACTCACATTGATTTCCTGTGCGTGTGTGTTACCTTCTAGGTTCATTCTTTTTGATCTAACCTTTTCCTCTAGTTCCTGGTCCCCTTTTCCTATTGGCCTCAGTTGCTCTTAAAGTATCTGCTTTAGTTTCTCTGCGTTAAGGGCAACAAATGCTAGCTAATTTTTTAGGTGTCTTACCTATCCTCACCCCTCCCTTGTGTGCTAAAGCTTTTATCATGTGCTCAAAGTCCAATCCCCTTGTTGTGTTTGCCCTTGATCTAATGTCCACATATGAGGGAGAACATACAATTTTTGGTCTTTTGGGCCAGGCTAACCTCACTCAGAATGATGTTCTCCAATTCCATCCATTTACCAGTGAATGATAACATTTTGTTCTTCTTCGTGGCTGCATAAAATTCCATTGTTTATAGATACCACATTTTCTTAATCCATTCGTCAGTGGTGGGGCATCTTGGCTGTTTCCATAACTTGGCTATTGGAGTACAGTCCTTGATACGGAGGAATGGGAAGCTGTGGAAGGAGGATGGAGAAAGCCTCCCTTTACATTCACTCCACCTTTTGGGAAGGGAAAACGGGTCCAGAATAGAGAGTCAGGAAGTGTGTTTTCCACCCCTGGAGTTCTCTGTTGAAAAATGTAGGAGGGAGTCATGAGGATGAGTCAGATATCTCTGGCTGAGATTTTAGATATCTGTGCAAATTTTCTTGGGCCTTCTTTGCTACCAGGAGACATAGTCGAAACCCTTGGTGGTATACAGAAGCCAAAAGGACAGCAAGTGTGCAAGGGTCTGAGAGCCAGTTTCTTGCTCACAGCCCAAAGGAAACTCAACTTTCCCTCCCTCCTCTACCAACTTCTTCTGACCATTTGCTTCCCACCCAAACATGTGTCTCATTCAAAAACTTTACCAGTGCTAAAAAACACTCAGGAATGTGATTTTCTTTCTACTTTATTTTATATCCATATTTCTCTTCTCTCTTCCCTGGGATTTCTTTTAAAAATCCTTCTTTGGAAGGAGAGAGGTAAGAGGATGCAAGAGGTGGGCCTATTGGGTGATTCTAAGCCATACACTTCTCAGAGGCAACATTCTCAGAATCTACAGGAAACTGAAGGTCAGATCCCCAGCCTTGAGCTCAGTCTCCCTTTGGCAGGCCTGGGACAGCAAGACAGGCAAATCCAGCTACAACCCAACATCTGGCTCCTGAGTTCAAGTCTTAAAATCCAGTCCATCTGCTTCCCCCAGATGCCCAATTTTAGCCCTGTGGGTAGATTTTTATCCTCAATAGCTATCTGGTCTTTCGAGCTCTGTCTAGCCAGCAGCATGTTTCTTTTTTTAACTTTTAATATCCTGTCTTCCATAACCTACAAGGTGTTCATCTGAAGCCCCAAAGTGAGTCACTTGATTTGAAAGGGAGATAAAAGATTAGCATAATATGGCAAAAATTGATTAAACTGGATGGAAATTCAAAAACCTGACCACTGGTCCAAAGTCATCATAGTGTATAAAATTGAGTGAGTTACTTAAGCTCTCTTTGTCTCTGTTTGACTTATCTCATTTGAGATGGAACAGGAAAGGCCTCAAATGAGGATAAGGGCCCTGAGCACTGCAGCCAGTGGGGTAGATGCCCAAGGAAGCCAGTAGAAAGCAACAACAGAGGCCCGGCATGTTCTTACAGTTCACCAAAGGCCCAAACTAAAGATAACCAAATTTCTCACCAAGACCAAGAGGCCAAACTCAGGAAATACTGCATTTTACATAGCGTGGCTAGAGAAAATCTTTCTGATAAGAGACATTGGGCAGTCCTGAAACCAAATGATTGAATATTGGTTTTAATCACCAAACATTTATTAAAAATATGCCACATGCTAATATCTCTACAAGTCACTGGCAATACAATAATGAATTCAAGAATGACCTTGCATGTGTGGGGCTTACAATTTGATAATAGAGACATCTCTCCCCCTCTCCCCACCGCAAAAAAAAAAATGACAAGTTGTAGTAAGTATAATGAAGGCTCAAAGTGCTGAGGAAGCAATGTAGTAGGAGGACCTATTTTAGATAAGGGAAGAGGATAAAGGAGAATGATGGAGGTGGTGAATTCAACTATGATATAGTATAAAAAAATTTTGTAAATGTCACAATGCACCCCCAGTACAACAATAATAAAAATAAAGTATAGAAAAGGGACACGAGGAAAGTCTTCTGTGAGTATACCAAGTAAAAACTGAGTTGGAAGTAAAAGAGAATTTTATATGGAGGAAAAGAAAATCCAAAAGCCTCCCTGCAGCAGAAGAGAGCTTAGCAGTTCAAGGAGCAAAAAAGGGGGCCTGCAGAGCTGCACCTGAGAAAAAGAGAGAGAGATGGTACAATGTTGAGTTTTGAGTGGAGCTCATAGGCCATAACACAGGATTCATAATAATTCTTTGTACAATGAAATGCTATCAGAAGGTTTCAATCAGCACAGTGATGAGATTTGATGTGTGTTTTTAAATGATTTCTCTGACTGTTGTAGGGAGTCTAACTGAAGGAGAACAGAATAGCTGCAGGCAGAATGTGAGACTGCAGATGGAGACAGATGAGGGAACAGGAAACACAATCAAGGGCAGATTAAAAGCAATACATGTCAAGATGATTACCAGAGCTTCCTGTTGACTATGTGACTTACAAGTGGATCGTCCCAACTAAAGGTCCATGATTAGCAAAGACAAGTTTCCTCGTGTGTGAAATTCATTCATCAAGTGTTTCTATACATCTACCACATGCCAAGTACTGGTCTGCTCACTGAGACTACCACAGTAAAGAAACAAAGTCCCTGCTCTTGTGAGTTCTTACTCTAAAGCAGAGATACGTAATCCACAAATAACCAAACAGATAATACTTACTAGTACTATTTTAAGAGAGAGAAGACAAGAGAAAAGAGATTTTCTAACTGGATTGGTTCCCTAGAAACCAAAGCCTGAACTAGAAGTTCATCGCTAATCCTTTATGGGAAAGGGTGCAATTTCAGGGAAGCAAAACAAAGGACTACTGTAGGAAGTGACATAGAAAAGGAAGGAAAGCAAATGTGCGGGTGGCCAGCTTTGCAACAAAGCCAGCTGGTTTCACACACTTCTAGAGACAGTGTGTGAAATCCCTGCATCACAGAACAGTCTATGGGAGAGACATAAGCAATTAGGCTTTGGTCTCCTTCTATATCATGAATTTCATCTTTTTAAATTCACTCCACAGGGCATTAACTGTCATGTCATTTCTGGATTGTGTTACCTGGCCCATCTGGGCAACCACTAAGGAAGTCAAAGCCTTCCTAGGTCCAGCTGGACCCAACATGGGAGTTATAAGGGCTGGGTATGTTGGTGCATACCTGTAATCTCAGCAACTTGGGAAACAAAGATAGGAGGATTGCAGCTCAAGGCCAGACCTGAGCATGGTGGTACACACTTACAATCCAAGCTAAGAAGGAAGCATATGTGTGATGATCACAGTCCAAGTCTAGGCTGGCAAAAATGCAAAACCCTACCTGAAAAATAGCTAAAAAGTAAAAGAGGTCTGGGCATAGCTCAAGTGGTGCACCTGCCTAACAAACATGAGGCTCTGAGTTCAAGTCCCAGTACTGACAAAAAAAAAAACTGGGAGCTGTAGCTGTTGCAGCTCCTACCAAAATATGTGCAATGAAAGACACACCTAAACCCAGTCTTCATTTCTATGGGAATAGAGGCAACCCATGGTGTTAGGGACATGACCTAAACTGGGAGAGGTGCTCCAAAACGGACAGATCCAGGACATAATACAAAGCTACCAATGCTATTTGCTAATGTCCTATGCTGAGAGCAGAGTGAGTACTTGGGTCAACAAACTTCTACTCTGGAGATGGGCAAAACAAGATTTTTGCGAATGCATGGAGCCATGCATTCAGTGTCACATTTCTTCATCTGGGATGTCTTTGGGATACCTCAGTGGAGATGTCAAGAGTTGGAGGAGAGATTAGGACTGATACACAAATTTGTAAGCCATCTGCTCATAATTTTAGAGCTGTGGGCCTGGAAGAGATCACCTGGAGACTAAGTATATATAGAAAAGAGGTCTGAGAACTGAATAAAAGGAAATGAATTAATCAGAGTTCCAAGTTATGTTCTGCAAAACCTTACTCTTCCCGGAGGTGCTGAGGAGTCCCCTGTGGGAGTGAGTGGCCAACAAGGTTCAGGTTTCTCCCCATTTTAACCATAACTATTCTGCTTTTAACTTTGGGTTTCCTCATGTGATTTCCTTGGGTGAGGCGGAAAGAAGTTCTACTTCTTAATCCACAAGTCTTTGAAAACTATTGGAGAACATTCTACCACTGAGAAGGGGACAAGAATTTGGAGAAGGACCCTGACTGTGGTGCTGCCCTTGGGGAAAGTCTAAACCTGAGAGTTAAAACCTTGAATTCTATGGTTTTTAAGTCCCCTTTCAGCTCCAAAGCACTTGGATTAGATCCCTAATCCAAGATTGTTGTGACTGAACAACAGTCTTAGCTCAGAATTCAACCATGCAGTGGTATGTTAATGACGTTGATGGAGACCTATGACCTGACTAGCCATCCTTCATTGACCTGACAACATCTATGGGCCTCTGAGGAATGGTGTAAGACACACATATTTTGTGGTTTAAGAAGCAAAATGCTGCCTTGAACTCTGATTTTGCAAAGAACTACTGGACTGAAACATCCACAGTGAGTCAGCAAACCCTTCCTGCCTCACCAAACCTTGATCTTCATCAGTTTCACAGTCTGCCTGGCCTCAGATAGTATCTGGACAAGGTCCCATCCATGACTACCAGCCTCCTGTAGCAGAGAAGCTTACCTTTCCTGGTTCATTCCACCATGTTCTAAATTTTTCTTGGTTTCTGACATACTGTAATGTCTCTGCTTTCTGCAGGATAAAATATTAACATTTTTCCCTTAGACAAACCTAAGTTCTTTCAACTTGTCTGAGAAGAAAGACCATTTAATGATCTTGCAGAAAATCCAAACTTAGTTGAAACAACTCCATTCTCCTTTGACAAACTTCTTTCACTGCAGGAAATAAAGTATGGGCAGCTGAATTTAGGAATCTCTAATCCATGTTTTTAAAACCGGAGCCATAGTGTGTCTTACAACTTCTGTGACCTTCTTCCAAGATTTTGACCGTATATTTTATGGGCTTTGATGAAGGATCAAGAATGTCTCCATTCTAAGAAATCATTACAATGCTATGTGGTTTGTACTGTAAGAGAAGGGCAGTGTGGTTTCATGCCATAGGATTGGCATAAACCACCCAACTCCCTTCCCTATTGTAGGGGACATCTTGTTTGCACAGCATCCTTTCTCTAGTGCTCCCTTTGGGATACCATCCCTGCCCCACCTTCATCACTACAGACGATGGGGTTGACACTTCTAACAATTATAAGGATTGGCACGAGCCACAAACCAATGTCAATCATTGCATTCCCCCAGTCTAAACTGGATCAACAAATGTCCCAGAATTCACTTGGGTCAATGGTCCCAGAACTCACTAGGACTTTGTGGAACTGTTGTACAGGGAACAGATACTCTCCTTTCACTAACACTGGAGTTACGGGGCTATGAACGTGAGGCTAATTGCAATCCATCTTGCCTGCAGGAGGAAGTGCTTACCTGTTTGGAGCCTACTCAGAGGCAGGCAGAGCAGATGGGTAAGAAGAGATAGGTTTGGATTCAGCTGTGCTCAAGCCTGAGACATTAAATCAATTTCCTATTTTGCCCAAATGAGTTTAAATATTTTTGTCACTTGCAGTCAAAAGAATCTTAAATGATTCATCCTCTCTGAATCTTGATATCTGAACTTCTAAAGTGAGAATGTTGAAAACTAGTCAATGTTTCTCAGCAGTGGTACCATTGGCATTGAGGTAGGAAAATTCCTTATTAGGCAAATTGCCCCTGTCCACTCTTCAGTCTTCACACAGCCAAGTACCCAGCACATCCCACTACACACACACACACACACACACACACACACACACACAATTTCCAAATGCCCTCTAGTGAAATACTACCCCTAGATGAAAACAAATAAACTAGAAAACCTAAAAGACCTTCACAACCAAGCTGAAATTAACCATGTTGTGTACCAGTCTACTTTTAGCATCAACTGAGAATAATTTAATTTGTGTCAATTTCTTTGAAAAATGAAGATATTAATATACAACCCATTGTGGGTAAATCTGTCAAAGAATTATGACAATAAATTACTTTCTATGACATAGCTCTAGCATAATCTAAAATGGATCCTTAGCATTCCCAATGTAAATATCCTAAATGCTTTTGAATACCATGCTTGCATGTAATTTGTCCCATTAAAAAGACAGGGAAAAAAATAACTGAAATTTAAAAAGTGATCTTTTCATACACTTAATTTTTCTGTCAATAAAGGACTAAGTTCATTTACATGGTTACTCTCTGTAGCCATTGTTCTTCTAAACTTCTTTAATGACAACTCCAGCAAAAGCCCTTAGCACAGGGGTTATGAGAGGCTCATTTTTACAAGGAAGTGGGCCTAAGTGTTCCTGCAAGACTGACTAGAGAACAAGATGAAGTGGGTGGCTGGGAGTATGTTGTGCTCACTCGCTTCTCCATGCTTCAGGGCATAATTTACTACTTGTCATTCTTTGTTTGCCAAACCCACAAATATTAAATTCATGAATGCCAAGGACCTCCTGTACCCACAGTGCTGAGTAGGCATGGAAGAGTAATGTTTCCAGTGCTATTTATCAAAATTTATCAGTTTTTAAGTCTATTTTTATGTTACCTTTGTAATCTTTGTGAACTTTGTTGTTTTTTGCTCTTAGCCATGTTGCTTTTTCTTCTTGGCAATTGTATGCTCTTAATATTAATCCTCAAACAAATGGTCTAAACTGGCAACTTTGGGTACGTTGGGAGACTGGGCTACGTTCCATGCGTTGGCTTTGAAATTTGAGCGTAATAAGATGACTTCACATTGCGTGAGCATGCCAACCAAGCTCGGGCTGAGGGATTCAGCCACGACACAGACCGTCCCTTCATCCAGCTCTCTTCAAAACTGTCATAAATTATTGCTGCTGGATGTATTCCCAGGAGTCTGGGGATTTGAGGGGTATCCTTAAAATCCACCCTACTAACCACCTCTTCTCTCCACAGCAGTAACTTTACACAATGAAAACAAATCAGTCACTATTTGGAGGCTGAAATAGAAGTATTATCAACATCATAAAAGTGAGACAGAATGGGCAAGTAAGAGGAGGAAGTCAAACCACTTCAAAACTACTTTTTTTGGGAGGGGAGGTGAGGTTTGAACTCAGAGCTTCATGCTTGCATTCAAACCTACTTTTAAAGTTTCAGGTTGTGTAGAGAGTATCCCTGAAACCGAATGGGAAACCTCAATCTTTTCTTTTTTTTTTTTTCTTATTAACATTTTTTTTCTTTTATTCATATGTGCATACAATGCTTGGGTCATTTCTCCCCCCCTTCCCCCCAATCTTTTCCACTTTTATCTTTGAAGCCAAAAGTTGACGGGAAGGGTGGCCATGAAGAATAGCCCATGCCTTAGTGAATAGCAAATATCAGGACTATTCAAGTAATTTCCCACCTTAACTTTGCTTAATTACTGTGGATGTCCTGAATAGTCTTCCTCAGCTTCTCTTTATTTCCTTTACTTCCACACCTTCACTCTTCAAATTTAGGTCGTGCAAAGAACATGAGACCTGACGTTCAGCATATTAGACCAGGTCAAGCCTTACATGGGGCTATTTATACATCAGAGACATGGAGGTATCCAGAGTCTTGTCTGTCCCGCCTTCATGCAAGGTAATCACCTCCAGCTGGGCCAAGTTGTGGGCAAATGTTCAGTTTTCACATGATTTTGCTGCAGCGCCATAATGAATGCATTTCTTTGATGGAAGAAAGATGCTTCATGAAACAAACTGTTTAAGGATTTGGAGTTGAAGCTGGAAACATGGGCTGCTTTGTTCTTTTGACAATTGGTTTGCTATCTAAAACATTTCTCCATTTTGAAGTCTCTGTCTTTTCTCTTCCAGCCTCAGCCCTCCAGCTACAATAACAGACCCATGATTTCTTTAGATGCCAAGGTTATGAATACTCTTTTATGAACATTTCCTTTGAACTCACTTCTCTTGGAGAAGAAAAATAACTGTATGTGTTGCAGGGTTGACAGTAATAGGCAAAACATACAAATTGTTCTCTTAGGGGCAGTAAAATGCTCTAAAATGCACATAAAAAAATTCCAAATGCAACATAATGTTTATATAGCAGTGCTTTTGCAGCTATCACTTTCAAAAAGTAATATTTCTGACTGGCATGAATTATACCAAACATACTTCAGAGATTAATATCAAAATTAATACCTTAAAATGTCTCCCTTTATGACATCATGATTGCTTTTCTCACATTAATGCAGACTCCTAGTGAATAAATTTTGTGTGCCATTTCAAAGCAAGAAACTCTCATTGGATTAAGCTGCTTATGTTTTTACTTTCTCATTTATCCCATTTCAACACATCCTTCAACCTCCTCTAAAAATAATTCTACGAATTCCAACTCAACAGATTATAGTAGATCTCCTATTAATTTCAGCCTGCCTTAAAAGGAGCTTATCATTTCAGCTTATAACTCTATATTCAGTACTGTCAACTAATGTACTAATAAGTACAGTCCTTATTAAAACTTACTTTCATGCTAGCAGTTTATCATCAGTTAAACCACTTATCACTTAAACCAAACTATCATCAATTAAACCATTTCTTTTCTGGTATTAAAAAGAATCCCTTCACTGAATGCTTTCAAATGTTTTTTCTCATCCAAAAAATTAATCTGGAAAACCGAGCTCCCTTTAATCCTGCTTTGTGGCTTAGATTCTTTAGCCCTGGAACCACTTCTGTGACTATCTGTGATAGTCACATTAATACAAAAATAGCCTTCGCTGTGGTAGAGAAATAATTCTGCACAGAGATGATGTGCCTTTGATGCCTGGCGTTGTCGAGTGAATTGAGGCAATAAGGATTTAAGAATGCTTCCTCACACTGAGGGAGTGACTCATAAACATTTCAAGATATGACCACTGCTTTGCATTTGACATTAAGAACATTTTGCAAAGTCCTTTTTATATACAGAGGCAAAATTCTATAGTGGTCCAGAGCATGCACAAGCTTTAGAGACATTGTTGCAATTTCCCAGCCACAAGATCTTGAAGAATACACTTAACCACTCTGAGCATCATAAAATGGGGCAGATAATAATACCATCTACCTTGCAGGATTGGTGCGAGGATGAAGTTGATAAAAAATATATATATGTATATATATCACTGTGGCATTGTTTGGCACAGAGTTAGCAATCAATAAGTGTTAGTTTTTAATATTATCAACTAACAAAGGTGTGACATCCCTTTATAAGTAACTTTAGAAGCAGCTTGGTAAAATAAAAAGAAATCCTAGAAATACCCTATTCTGTAAAATGTGAAATTACAGGCAGATAATGTTATAGATATATATATATATATATATATATATATATATATATATATATATATATATATATATCATATACATAATTCTGGCTACATTATATATATGTAGTCATATAGCTAAAATTGTATTTATTCTTTTCTTATCTGTAAAGTATGTTTTACCAAGTAAATTTCTTTCCCAATGACTTCCATTCTTATTAAACATAAAGTAGACATTGCTTCCCCACTCAGCTGGTCTGTCTCACTCTTTACCAGTCTCAGACAAATAATTCAGTGAGTATTTACTCAGTTTCTACCCTTAACAGGGAACACACAGAGAACAGTGGCTCCAACTAACCTCATTTACATGACAGGATCAATTTCCTTAACTGTTCAATTGATCAAGTTTATATTGGTACATAATTATTTCCTATCACTAGAGACAATTAAGATGCGATGAGTTTCTAGGAAAAAATATGCTATAAGTAATTGGCTAAATGTAAATGCCATATTATTTATTTATACAAAACTTATCATAACTCATGTATTACTATGGTATTACCTTAATATTGACTCTAGAGACCACACTGAATGGTCTTTTACTGTCTCATCTCAACCCAAAACCAAAACAGCAAATATGTGTCCTGTAATTACATTGTTTAACAGGAAAAAATGGTCAAAAAATTATAGCTACAGTTTGGTTATACCTTTGTAAGAAAAATCTGCAAAGGAAAAAGAGAAAAAGCTAAAGAGGCAATGGAGATTCTGTTAATATAATGGAATTGCACTTTTCTTTTAACTCATTTTCCAATGGCTTTCTTATTGACCATACTATTTTTACAATCAAATGTTAAAGTTTTAAAACTATAAAAATTGGGCTACATATTAAATTATATGTGTTTTCATTTATATACATATCAAAAAGAAACTGACAACAAAGCATTTAATTCAGATTTTAATTCTCATGAAATTCACCCTATAAAGATTTCTCCAAGAAATATGAGATCCTTCAAAGTACACCTCTGTTTTGTACTATAGGATAGATTCCCCAGTATGAAAAATCATAAAACTATGGTTACATATTGCACACCAACATTAAACTTAAGTACTATATAAAAGTCTATGATATTGACAAGTGATTCTGACTTTATTTCATAGTTTTTATCTAAAGGAATTTCAAAAAGATACGTATTTTGTTTTCCTCACATGCTCCCTTTTCTCGCTAAAAGAAAATTAACGGGCAGTTGAGGACATATATAATTCTATGATTCACTGATCACATATTCAAAGACACCTACAGAATTAATCTATAGGATAGATATTTCTATACCACATTTATCACACTATTTTTTATTGGGGGGGTGCTGAACTCAGGGCTTCCCACTTGCTCAGCAAGCACTCTATCACCTGAGCCATGCCTCCAGTCCTATCAGATTATTTTAAATGGTGTCTTGACCTTAGAATTCAATATAGAAGCAATTGCCATGAACTAAATCAGAATATTACAGATGAAGATATTCCATTACAAAGACTTGAATGATTTTGTTTAGATTGTCAATGGTCGACTCATCCAAATTCTCTTCATTGTCATCCATGGTATGCCAAACTTCAGGGAAAGGAGATGCTATCAGATGCAGAACTGGAACACCTGATGGAAAAGAATTGATTTGTAATTCAGTGCATGATTCCAGTGAGTAAACTAGAAAGTGACATTCTACAAGCAGAGGGAGCTCTGTACCACATAAAGATACCTGATGATTCATCCATCATCTCTTGTGCACTTCCTTATATCTTACCCTTGTACTTCAAAAGCATTAGTTTATTAAACAAATATTAACTAATTCAGTAAATAATCATAAGGTACCTACTACTTACCAGTTCTGGTTCTCAGAGTTGAAATTTCATTAGTGAAAAGACAACCTCTCCCCATATGGGGTTTATATTTCAGTGAAAAAAGAAGCAAGTTAACACTTATAAAACATAATTTTAGGAACTGATAAAGTTTATTAAGAATAATAAAACAAGGCAAGGGAATAAAAATGAAGGGGGAGCAGCAGGTCTAAGAATGGGGGGAGTTATTTAAAGTCAGGGAAGGCCTCTTTGAGAAGCTAATATTTAAATAGGGACACACATCAAAGGGAAAGCAAACTATGCAAAGATCTTGGGATGACCGTTGCTGGGAGCAAGAATAAAAGTCCTGAGGCAGGTAGGTATGTGTGCATGTCCTGCTTGGAGAACAGTAAGATGGTGTGGCTAAATTAAAACAAAAGTTGTAAAGAGAGGTGGAGGTGATACTGAGGAAGGAGAACAAAGTCAGAAAGAAAGGAAGTTTTGTAGGCCATGGTAAACATTACATCTTATTCTATAAGATGGCAAATGACTAGAGCTTTAAAACAGCAAGTAGCACAATCTTGATTTACATTTTTAAAAGATAACTGCAGTTCCTAGGGAAAGAATAGAGAAGCGAGAGTAAACTCTGGAATAGAAGAGTCAAGTCCCTGCATTGATTCAGACTCATCATCTTGACACAGGATATTGCTTTCTTATTGACCAGACAGACAGAGCTATACAGAGGAAAGAATATAACTCCATGAAAAGGAAGACAGGATTGCCAGTGGGATGTGGATTTTCATAAATATTCTACATGTAAGAAAAATTAAAGGTGCCCTCAAGGCTTGGAATGATTTTCATGACAAAATAGAAGCCTTGAAATGATATGACAGATGGTCTAGTTAATCAATTAATTAAATTTAATGGTTCCTGGCTCTTTTATGTTGTTACAAATCAGGGGAAATCGGAATTACTAAGGCCAAGTACTGCATATCAATATTCAACTTAGATGCCAACTGGAAAACCTAAAAACGAATGTGTGTGAAAGATATAGATGTGGAACATGGAGAAAGGACACCTCCCAGGAGTCTGACCTGAACAACTGGATAAATACAGATCATTTACTTCAGGTAAGGTTGGGAAAGGAGCATTTATTTTCAAGCCAATCATTCCTCCATATCAATGAACAATAGTGTGGGTGCTATCATTTCATTTGATAACCTGGAGAGGTCTATTAAGGGATGTTAAAGTATTACATGTTGCATCTGAATCATTCCTGGTGTCAATCAAGACCAGATGAGGAGTGTACAGACATCTTCCTTCTCAGTTAATTTGGCTTACACATCTAGCTTCTATCTGATAGGCACATAATCAGAAGACACATATTGGTCATGGCTTATTTATAGCAAAATATGCATACTTTTTTTTAAAGATAGGTTCTCATTCAATTAATTTTATTGTCTAATTTTAGATCATTTGAAACATTTTTAGATAGGTTAAATTATTAACAAGTAAGTTTAGTGCAGTCAATATTAAAGGGGGGGTGGTCTTAGTGATTCAAAGTGTACCAGTTTTTGTTAATGTTTAATTTGCTTCTCAAATGTATGCAATAGTTAGAGACCTAGAAAATTTCACCGCTAGAGAAAGCTATGTTATGACACCAGCAAGCTAAATAAGGTTCAGGAATAAGCCATGGCTGATGAGCCATGTAAGAGTGGATAAATAATATATAGTCTTGAAAATTCAAAATGCACATAAAATATAAAAAAATATAATAGATAAAAATGCACATGGATAGACACACACACAATTACCTTTTCTTAAAAATGGGATATGGTCATCCTGAATAATATTTCCATAACCAAAATTCTGGAAATACCTCCTCTCCATAGAGTGATCCTTGAGCAAACCCAACTCGTGAAGTTCACGTTCTGCAAATGACAATTAGATAACAGATGAACCTCCATTTTTATTGATCAAGGCTCAGAACGCATCTTTATTTAAGGAGTTTGAAATCTTATCACATGTAGCCATTACTTTTAATAATGGCAGAGAACAGGGTCACATCCATTATAATAAACGTCTGGGCTGACCTTGGGTATGTACAGCTGGATTAGGAAGAGGCTCTAGCCTTATAAGTGAGAACCTCCTTAGAGGTAGAAACTCAACAGAACAGATTGAGATTAAGAAAATCAGAGGAAAAGGGTTTGGGAAAATTCAGGTATAGGTGATTACAGGTCTAGATAGTGCATGAATAATGCCTAAAGAGGATATCTGGGGCTTAACAGCAGACTAGGTTGACATATATCAAGTGACCACTCTACAGGAGTATCTTTTGTGACCTATGTCAGTGAGTCCCAAGATGTGCCCCCTAACCAGAAGCATCAGCATCACATGGGAACTACCTGGAAATACAGGTTATCTGGTTCCACTTTGACTTACTGAATCAGACTTTCTGGGGTGGAGCCCAGCAAATCTGTGTTATAATAAGCCCTCCTGGAAATTCTGATGCAGACTAAAGTTTGAGGACCACTATCTGCATCCCATCACTCATGTCATCTTGAACAGATAACCCATGTGTTACATATAATTTATGTGCTGCATACTACAAGATGACAAGAGGTCACAAGGAGACTATAAAACAAGTAAGTGAAACTTCCTAGGATAGCTGTTTATTTTTTTAATTGCTAAATTTAGAGGGTAAAATGAGGCCAACTAGGAAGCAACCATGTGTAACAGGATTTTAGGAACATTGAGAAAGCCCTAAAAAACAATGTTCCTCTCTGTTTATTGATATCTTTACCATAGTATATAATTTTTCCTTTTATACTTAGAGATATAGTTTGAAGTATAAATGCACTGAGGAAAGGCAGCACAAATCTGCAATAAGGTATACATTATTGATAGCAGTTTATTCTGGTATCAGAAATAAGAAAAATACACAAAATCCTTGAAAAAAGTTTAATTTCTAGAGGCTTTTAGGATGCTGCAAGGAAGAAACCCAAGGAATTTATATTAATAATACCATGTAGCAATTCTTTTAAACTAAGAATTGAAATTTGCTGAAGATAAGCACCTAAGGTTTGGGTAGAAGTCGCTCTCATACCATTCTGGGTCTGTCTTGGCAAATACTTGACTATAGCAAAGGTGAGAGCTAAGATGGCAGTGCTTTCCCACTGCTTGGAATAATACAATTCTGCACTGGAGGCATGGCTCAAACAACAGAGTGCCTGCCTAGCAAGACCAAATCCTTGAGTTCAAACCCACTACCACCATCAAAAAAAAAAAGGACGAAGTAATACAATTCTATCTTGCTCCATGAAATCTGCTTTTCTCATAGTGAATTTCTAGTTGATCAACATGCTTTGCTGGGTAAAGTTTTCTCTAGAAATGCATTCCATATGTTTCAAACAGGAGTCTGGGAAAAATATTTTCAAACCATTCCTAAGAATATCAGACTGCAAAATGTAGTATTTTATATTTCATTTCAAACTACAGTTTCATACAGGAAAATAAACTGGACCTGCTAAAAGATATGAATAGGAATAATAAACTAATCTATAGAGCAAGAAAAATACCAATATATGACATACTTAAATCATAAATTTTTAATTTTAAAATGAAGTACTTATTAGTAGGAAGAAATTACATTTTACCCTTTAGTAACTGTATTGCTTACCAATTACTTCAAGTCTATCAAACCATCTGGCAGAGTTTGGGAAAAAATTTGGAAATGTTGGGTTTCGAGCTCCAATTAAATCCAATAAGACCAATAAGTCCTACAGGAGAAAAATATTGTTTAATCATAGTCACCAAAGCACATTTCACATTGATCAACACAGAAAAAACAAACGTTAAAACGAAATACATTTTAGTAGTTGACAATAATACTGGGAGCTGTATAAATGAAAACAAATTTTAATAATCTTGTATGATAATTACTTAGGAGAATTTTTTAAATCTCACTTATGCAATGTGTACAAATGACAAAGTGTTGATTCTTTGCATACGTACCCCCAAATACCACTAATTTATAAGTTAGAAATGGAAATTTGGACACATATTTTATAGATTTAAAAAGGACACATTTACTTTATTTTCAGATGGGTGTCCAAGCCTGTCTGACTTTGTTCCTTTCTAATTGTCATTTTATCCTTAATTGTAATAATACAACAGCCTACAGGAAAGCACTTGGATAGTAACTACTCATCAGCAACATGTAAGAAGAATTCCTTGCAAGGAATAATATGATATTGTATCTCTGGATCTCCATTTTGTTGTGCATCAAACCAGAAACAAACTCGCTAATCAATAAAGGTCCACTCTGGTTATAAGCCTCTATTAATTAAACAAGTGTTCCTTAATGAGTCATAAAACATCAGCGGGCTTGAAGACTATCTTCTATTTTAAGACTTCCTGATTTTATATAAGTGAAATAATTTGTGGGTAAACATGAATAGATCCTGACACATAGTAGATAAATATTTTCAGATTCTGTGATTGCAAAGATACACAATGTATAGTCTCGTGAGTAATAATTACATGTATTCATTGTTAAAAAAATAGGCTTGTTTGAAATAGGAACATATTCAGAAGGTTGGAAAAGCAACTAATCTGTTTCGGCGGGGGGAAATGGTGTATTTCATCACTGTGGATTCAAATGTCTGAACTGATAAGTAACTTTGTTCCTACTACTGAACAACCACCCTCTCCTTCTCTAAACCCTTTTCAGCCTTGGGCACAAGCAAATGAATGAAGTACTGGCCATATCCCCTGACCCAGGATAAGCAGCCAATGGACACAGGGGTGTTGGGGGAGGCAATTCCAATATGAGGTGCCTTTGATAAAGTCATATGGGTATTTGACTCATAGGGCAAAGGAGAGGGATGAGTGGAGAAAGAGTGGAGGTTAGGAATAGGTTATCTGTTTACAAATGGAGTGAGGGTCAGGGATAGATGAAGAATGCTGAGAAGAACGAAGTCTCAAGGGCAGCAAAAGGTTCTAAGCTAGGGTTAGTGAGGACTTAGGGACTGAGTAAAGATAAAACATGGGGAGAAAGTTAAAGTCAGGAAAGGTTCACTGGTAAATTGAGAGATTAGTGCTAAGTGTGAACCTAGGAACAGGGATGAAGGTGAAGCTGTAAGCAGTAAGATTTTAAGGCAGCATCAGAATGTCACTACTGCATGTTAAAACTACCACATGAAACCAAAACATCAAAATGTCATACATACAACAGAGTCACCATAATGCTTTAGAGGCACTGAGGGACTTCCTCTCTCCTATCCCCATTCTTACTCCACTTCCCAGGATCCCTGCCTCCCCTGCCTATATGAAGACTTTAAGAAAGGATCGATTCTTTCCACCTCCGTACAGCACTTGGGGAAAGTGCTCCCATTGTACCAAACTGAATCTCATGGTTCCTTAATCCTATGTCACATCATTTTAATTAAACTCATCCACACATGACTCCTAACCCAGATCATTCTTTCTAGCTCTGGGATTCCTCAAAAACCCAGTGCCTGCCAAGGAATGTTCTGTTATAAACACTGCTCTGAGAATTTCATGGCACTCTTAGGTCTTAACTTGGCTTTAGCAGCCTTTTCTCTGGAGGCACAGCTTGCACTGTGGAGCCATGGAAATTCCTCAGACTAACCATGCCATGCACTTGGTTGGTGCCTCTTGCTCCTGGTGGATGTGGGGTGGATGCCATCTTCATAGCTAAGTGTCGAGATCCGTACAGGGAATCCTGAGGAGACCAGTGAAGAAAAGCCTCTTCTCCATCAAAGAAAATTAACTGCAGGGAGAGATCTGGCTTGGAGTCTGAGATGTCCTGGTAAAAAGAACAACAAAAAAAAGAGTAAAAATGCTCTGGTGATTAAAAAAAAAAGTACTTTTTTCCTATTAACTGGGCAAAAATGATAGATGTACCATAAAAAAAGGAAGATTGCAAAGCAAGTAAAACTATGCCAAAATTCATTTCATACCACTTCCTCTCTAAAAATCATCAAGCCTCCCACAATCCTCACCCATCTAAATCTCACCTTCTCCCACTCCCTCTCAAAATAGATGCCTGCTATTTGTTCTCACTCCCTAGAGAATTTTGAAACTATGGAAGGGTTGTGATGAACACTGTAACCTACCACTCAGTTCCCCTGCAGGAGGGTGCATTGTCCCAGCTGCTGAGAGAGCTGTCAGCCACTTCCAGGATTGCCTCTACAAGCCGCTGTTGGGAGTGACTTCCATCCCATAACCTGCCACACAGACACTGGGGCCTCTCTAAAGACCACTGCACCTCCAGAGTTCCTCAGAACTTGGCTGAGGCTACTGCTGAACCGGCAGTGCAGCCTGGCTCCTTCTGCCTAATCCCATTTCTTTCCTCTCCCAGTTACTAGTGTTGATCTAAGGCCACTCCCTACTGAATGACCTGAATGTCCCACATCAGATGATGCTCTCCATCAGAATGTGACTCCTGGGAAACTCAACTTGAATTAACTGCACTTCTTTCTTATCTCACTTTATTTATGTCTGAAATTTTTAATTGAACCTGGGTTCTAGAATCTGCCTTAGGAATGCTATGGGGACACAATCCTTTTAAGAGTCTACCTTTCAGTTGGGTTAGAAGAGATAAAACAAATACATGCTCATGGCAAAATATGTCAAGAGTCACAGGTGTAACATAAGTCCTATGGAAGCTGGATAGAATGAGAGGCAGAAACCTTGGGGTATCTTGAAAGCTTTAAGAAAGACTGAGATAGAAAATAGGACTCTGATCACTTCTGCCCTTTCCACTGTCTGGCAAGTACTCTTACCTTTTAGATAATTTCAGCTGGTACTCTAGATCCCCACAAGATTGCTGGAATCCCTAGTCTATCAAATCTTTCACCTTTTCTCAGTCCTTCAGCCCATAGCGTGCTCACTTCACTTGGTATTCAGCTTAAATTCCAGGCAATCATTCTCACTCCCTTGCCTCCCTGATTGATCAAATCCTCATGACCAAACCAGAACGTGAAGTTCATCTCTCTACCCACTTTGTGCCTACACTCATGGAGCTGAACCTGGCTAAAGAAAATGCACAACCACACTGTTTGGTCTTGCTTTAAAATTCATGACCACAACCTCGAGATGGCCTTTCATGTTAACTGGCAGTCATAGTGCATTTTCTGGGCCTATTCACCCTCAAACTCTTTTAGAACTTCAAATTTCTCCTCTTCCAAACCTGCACTCCCAAATGAGGACTTGACACTTCTTGCCATGCTCGTTGAATGCTAGTCTTTCCACACCTGCACTAAATCCCGTCTCATGGCATCTGCTCAAGGACAGTGTTCTAGAAAATACAATTTCTTTTCTACATCATCAATTTTCTTATCTCTGCTGGATAATTCCTATCGGCCAACAAACATGCTATTGCTTCTTTCCTCTTAAAACATTTGACCTGCTAGGGGTGTGACTCACATGGTAGAGTGCCTGCCTAGCAAGAACAAAGCCCTAAGTTCAAATCCCAGTGCTGCCAAAAATACAAAAGACAAATAAAATATTTGACCCCACTCTCTTCACCAGCTACTGCCCTATTTTTTAATCTCACTTATAGAAAAATTCCTTGAGCTGGGCACCAGTGATTCATGCCTATAACCCTAGCTACTTAGGAAGCTCAGAACTGGAGGATCACAAATCCAGACAAATAGTTCTCGAGACCCCCATCTCCAAAATAACAAGAGCAAAATGGACTGGAGGTTTGGCTTAAGCAGTAGAAGCCCTTAAGAACTTTGCAAGTATAAAGCCCTGAGTTCAAATCCCAGTTCCACTAAAAAAGAAAAACTCCTTGAAAGAGTTGTCTGTTCACACTGTCTCCAAATCCTATTTTTAAAACCTATCCGAATCAGGCTTTACCACCTCCATCTACTGAAAATGCTCTTGTCAAGGTCACCTTTGACCTTGATACTGGGAAGTCTGAAGATCAACTCTCAGTCTTCATCTTTCTTCACTTATTGGCAGCATTCGACATATTTGATTACTCCCTCCTGAATCTGCTTTCTTCACTTGGCACCTAGGATAGCATGTTCCTCACAGCTCAGTCAGCACTGATTGTGCCTTTCATCTCTCTTCTGTCTTAATGCCAGACTACCCCAGGGCTTTCTCTTTGGTTCTCTTCTCTTCTTTGTTGATATCTACTCCTTTGATATCTGTTTCGAGTCTTCAACTAATATATATGTATGTGCAGACACCCACACACATGCAGACACACACACACACACACACTAGTTCCAAAACATGTATCTCCAGCCCCCACCTCAGTTCAGATATCCAAACCTGTATATTCAATTGCCAAATGAACATCTATCTTCCTGATGTCTGTTTAATAGACATCTCAAATATTAAGTGTTAAAACTCTACTGATGTCCCTCCTGAAACCTTCCTTATCAATGGTCTTCCCCAAGTAAATTAATGGCAACATCACTCTTGCAGTTACTCAGACCAAAAACCATTGGCTGTCTCCTCCTCAACTACTTCTCTCTCTGTCTCTCTCTCTCTCTCTCTCTCTCTCTCTCTCTCTCTCTCTCTATCTCTCTCTCCACACACACACACACACACACACGCACACGCACACGCACACGCACACGCACACACACACACATCAATCTAGCTCATCCCCCTCTACAAACCTATTTCACACCTTTCCTCACCACATGCCTCCCTTTTGCATTTGCTTCTCTTTTTTTAGCTGAATATGTGGTCGAACTTTCCATATTCTTTTGTTCCTCATGTTTCCGGTTTTGTTTACATGGATGCCTCTCCTACAGCCCTCTCTCTCTGCTCACTCCAGCCTGAGCCAGCTGCTCACTTGGCCTCCTGCCCACCTGTGATCTCAGGTCTTCCTTCACCATCACCCTAGGGACTCCCTGTGCTCTTCTACCTGGGATCCCCCGTGACCAAAACCCCATAACTTTGTATTCCTTGATTTTTCCTGGATTTTGCTGGAGCATACGTAAGTAACTTCTAAAAATAAAGTGCATGAAGTAAAAGTTATTGACACTTAAAGCATCTGAAAACATTGTCATCCTATTCTCATATTTGATTTGGCTGTTCATGAGGATTCCAGGTTACAAACTATTGTTATTTAAAATATTTAAGGTACAATTTCAGTGTTTTCTAGCTTCCAGCATTTCTTTGGAGTAATATAACACTGTTCTCTTTACTTGGTACTTTGTACATGACTAATTACAATTCTTGAACGATCCTCTAGAATCTATCAGCATCTCTTGTTTGTTTTTGTTCCTCTTTCTAGAAAAGATATTTCTTCTACCTTAGAATCCAATTCTCTTACTGATTTTTTTTATTTTGGAAACAGTATTTTTAATTTCTAATTTCCAAGACCTCTTTTTCCTTTCATGATTGTTCTGTTATTGAACATTTTTTTTTCATGGCTGTAACTTCTCCTCTTATCTCTCTAAGGATATTTAAAAAATAGTGTCCAGTTATCTTTTGCTTCTTGTACCACTCTATTTCTCCGACTTCATTTTTCAATTTGTATTATTTGTTTGCTTTCCTTCTTTCATGATGGAGACTGTTCTCCAATGTCTGGTCATCCTCTGTGTTTGCTCATACTAAAGAACGAGGTAGAAAAATGCTAGGTGGAGACACAAGTGGTTGGTTTTGCTGCTGGGATTACAGATATATACTATCATACCTAGCTTGTTTTGTCAAAACCGGTCTCACTAACTTTTTGCTTGGGCTGGCCTTGAACTGCAACCCTCTCCATTTCCACTTCCCAAGTAGCTAGGATTACAGACATGCACCACCATGCCTGGCCCCCTTACACAGATTTATAAACACTCTTCATGCCAGCTCCCTGCCTTCCCTCTGAGTTTTTGAAGGATTTTTTCAGGAGACCCGCTGGCCTCTTCCATTCCCCCCACCCTTTACCAGGGAATATGACTTTTCTCCTCTCTGATATCTCACTTGCTGTCTCCATTCACCTCTGTCTCCATATTGTGGCTCCCATTAACACATGTGCCCTAGTTTCTTCAAAGATAGAGTTTTCCTGATTGTTTAAAGGTGATCTCATTAAAAAGAAAAAAATATGTTTAGCATCTGAAAACTAAGCTATTTTTGTGTGCTAAGAGTTTTATCTTATATTGGTTATATTAGATCATAAGAAAAAGACAGTTCATTTCACTTTGAGCCCCTCATCACTTCTGAGAGCAATGAGCAGAGGACATATCTGTGCGACACAGGGCATTCAGGGTTTAATAAGCATTAAGGAGTTAAACAGACTTCTTCACTGGCAAAGATACAAAGTGCACACTTCAGCGGAGACATTCTAAGCTGCCAGTTTAAAGACCTTTTATTATTCCCAAAGGTCTACCTCCAAATCAAGCGGTATAATCACAGAACATGAAGACAGAATGAGACTTTGTGACCAGAGCATTCTGCCAATGGACAAGGCAGAGACAAAAATAAGTAGTTTTCATCTTCTACAAAGCTTGAAGTTTCGGGGTGCCTCACTAACATTTCTACAGCTGGTTGACTCCAATAAACAGTACAATTATTTATTTGCATTCTGTCCTCTGAGCATCAGTTTGGTTAGACAGAAGTGGACTGATGTGGACAATGGTCCTGAGTTCCACAGGCAACCTGCTCTTTTATTCTTCTTTTCAGCATTGTCAGGAAAAAACCCACAGCTTCAATTCCTAGTAGGCTTAGACCTTGAACTTGGAAGAATCTGCGTGGCATGACTTGTGAAGGTCTTTGTGACAATATTATAAATGTCTAGTTATCAGGGTTCACATAGTCAATAAGTTATCTGCAGTCTTTCACAATTCAAGGCTAGCTAATGTCACAGTACTAAAGTGTAACAAACCACCCCAACTCAGTGGCTTAAAACAATTGTGCATGCTCCTGAGATACACAACCTCTGTGAATCAACTGGGAAACAGCAGGCCTGGGCTGGATTTGGCTGGAGCGGCTCTGTCTCACTCTGCAGTCAGTGAAGTTGGCTCTGTTCCACATGTGCCTTATCTTCCTGCTGAGACTGGCAGGCCAGCCAGGGCATGCCCAGCTCATGGTGATGGCAAAAACACAATACATCAAGCCCAATTCCAGCTCACATCACGTCTACGGTCATCCCATTGACCACAGCAAGTAAAATTACCAAGTCCAGAGTCACAGCAAAGTTGCAAGGTAAAAGATGTGGATATATAATTATAGTCCAAATACTGGAGATTGCAATGGGAAGGGTTGCCAAGAGTTAGAACAATAATCCAGATCCTCTCTAATCCTCTCCTACCACCATCTGCCCAATCCATGATAGCTAAAGAACTTAAAATAAGTCTACTACAAATTTAGTTAAAATCTAAAAGGAAGAATAAATCTGGTACTCCCCAAGTTTGCATTCAAAAACAGCCCTTTTTTTTTTTTTAATTCTCCACACCACCACTTACTGCTAGCACAAAAGATAATTAAGAGAATGTGTTTGTTAACTCAAATTTAAAGAGGATCTCCACCCAATAATTCATTCAGCCATTTTTTATTCCTGGCCATCAAAAGCTATATGGAAGAAAAAAAGAAAGCAGTTCAACAAGAGAAAATACACCAGCTACACAAAACTGTACCTTTAAGTCATACTTCACTTCATTTCATGTCCTTATTCTAGAAATGCAAATATGAAAAATTTAAGATTAGCTTCTGAACTCCCTCACCCAATTGCGGGAGAAGGGTACAAGTTAGAAGCAGGGCAGGGCAGGGGACAAAGGCATCATAGAAGTTTCAGAAAACAAAAACAAAACAGAAAACCAGCAAAAAAGATATTGAGAGGGTATAAACAATTCTTGCTTTCTTCAAGTTGAGCATATCCAACAAAAATAGAACCAAATATCTCTATTACTTCCATTACAAGATAAACCTTTTATTTTTTTACCTCTATTATATCAAAGGCTGGACCCTTCATTTTGCTGGGGAGGGGAGAATGCATTTGTTGCCTGTGAACAAAGGGCTTTGTTTTTGCTTTGTTATGTTTACTTGGTTATGTGTGGTATCAGAACAAAAGGTCTTCGTCTAGTTTAGCACTTTTTTCCAATATACCCTTAAGAACACAGAGACTGAAATAACATCTGAGAGTCCCAAGTGTTTTGAGCTGAGAGCATAACAAAAGCTTTGCTATGCTACATAAAATTGAGCCGAGATTCACAGATACTAACAATAATGCATTTCTGCTTTGTGCTTTTCATCTTGATATGTCTGAATTACCCACTTTCTACTTTCCTGCAGCTCCCTGCCCCCAACTCAAGAGCCACCATCTCTCAGTTCAAAAGGTTATTATGTTTCAGGGCTGTGTAAACAAGAAGAAATAACACAGTTCATTATAAAACATAATCCTAATACTTTGGCCTACACCAGCCTTTCTCCTTCTTATTAGAAAGGAAAGGTTACATTTACTTTAATATATATTCAAGGCTGAGAAATCAGGTGTCAATTAACGAATGCACTGTCACGTAGCTTAGATTTATTCCCAAGGTGGACATTTCAAATCATGTAATTGTCCAATTAATATTCCTGCAACTTCTTATTTTGCAACAAATTACAAACACTTACTCAAAGTTCTTGATTTCCAAATGGCCTTCTCATTCCCACAAAGATTCTAGAATTCACTTTGAGTTAATGCTAATGTATTTTATCCTCTGAGTCAACAAAAAGGAAGCAGATACCTTCAAGGAAAGGAGTTGCTTGTCTAAGGCACGAGCAAGTTCCAACATCATTGCACAAGGAACGGCTGAATCAGTGGCTCCCACAAACACCCTGCTGTCCCAATGAGGAAAATACTTGGAGTCGTAGTGGCAGGCGAGGACCAAGTGTCGTTTAGCAGTGGGGTTGAGGGTGCTGATGATATTTGAGAAAGACCGGTATCCATAGGGCGTCTTACTTACGAAGGTGTCTACTTCTAAGACCCAGGCAGCCTGAAGTCTCTGAATTCGCTGCATGATATGCTGATCAAAACAAAAAACAAAAGATCAGATATAAACAAATGATTTTCATTTGTCAACTATGTTTCTATTTTTCTTTTTTTTGAGACAAGGTCTTGTTATGTACCTCAGGCTGACCTGGAACTCTCTATATAGCCCAGGCTGGCCTTGTATCTTTCTATCTCAGTCTCCCAAGTCTGAAATTTCAGGTGTGCACCACCATTCCCTGCCTTGTGTTTCTAAAATTTTATGTGTTGTCTTTCAAGTTACGATTACAATACATGTGCATTAATACACACGTGTGGAAATACAATTAAACCCATTTGTACAATTAATTTATGTTACAAAAAAGATTACATGTTTATTATACTTAGTAATAATATTGCTATTATTATTGTAAATAATAGTAATTTTCTTATTTAATGGAAAAGCAAATGTTCTCCCTCTCTCCAACCTTCCTCGTACCAACCAATCCCAGCCAATTGTCAATGTTAACCAATGTTAACACTTTGATGTAGATCTTCCCATTTTACTTACACAAATAGATACTAGCATACAGGCACATATATTTGGCAGAGGAGCACGTGTGTTTTAGGAAAAGATTCCTACTTTATATATTACTATGCCCCTTGCTTTTCTCACTTAATTATATATCATGAACATATCTACAAGTCAGGAGACAGAGATCCAGTTCAGTAACATTTTTGAATATTTAATTTTAATACTTTTTCAGTATTTCTAAGAGACTAAGAAGGCATGTTTAAAAAATCAAATAGATCAGACCTATAAGTCTCTAAGCTTTTCAAAGGTAAGAATTGCAAACAGTAGCTCTTTTGCACCAAATGCATAGCATATGCCCCAAGTCACACAAATATTTCATATGTGCTGAATGATAACAGAAGATACTAACACCTACATGCTAAGGATAGTGAAGAAAGATCCCATGATGAGGGGCTGGATGGGAGATAGTTATACTCTCTGCTCACTCCAAGAATCATTAAGAAACTCTGATCCATACTACATATCAAGAAGCTTTCCCTCTGTACCCAAGACAGGTCAAAATCCACTGCTAATGCTGGTAAAAATGAGAAAAGCTCTCTTTCTGCTCTTTCCTGGCCACCTTAGTGGAGAAAGGACCACAGCTTCCTTAAGAACCTAATATCCATGGTTTGAGAAGTTATGGGTGAGTTCAGTGCTGTTTTATCTGTACTTTCCCATCCTTATTTTCCCTTGACCTAATTTTCTACACTAGACTCCCCTTCCCCCCAATATCATGTACGTCTTTGCAAGTTGCCTTAAATTACTTCTTAAAAACTCAAACCACAAACTAGGCATCAAAATAACTGACAATTATTTTGATGCCTAGTGCCAGGGATGGAACTTGAGATGATGGACAAATTAGCTTACAATAGCTGGAAACAAATAGAAGCATTTTTTTTCCTCCCAAGGAAATACAGGATTTTCAATTCTAGCCAAGTAGCTCGTTAATGTGACATGACACATAGGCAAAAAGGGCCTTGAAAAAACTATAGCAGGAAGCCATAGTTGGGGGTGCAGACAGGACACTGATTCTACAATAATACTGAAAAAGCCAAATAAACAGCTCCTCATTCACTCCTTGCTTTTGGTAGCCTAAATAGCATTGTGAACACCATACCTCACCTTCCTTTTCTACTACAAGTTTACATATCTTTCTACATCATCAAAAGAAATGTTTCTAACCTTTCTGCAATCAGCATTCATATCTCACTTATTTTGTTATTCTCTACAATTCTTAGTACGATGCCATGCTCACAGCAGGTTATCAGTAAAAATGCATTGATTATAACAGTAAATATTGGTCGATGAATACATAAAACTATACAATAAAGAACATTAGTCATCTGTGAGAACCCATGTGCAGCTAAGATAAGCTTTTCCAAAGAATATGCAAATGAGTTATCCCTACACTTTGCAAATGATTTTTTCCATAAAAGGGGTCATCTTAAAAAAAAAAAAGCATATATTCCAGAACATCTGGTATCCAGATGATGATCTGCTCCATAAAATGGCTTCTTAACACCAATAGCAGTCTGCTGAATAAACTGGGATCTTTAAACTTGTAATCAGGTCTCTTGGCCATAATTTCTGATGTCTACATGTACCCTAACATCCACAAAACATTAGCAAAAGTCCCCAGAAGAGTTCTCCTTGAAGTAGCCTTTTTGCATTCAATATAAATATTTTTTATTTATCTTAGCAACTACAATAAACAATAAAATTGGCTGCAAAATCTAATTAGGTCACCAATACCTCTTGTGTTTTGGCTTTCAGACTCAATCTGCAACTTCCCACCACAAATTTCCAAAGGAGGCTCCATGAATCACTGCTTTTATCACTAGTGTCACCCCTAAAGTCTGAACCAGCTGGGCTTCCCTGACTCCAAGGTACAAAAGGCTGGGCCTTCCAGGCCTGATGGGAGAGGAGTGGGGAGACTCATGGCACTTACTTCCACTTCTGGGTAGAGCAGTGACAGGGGAGGGTGTCCTAGATTTACATTAGTGAATGATCCTGGGTCTAATTTAATTAAACCTAAATTCTAATTTCCAGATTCTGAGAAGCAATGACATCAGTCAACCAGGGTTGTGTGGAGGAAGCAGATTCTCCAATATTTGTACTGTCTGCAAACACACTACTGTCAGGATGCTGACCCCTGCCACTGTGAACTTTGGGTACGTTTTCTTGGATGTATCACACACAAGTCTCCCAGGCTCCAAGCTGAGCGTGCTCCACACAGGCCCCTCCACTCAGGAAGTTGGATTAAAGGTTCACCCTAGAATATACTTACCTTTCACTGAAAAAGTTCAATTTCAGCTTCTCAGACATGCTGTGCACCCCTGATTTTTTCTAGATTGCCTCTCTTGGACAAAGAGAGGACTCACACTTCTTCATGTATCTTTGTCATATTGATTTCTTATTTTTATTCCTATCTTAGGAATCACTGAAATACCCCCAAATTTAATGCCATCTAATTATTTAATAAATAATTTATTTATAAAATAAAAGATAAATTTAAATATTCTAGTAATCTAATAGGCAGCTTTGGGCTCACTGATCAAGGCCCATAAAAATGCAGGCTGTGAGATATGATTCCCCTAAACCATTCTCTTTTTCTGAAAGAGGATTCACAGCAATGCACATCTTTATTGATAACAGCAAAAGTTAATTAAGTGATTTTATATCAAATTCACAGCGTTTCAAGATTTGAGGGTCTTTTCCAATTATAACCCTATAACTCTGTGAATTATTAAACATCTGATCTAGTTCCTAGAACACTGCTGAAATGAATGGTATGAACCTCACTCTCCAACTTAGGGTCTGGGAAGATCTAGTGCTAAAGAGACTTGAGTGCACATAGCATGAAGCTGGTTCCTCCCAGCTCCTCAGTGATAGGGTGGAGAAGTCAAGCAGATTTGGGTCCAAATTACGGTCTCATCACTAGTAACATGAGCAAATGTATTAAAACCCCAACATTGAGCAAATAAATTCAGATGTCTTTTTTAATCCTTAACACTGGTATAGAAAAATAGTACCCACATGGTAGCATTGTTATAAAGACTGAGATGAAACAGTGCTCAGTAAAAGATAGCCATCACCATACTGTTCCTAAGTCTGCCTAAACATTAGAAAGAACTAAAGCCAGGAGTGGTAGCTCACATTATAATCCCAGCTACTCAAAAGGTGGAGATCAATAGGAGCTCAGGTCAAGGCCAATCTGGGGTAAAAAGTTAGTGAGACCTCATCTCAATCAATAAGCTAGGTGTGGTGGCATCTGCTTGTGATCCCAGCTACAAGGGAGGTCATAAGTAAGACGGTCATAGTCTGAGGCCAATCCTGGGTGCAAATGCAAGACCCTACCTGAAAAATAACCTACAAAAAAAGAGAAAAGAAAAAAGGAGAGGAGAGGCTGGAGGCATGGCTCAAGTGATTGAGCACCTGTCCAGCAAGCATAAGACTTTGAGGTCAAACTCTAATATCATCAAAAAAGAAAAGAAAGAATTAAAATCCTTTTAGGAACTCTGCCTTCTAACTCCTTAGGAGAAGCAGGAGCTGTTTGGATGGAAGACTTGTCTATTACCCCAATAGACATGTGGCTTTCTGGGGTACATATGAGGAGTAGAAGCATCACAGAGAGGATAGAGAGAAAGAGGACACAGTAGTGCGTACCAAGGTCTTTGGCTTAAAGGGTTGAGCAGGCAGAGTATCTCAAAGGAGGATTTGAGGGGCCAGTCTCATTCCTTCCCAAACTGCTCCTTGAAATGGGGCTAGTTTGAAAAGGCAGACAGTCATTGATAGGATTTCAGGTTTCTTAGGAAGATTGACACTGAGGAGGCAATGAGAAATTCAAGGTCTGGTTGAAGCTTATAGCTTATTCTGTCCTCTACAGAAGAGTCTTCCAAACAGCAATGGTAAAATCAATGGATCTTAAAGCCAGTTTAGGGGGTCATGCCTAACATTCTTTTTTAAAACTAGCAAAATAGAATTAACAATATGCAAGTGAATTACAGGTAACGAGGTTTTTTTTTCATAAAACTTTTGTTTCAGTTAAATATATCTGTACATTCCTGTATATAAAATGGGTGTCAGAGTCAGAGTTGAGAAGCACTGTTCTAGACAAAGTAGCTTTTCACTGACCCCAGTGGAGAAAACAATTTCCCTAAAGAGAATGAAGGCTGACAGTACAGTGACTCACTCTTGGCCTAGAACTGACAAGAAAGGATGTCAAACGCTGTTGATGTTGGGGTTTTAGGATCAAAAAAAATTGGTTAGGGGCCCGGGGTGGAGAGTTAAGGACTTAGTACCCTGTCTGATGTTGTACCCTAAATGTAAACTGATTTAGATTAACATGTATCACTTAAATCAGAATAGATATTTACTCTCAGACCTGTGATTTTCTTGGTTTCTTATAACAGTGAGTAATGACATAGCCAGTCTGAATATTAGACAACTCAGAACTTCAGCCATAATGCTCCTCATGAAAAAGCAAACTATTCAACAACTTTTAGGTTCTCACCTGTCGAGCAGCATAGCTTCCTGGGGATCCCGGATATCGTTCTATCAGCAATGGTCGTAAGTCATTTTGCCACATTTCAGAAATACTGGTGCCTTCTGCAATTTGCCGAAGAGAAGATGAATTCAAAATAGCTGGTTGGTGATGATTCTAAGGATTAAATAAAATTATTTAACTGTCTATAATTTTATAGTACATTTAAGACTTAGCCTGATACAATTGTAATTAATAGCTTTAAACTTCAAAATAAAGGAGGAACTTTAATGTCATATGAGGTAAATTAAACTCTTCAACTGTAAAATTGGTCCCTTACATCTAGAAAGTTAAAATTTTCGGCAGCTTATTTTAAAAAACAAAATTGACAGAATGCTTTCAACATGGGAATTAATATTTCACACCTGTGTAACTTTTATTAATTTCTAAACAGCTGCTTTGTAAAACTGAGATTGAAAAACAAAGTATGGATCCCTTCTCTTAAGAAAATCTAATATTCAAAAAATGGTTGTCAACAACAAAACGATGTATTTTGTTACCACAATTTGTTTTATATAAGGCAGTATGGTGTTACCGAATGACCATTGTTAGAGGGTCAGGGAAGTTGACTTTGAAGCTCTAGCTGCCCATGACAATGGGTGGGCCTTTTAACTTCTCATTTCCTCAGAGAAACTAATAAAGGAATCTGATCTGCATCTGCACTATCCAATATAGTAGACACTAGCCACATGTGTCCATTAAGGGCCTGAAATGTAGCTAGTCAAACAAGTTGTGCTTTTAGTGAGAGATACACACTGGATTTTGAAAACTTAATGTGAAAAAAAGTAAGCTAATAAATGCTTACATGTTGAAATAATAATTTTTTTATATTGGGTTAAACAAAATATATAATTAAAATTAATTTCACCTATTATTTTCTACTTTTTTTAATGTAGCTACTAGAAAATTTAAAATCACATATATGCATCTCATTATCTATTTCTATTGGACAGCACTGACCTAAGCGATCATTGCCATTCCTTTCAACTCAGCTTTCAATTCAGTCCCATCACTTATTAGCTGTAACTATGACCAGGTTACTTAACCTCATTCAGGCTCCATTTCCTCATCTGAAAATTGGAAGTAATAACACCTATAACCAGGGTAATTAGAACTAAATGAGCTAATATATGTACATTGCCATAGTAAATATTCAATGCATCAGTTCTATGAGTCCCTCTGTCAAACATTAGAGCTGGAAAAAACACTTAGAGGTAACGTAGAACAACCTCTCTGATTTATATCAGTGAAAACTGAGGTTCATAGAACCAGCTGGTTCTCCAATGCTGTAGGAGACTTACAGCTAAACCCTTGAAAAGGCCCTGGGCTGTGGGTTCCTGATCCAATGCTACTTCTACTCTGCCTTAGCTCTGCACTTCCAGTTTACTCCTGAATGTAGATGCTGTGCCTAGGTACACTAAGGTTCCTGTTCATTTACTGGTAATGCATTTGAAAATATATCTCCTTAATAAATTTGTCACTGTAGCTTAAATTTATTTGTATCTACAGGGCCCAAGTCCTCGTGTTACATCTCAAACAGCACTTGACAAAGAGAACTGAAGCTAGAAGGCAAAACAAGAGAAATGTGAGATGGGAACAGAAGAAAATGGAGGCAAGAGGTGGAAGACTTCTATGGTTAATTATTACTTGACCACCCAGCAGGAGCTGTCTGTCTCCCTGACTGCCTCACAAGCCCCATGTAGTGCTACTGGCTCCTGCTTGCCATGCACTAGCATCCACCCAGGCCCCAGAGCACTGTTGGGGCATTGGCGTAGGCAGTGCCTCCTGCTTCACAGTCTGGTTCCCTTTCTCTTCACCTGGTGAACTCCTGCCCACTTCAGATGGCAGTGTGGATGATTCCACTTCTTGTATATTACTTGTTTAATGTCTGTATTTCATGCAAGCCTCTCCTGAGAGCCACAAAGGGCCTGGTTCATATTGAATAGTTAGTAAATAATGGAAAATTCATCAAATATGGATTCAACAGATGAACTATTTTTCTAAAACTATCTTTGCTGAGACTGTGTTTACATAATAACAAAGCAAAAGTTTCATTTTTCCCCATCATAAATAACAGACCAGCTGAATGCACAAACAAGTAGAAAGACAGAAGAGACATGTGGCTACTGCTGCAAGAAGCCAGATAAGTGCCTGGTTCAATGTGAGTGGGTTTTGTTCTTTTTTAATTTCTGACAGTGGATGCCTCTGACAATTAGCTTGGTTGGCCCAGAACAGTCACAGTGTCAATCAAGTACTGTGTCAGCTGAGCACAGGTAGCTAACGCCTATAATCCTAGCTACTCAGGAGGCAGAGATCAGGAGGATCATGGTTTAAAGCCAGCCTCAGGCAAATAGTTCACAAGACCCTATCTCAAAAATAGCCAACACAAAAAAGGGTTGGTGGAATGTCTCAAGTGGTAGAGTGCCTGCCTAGCAAGTGTGAGGCCCTGAGTTCAAACTTCAGTACCACCAAAAAAAAAAGAAGAACTGTTGTGTCAAAAGCTATTTCACCTATTTCACCAGTAGCTCCTTTTCTATTTACTGTCCATTATTCCATCCCAGAGCCTAAGCACTCACTGTGGTCAGAGTCCTTCACTTCTTGTCCACAGTGAAATCAGGCTCTGTTCAAGTAAGTGGTTTATAGAGGCTTGAAACAGTTAAGAGACCTAAGTCAAAACAGGTGCAAAACAAACATCCATCCAGTATCTCTAACTGTAAGAGATATTGTGCCAAAGAGCTTCTTGGAGGATACAAAGTTCAGCAGACGGGCCAGTGGATACTCATGAACATAAAGCCTGACGTGCTGCAGCTCAAACTTCTGGGCTCAACCACTTCATTAGCACACTTCACTAAAGCGCCCCTTCTCTCTGTGGCAGTAACAGCCTGCAAAATCAGATACAAGCTTCCCAACCGGGAAGGGTAGAGAAGGTGAAACTACACTGTTAATTACTTAAGCTCTTATTCATTAAAGCTGTGTGTGGGAACGCATTTGATTTTCCCACTTTAAATAGCATGTGTTCAATTGCTAAGGACTCTTGCTGTCAGAACTCAATCTAATCTCCCTACATGGAGATTAGAAAATCAAGTAAGAGAACAACCCTGGGAAGAAAGAGTAGTTCAGCAGGACAGTGACTAAGGCCAAAAACATATTGAGCCCAATGGTAAATGCAAACCTCAAATTATACCAGGCTTATTCAGTTAAAAGGCATTAGACAGTTTCTCTTGGTGCAGGCGTTCTCAGAGGAATGAGGTTCTGTTACAGCCCTGGCCTTGTCTTTTCATCCAGGCAGAAAGGACAATATGTCTGCTCTGGGTGACAAGAATCTTTCAGCAAAAAACGTGTGAACCAGATATCCTGAAGCATCTCTCATATAATCACATGGTGCCAGGCCAGAGGGGTTTAGTTACATAATTTGGAGAATTGGCCCTTCTAGAGGGAGTTGAGCTTCCCAACCACTGAATTAAAGGAAGAGCATTACAGCAGGACAGTTAATTCAAGCTTCTACCCTACATGAGCATACAGCAGTCCTCAGGTTAACTCCTCTGCCAACCTCCAAATTCATCTCAGCCAGCATTTACTGCAATTCTGTGTGTCAGATGCCCCGACATTACAAATGCTGCTGGAAAGGACTTGGGAGCTGAATAAATTAATGTTTATTTTTTAAAATGCAACAGCACTTCTTAACATCAGAGCAGAGCCGGTTTTAAATGAAACAATTTAGGGTCCAATCCTAGCACCCTAATTTATTAGCTGTGTCTAAGAAGAGGTTCCTAATGTGTAAGATGGATATCATAGTACTTACTCAACAGATGGTAGAGATTCCAAAGTGACGCTTTTTTTTTCTCCCTCTATTTACATCCAGCCCAGCACTGACCTCCCTGGCCCTGTCCTAGAGACTCCATCACTGCTTCCAGGAGAATCACACAGGTGGAAGAGTGAATGGCTAAGAACTTAGAACCATGGGGCAGGCCCTAAGGAATTTAGAATACATGTGGTTCCAGCAGAAGAAGAATATGAAGTGCTAGAGATAACAGTTAAGTTTCCCAGAGCCCACCGCCCTAGAGAAGGACTCCCAGCCCCAGGCAACTCTTATGGGTGAGGTTCCTCTCTTCAAAAAATCGGCCCCACCCCTAATATGACTTGAATTTTTCTATTTCAACTTTGTTATAATGAAGGGAAGTTCTTCCAGTTATAATACACTGGCTTGCAGTTTTATAATAGGTGTTTGCATCAACCTAAATATTCAAGAAGAAGTAGTTAAATTATATCCTGATGATGATTTTGCAATCATCAAATGCTGCTTTCAATGAATTGGCTTAAGGTAATATTCATAATATACTATTAGTCAACATAGCAAAATTTAAATCTGTATCTGCAATACAAACTACAAGATGAATTATTTTAAAATAATTACAATTATTGAGCTTTATGGTAAGACAACTACTGTGCTATGTTTTACAAGGGCCTGAGATCTGTATAAGCTAGCTCTATAAATGTAAATGTGAGTGTGTGTGAAAGAGAAATAGTTAAAGCAGTTACCTCTGAAAAGTGGGATTATGAGTGATGGTAGTTCTCTTTTTATATACTTTTTTCATTTTCTGTTTCTCAAATGAGTACATGTGAACTTCATAATTGGGGGACTTACAAAAAGCCATACTTTTTAGTTTATTGGAGCTAATATCCTCTTTAAAAACACATGAAGCCCTTTCAACAGCCAGCAGTCCTTCATACCTAATGGAGGGCTGAATCACCTAATGGAGATTCCCTTTTAACAACTGGGGGATAATGCTGTACTAAAAGAATAGGCCTATACTTACTAAAAGGGATTGGGGGGCTGTAGGGTTTGGGAAACATTGTTCTCAGATTTCAAGTAACCAGATCATGGTCTCTGAACACAATCACAAACCAGGGATCATCTGCTTTTGCACGTTAAATGCCACAGAAAGAGACACACCTTTATTTCAAAACAAAGGAAAAGGGTTTCAAAATCCATGCTTTCTTTACCACGCCTCTCCTGCTGGCAGATGTGAATAGTAAGAGCACACCTTGTATGATTAAAATAGTCAAGCATCATAAAAAGCAGGAAGACATGTATCTTAGTGTGCACTGACTCATCTCCCAGGTTGCAAACTGTAGCTGGCTGCCTGGAAGACTTTATGAAGGCCTCCAAAAGGAGGGGCGTAGAAATCAGAAAATGTCAGGTTGATTGTCATTTACTTCTGCCACTGGCTTCACTTACTGAAGCCATTTGAAAGGCATTTAGTGTCCCAGTGCAACAGTGATTAGAATCTTCTTAAAATAAATACAACAGAGATTAATGCTTTAAGAGACATATCTCAGGAGTTAAAATCTCATTAGTTGAAAACAAGAATCACATCACCTCTCACTCACAAATACCCCCCCTACACCTGCCTTGGGACTTGTTCATTCTAGCAATTTCCATCTCATTTATTCCCATTCATTAGATGTGTCTTGAAAACACATTTGGGGGCTGGGGGCAAGGTTCAAGTGATAGTGCACCTCCCTAGCAACCATATGATGAAGTCTTGAGTTCAAACCCCAGTATTTCACACACACACAAAAAGATACATGTGGTGTGCTGTGTGTCACCACATTCTGGTTTTAATAGCCTCTTCCCAATGTCTGACCAGGAAAGCATTCCCAGAGAAGCAAAGGAGAGGACTTTGCTTGGGATCCAGTGTTCTTTATGGGCATCACTCCTACATAGGTAACTCTTTTTCTTACAATTAAGTGGACTGGACTTCCTTCACCCCCCACCAGGTCTCCCTGTGTAAGGGGGGAGGGAACTGTCTTGGATCCTGAAAGCTAATCTGTTTAAGCCTGATTAAGAACTGAAGTGCATGTATTCACATACACAGACACGTCACTGGGTGAGAGGGCACCTGCACCCGTGCGCCCCGCATGTCAAACGTTCCAGCAAAGACGGGCATACTGAAAGTGTTTGGAAGACCTGCTCAGTAACACTGTCAAAGTTTCTGTCCCAGGACTTGTTGCTTTCCTTAGTTTCTTTAAAAGCACACATTTTACTCCAAAACCATTAACATTTGCACGGTCCTTAGCAATGTCATGATTTCAAAACTGTTGTTCAAGAAAAGGAAGTAATTATGAATCTATTTACTTCACAGAGACTTGCACATCATTTTTATCCTAAATTCCTGCTATGAGATTTTCACTACAATTAAATGCATTTCTCTGAAAGTAGCATGTGTCCCCTTTTAACTGGAAAAGGAAAAAAAATGAAATAAAATAAAGCGGGACTCCAGTTAAGGGTCTACGTACTGGCTTAAAAAATCCAAAACAACAACCCCTGTCAGTCCTGGGAGCTTAACGCCCAGAGCGCATCCTTGGATGCAGCGGTGGGGCGCTGCGGTCACACCCCCTGGTGCGCCCCGCACTGCTGGCCTCGCGGGTCGCGAGTGGGTGGCCGCGGGCGAGACACACACTTCCTGCGTCTATCAACACCCCCATCCGAGCACAGCCGAGGGGAGGCCGGTGACATCACCCAGCCCCCTGGCGTCTGCAGCGAAGCCAGGAGGTGGCCGAAGCACCCAGGCGAGGACATTGAGCGCGGAGTCTCCGGGGCGCTGGGTAGGGACGCGGATGCCTGGGCACGGGACGCAGCCCTGGCCCGCCCCCGCCTGCCTAGGAGGGGCTGGCGGAGTCCGGGGTCCCCGCACGGGATACGACACGCAGAGGCAGCCCCTCACCTTGTCCTCGGTCCAGGCAGAGGCGCCCCGACTCACACTCCCGGCTGCCGGGGACAGGGCGGCCGTCAGCAGCAGCAGCAGGTGGAGGGTGCCCATGACGAGCCTGTCCCCGCCGCCTGCCATCTCCGCAAGGCTGTGTGGGCGCCGGTTCCCGGGGCGGCCAGCGGTCACGAGCCCGGGAACGCGCGTCCGTCGCCTTCCCCCTTCTCCACCCTTGGGTCGACTGTGCCCGCCTCCCCATCGCCTCCGGTCGCCTCCCGTGGCGTGGCGCAGGCTGCAGCTCCCCCCCTCCTCCCCCAGACTTTAGCAAAACTGTGGGGCGGGGGGGACTGCCCAGAGTGACACGAGCTTCTGAAGCCAAGGGAACAAAGCGGAGCACTTCCTTGTCTTGGAGAGGATGAAAGGAAGGAAGGAAGAAGAGACATGGAACGGCCTTTTTATGATCTCCAGTGCCGTGACAGGGAATAGAAAGGGCAGGAAAAGGTTCATAGGGCCCTGGGGCTATGAAGTGTTTTTCCGAAGCTCTTTAATTAAAAATGAGCAGGGAGTCAACCTTTCCTGAACACTCTTCGCAGCTACTGTCCTGGGTGCTTTTTCAATGCTTCTTTATTTAATCTACTAATCCCATTTGATAGATAAGGAAACAGATTCTCTGGCAAAGGCCTGCACTAGAACCCTCTATAGAACGTGTTTCCTCTGTAACAGTGCAATCTTTATCTTTTCTCACAAATAGTTGCCTTGCCTTCTAACAGTCAGACCACCGAACTCCCAAACTGAGAAGTATGCTGGTAGTAATTATCTGAAACATCACAGTGGTTCTGAAGGCAAGGCAGAGTCGTTGTCTCAATGCATGCCTCCAAAAGGAAAAGCCAAAAGAAATTTACAGTTGGCCCTCTAAGTCCATGGATTCTGCATCCACAAGTCGAAAATACTCAGGAAAAAAAAAATTGAATCTGTACTTGAACATGCACAGGTGTTTTCTTGTCAGTAATCCCTAAACAACATTGTATAACAATTATTTTCATAGTATTTATATCACATTAGGTATAAGTGATCTACAGATGATTTAAAGTGTATGGAAGTGTGTGCACGTATATGCAAATGTTATACTTTTTTGTGTAAGGGACATCAGCATCCATGGATCTTGGTATAGGGAGGTCTGGAATCAATCCCCTACAAATACTGAGAGGTGGCTGTATTTGTTACATCAGAAGTCATTGTTATCCAGATAATCTTATTAAAACAAACAAACAAACAGGACTGTGGATATAGCTCAATGGTAGAGCACTTGCCTAACATATGCGGGACCCTGGGTTCAATACCTGTAAGTACAAAGAATAATTTTGTCTGTAGGTTTCTGGTCTAAATTGTCAGGACAACTACTGATCAGGGATTGGTCTGTCCTAAATCATCTCCCAGTCACAGAGCTCCCAGAAAAATCAGGTCAAAGACATTTATACAGAACTATTTCCTAGGCATCACAGTTGAAGTTAATGAAGCCTGCCAGAAAGCCCACCCACTCTATCTTCCTAGGCTTGGCTACAGAGTGAGTTTTCAAGAAGAGATAGGGCTGACCTGGGGACACACTATTCTGCCCCCCTCTGGAACTGCAAGGAATGACAGAATGGAAGCATCTCCTTTGCTGATTGCGAACCCTACTCATGTCTGAGAGTTATGAGTGACAATTTAAATATCCAGGCTTAAATGATGTGAAACAGCTTCTTCATTACAGCCAGGGACAGTTCTGATGATCTGACCACTTCAGAACTTTATATTGGTTCAGTATTCAGAAGAAAAAAAGAACTTATCACATGTCCCAATGTATTTCCTCTCTTGCTGTCTAAGCCAACCTTGAAATGGTGGGTTTCCTAAGTGACTTGAGTAATAAAGAACCTGTTTTTCTTACCCTAGTACCTTCCTATAAGGAAGTAGAGGTAGAAATGACAAACCTCTATGAAACAAAATGTGAACCATAATATCATGCAATTTAAAATAAGAAATATGGAGGACACTTGAGCTAAAATGTTAGCACATCATTTGATGATGATTTTCTATTCCCTGGAGTTCTCCAGTTTTGGTTACATTTAAGTGAGTAAAGTGCTGTTGCAGTTTGACATCTACAGGAAGCAGACTCTGAGACAGTATGGCAAGCAGGATGTGTATTAGGGAGTGCCCTTGGGACAAGCCCTATGGGAGGAAGGAGGAACAGGACAAGGCAGAGGGAGAAGTACTTCTCTGTAACCACCACAAATGCATCCCTGTGAAAGATCATGTACAAATCCAAAACATTTCACCTAACAGTGGAGGCTGATTTTAATCAATTTTTAACCCCTGTGGGATTTTCTTTTTACAACTTTTCACAAATCTACAAATCCAAACCAACTACAGGTATCTTTACCTTCCTTACTCACTTCCTGTGTCTTCCTCCACTTTCCTTTGTTCATTCTTCTGTTCTCCCCTTCTTCGTTCTAGAAATTTTTAGAAATCCTGTGTATCTGCTCTGTTTTCCTACTGTAACTTTTCCTTTCTTAGTCTCATTATGGAAAATAACCAAAACCTTTTACTTTTAACCAAAGTTCCAGGCCCCAGTTTTCTATCAGAGAAAAAGAAATCAGTTGTATATGCAGTGATAACATGGTCTACAAGAAGATGGGTATCATCTTAAAATGAATTGGATACTGTGACTTAAAGGACATGTAGGACTGAACTGACCCCCTCCCCCACCCTCCGCCAAAAAAAGATCTTCCTGTCAAGATGCTATGGTGGGATTTTCATACACCCAGTTCCATCTTTAAAATGACACCATTAGACTAAGGCAGTAATGACCAGAGTTCTCCAAGTGTGGTCTATGTACCCCATGAGATTCCCTGAGACCCTTTTAGATGCCTTCATGGTGAAAGGATTTTTTTAAATAAGCCAAAGCAAGATTTGCCTTTTTCTTACAGCATTGACTTTATCTTTTCAACAGTTTTAATGCGCGTTAGCTGCAAAACATTAAACTGGAAACATTTAAAGTATTCATGTGATGAGTCAGCATATATGTATACTTGTGAAGCCACAATCAAGAGAATGAACTTCTCACCCTCTCCAAAGTTTTCTCCTTTTCCTCATAATTCATCCCTCCACTACCCAAGCCCAGACAACTGCCTAGCTGTCTTCCAAAATCATTATACAATTTTGTACTATCACAATCAGTATATGAGAATTTCAGCTCCTCCACGTTCTCACCACTATTTCATATGGTTACTTTAATATTTTAGCCATGAGAATAAATGATTGATGTCACTATTTTTTTCTATTGTATTTCTGGTTTTTTATTTTGTTTTTGGCAGTTCTGGGGATCAAACCCAGGGTCTTACCCATTCTAGGCCAGTACTTTACCACTGAACTACATCTCCCACCCTTAGTTTTTTGAGACAGGTTCTTGCTGTAGAGCCCATGCTGGCTTCAAATGAAGCTCCTCTGGCCTCTGCCTCCCAAATCCTGGGATTATAGGTATATACCACTGTGCCCAGCTTCAGCTTTATTTTCTGTTCCATTAATTTCTGCTCTGATTTTTATCATTCCCTTTCTTTTGCTTACTTTGGGTTTACTTTGACACTCTTCCCATTCCATTTAAGTTTTGATAAATGGAAACTTAGAGTCATTAATTTTCACATTTCATTTTTTTAATAAGAAACCTTTATTCTCTCTAATTTACCTTTTAGTGCTACTTCATCTGTGTTCGTGTATTTCAATATGTTGACTTTTTTTTCAATTTTTTTTGTTTTATTATTCATATGTGCATACATGGCTTGGGTCATTTCTCCCCCCTGCCGCCACCCCCTATGTTGACTTTTTGTTTTCATTCAGTTCAAATAATTTCTAGTTTCCTAGAAATTATATTTCAAATAGTTGAAGATTTCCTTGGGGTTTTTTGTTGTTATCTCAATATAATTCATTTTGGTAAATGTTCCTTGTGCACATGAAAAGAATATGTATTCTATTGTATTAAGTAGAGTGTTCTATAAATGTCAAGGTGGTTGATAGTGGTGCCCAAATATCCCGTATAATAACTGACCGTCTGTCTACTCATTCTACTGATTACTGAAAGAGAGGTGTTGACATCTCTAACTATAATTGTGAAATTGCCTATTTAGTTCTGTCAATTTTTATATTACTTCTATCTTCCTAATAAGAATATAAATGTTTAGGGTTGCAATGTTCTCATTAAAAAATGGTTCCTTCATCATTATTAAATAACTGTATTTCATAATATTCTTTGCTGTGAAGTCTACTTTTTTCTAATATTAATATATTACTCCAACTCTTTTGATTACTGTTAACATGGCATATTTTTTCATCTTTTACTTTTAAGCTATGTTCTTATTTCTATTTAAAAATGGACTTATTAAGACAAGTGAAATAAAATAAATTACATTAAAGTAGGCTTGGTATAGGCAGTATACATGTACATCTTGCTTTTTATTCAATTGGACAATCTCTGGCTTTTAAATGAGGTATTTAGATTACTTCTACTTAATGTTATTGATATGATCAAATTTAAATACACCACTCTATGTTTTCTATGTGTTACATATGTTCTTTATTTTCACCATTTTTTTCTGATTAGGTTGGTTAATTGATTTTTTAGTATTCATTTTATCTCTTCTGTTAAGATTTTAGCTATTTCTCAGCTCTTTAGTTTTGAGGTTTGTGTGTATGTGTGTTTACCTTAGGATTTGTAGTATAAATTTTTAATGTACCACTCTCTATCTTCAAGAATCACTTACTGGGTAATATAAGAACCTTACAAGAGCATACTACTATTTCTTCTCTCTTAGTCTTTGTGCTGTTTTGGTCATACATTTAACCTCTAAATACGTTTTATACTCCATAATAAGTTATTATCTTTTCATTAAGCAATATTTTTCAAGCAGATTATTAAAATGAGGGGTTTTTTTAAGTCTTCTTCATTTACATTCATGTTTATCATTTCTGGTATTCTTCCTTTGTGTAGATACATACCTCCATCTGGTATCATTTTCTTTGTGCTTAAAATATACTCTTATATGTCTTGTAGTCTAGGTATGAAAGTGATTAATTCTTTGTTTCTACATGCTGAAAATATTTTTCTCTTAATTCTTAAAAATTATTTTCTATGATGGTAGAATACTGTGTTGACATTTTCTTTCTTTCAGTACTTTATAGATGCTGCTACCAGTGTCTTGCTTATTTTGTTTCTGATGAGAATTCTGTTGCCATTCTTATCTTTGTTCCTCTGTATGTAGTGTGTCTTTTTTTCCTCAACCTGCTGTTCAGATTTTCTTTCATGACAAGTTTAATTTATTTATTAATTTACTTTTATTATTTTACTGGGGAGTACATTGTGACATTTACAAAAGTTCTTACAATATATCATAGTTGAATTCACCCCCACCATCATTGTGCTTTATCCCTCCTCTCCCCATTCCTGGAGTGATTTCAACAGGTCTCATTTTTCCATTTATATACATGAATACTTAATATTTCCACCCTATTCACTCTCCTACACCCTTTCCTTCTTATATCCTGCCCCCTCCCACTGGTAGCAATCCCCCAGACAGGACTTATTTTGCCTTCCTGTTCTCTGTTTTGTTTTTTTTTAAATGACATTTTTGTTTGTTTAAGATAGCTATACAGGGTGTTTCATTGTGACATTTCCATGTACATAAGTATTATAACCCGATTGGTTCATCCCCTCTATTTTTCTCCTTTCTACCTTAGTGCTTATCTTACAGTGATTTCAACAGGTTTAAAAATTCTATATTCATTCTTATATAGGAAGTACATCAACCATATTCATCTTAAGTTCCTTCTTTTACCTTCCCTCTCTCATGCATGACCTCCCCTTAAAGTGACCTGTTTTCCACAATATTGCTTGTATTTGTATTGAGTCTATATTTGACATATGAGAGAAAACATGTGGCTTTTGGCTTTCTGAACCTGGCTAACTTCACTTAAGATGATGTTCTCCAGTTCCATCCATTTATCTGCAAACGACAGTTTCTTCTTCTTTACGACTGAATAAAACTTCACTGTATATAAACACCACATTTTCTTAATCCATTCATCAGTAGTGGGTTATCTGGACTATTTCCATATGTTAGATATTGTGAATAATGCTACAATAAACATGGGTGTGCAGGTGCCTTTATTGTAACCTGACTTTAATTCCTGTAGGTATGTCCCTATGAGTGGTATTGCTGGATCATATAGCAGATCTATTTGTAGCTTTTTGAGGAGCCTCCATACTGTTTCCCACAGTGGTTGTACTAATTTACATCCCCACCAACAGTGCATGAGGGTTCCTTTTTCCCCACATCTTTGCCAATATTTGTTGTTGTTTGTGTTCTTGATGATAGCATTCTAACAAGAGTGAGGTAGAATCTTGATGTAGTTTTGATTTGCATTTCCTTTATGGCCAGGGATGGTGAATACTTCTTCATGTGTTTTTTGACCATTTGGACTTCTTCCTTTGAAAAAGCTCTGTTCGGTTCATTTGCCCATTTCTTCATTGGGTAATTGATTTTTTGAGAGTTTAAGTTTTTAAGCTCCCTGTATATTTTGGTGATTATGTTCTGACTGATGGAATTTTCTTTATTTTCTTGTGCTTGAGATTTACTGAGTTTCTTTGGTCAGTGGGTTTTAAGTTTTCATCAAATTTGGAAAATTTGTAACCATTATCTCTTCAAATATTTTTATTATGTCTTCATTGCCCCTCCCTTCACTCTCACACTCCTTTGGGAACTCCAGTTGCACACATATTAAGTTGTTTGAAGTTTTCCTATAGGTCACTGGTCTCCATTTATTGTTTATTGCTTCTTTATCGCTTTGATTTGTATTTTATTTCTATGTCTTCAAGTTTGCCAGTCTTTTATTTTGCAATCCTTAATCTGCTATTAGTTCCAATTAATGTACTTTTCATCTTAGACATTGCTTTACATATTTAACTTAGATCCTCTTTATACCATCATGTTCTTCCTTGCATGTTTATATTTCCTCTGCCTTCTCAACATATAGAATACACTTGTAGCAAATGTTTTCCTTATCTTTTCATTTATCATCTTTACCATTTTGGTGTCTTTTTCTATTGATTTACTTCTTGTTGTAGGTTGTATATTCCTATTTCTTTGCATACCTGATAGGTTTTTTTTTTTAAATAGATACCAGACATTGTGAATTTTGCTTTATTTTAAGCACTGGGAAACTTTTTATGTTTGTTTAAATATTCTTGATCTTTGACACAGTTGATTGAGTTGGGAACAGTTTGACATTTGGGAGACTGGCTTTTAACTTTTGTTAGGATACAACAGAGCAGCCCAAAATCCAGGACTAATTTGGTCCACTACTAAGGCAATACTATCCTGAGTATTTTAATATTTGCCCCTTGTATTTTGAGGTTTTCCACTATGACTGGTAGAAACATGAAGTATTCCTGACCCTATCTGCACTCCTGGGCTTGTTATTCATACTTCCTTTTTGTATTGTTTCTCCCAGGTTGAGCAATGTCCTCACATGTATTAGTTAGTACTCAGTCAAAGACCTGTGGAGAAATCTGCTGATTTCTGAAGCTCTCTCTCCATGAAATGCTCAGATCTTTTTCTGCAAAATCTAGCCACTTTCCTTTTCCATGTTCTCAACTGTCTTTTCATCTCATAGATACTACTTGGCTCTGTTTGGAATCTCCCCAGCTGTACTGCCTCTTGGAAACTCTCAGCACAGTAAGCTAAGAAAAACATTAGGTTCATTTCATTTCTTTCCCTTTTTTTTATCACTCTCCTGGGGGCCTATCTTCCAATAGTTGTACATGATTTGTGAAATATTTTTTTCAAAGTGGGATGATAAATCTAGTCCCATCATAACTGGAAGCAGCTGAGAGTATGCTTCTTTTTTTATTATGCATGAAAAAATGTGAAGTATGAATAAAGGAGGGGAGGGAGGGAGAGACAAACAGAGGGAGGGAGGGAAGAAGAGAGTGAAAATCAGTTAGTTATGCATCTATCTCAAGAACTGAGAGGACAATTGTCCTCTCAAGGGAAAGCAGTTGTACTATTGTTTAAGATGCATAATGAACTATTTGGGGTTTTTTTTCATGAAATTCCACTTTTAATTGAAAGAACAATGACTAATAAATTATGAGTCTTCAGACTAGAATATTTGACAGACATTTCTTTTAAAATGAATAAACTGTGCCTATGCCTTCAAGGAAAATAACTGACGGTATTTGTTGCCAATTATAAAATTAGATCTTTAAGGGAAATTTTAACTTGGAAAACTTGTATCTTCTACCATAAGCTTGATAGTTTCCCAGTATGTGGCATTTTTTTCTGATGAAATCAGTGATTTTAACAAATGTCATGCTAATAAATAATAAAATGTTCAACATTTGGAATATCTGCATAACTCAATGAATCAATATTTCCCAAAACCCCAATTTACCATGTTACAAAAATCACAAAGCAAAAATCCACTCAAAGTACAAGAGAGACCAGGGAATTTTTTTTTTTGAGACCAGGGAATTTTAATGTAATGGAGTAAAAAACTTATTTGCATGGTTTTAGAGTCTAAATTGCCACTGACCTTTATGACACTGATATTTGTTGTGTTTTAATTTATTAACAAAGATTATCAACAATTATCTGAAAAGATTATTAAGATATTCCTCCATTTTCCTACTAGTTGTCTGTGTGAGGCCAACTTTTCTTTATATACTTCAATGAAAACTATATTGCAGATTGAATGCATGTGATTATTTTTAAATGTTCAACAATGCCACTGTTCTTACTGAAATCTTTTTGTTTTAGAAAATATAGTGTTTTCATTAAAAAAACTTATTTAGCATATAATGAATTTTTTTAGATAATTATTTATAAAATGCCTCTTAATTTTCAATACAATATTGACAGATATAATCCACAAAAATAAAAGCTAGTTGTGATCCACAATAATTGTTATGAATGTGAGGGATCCTAAGATCAAAAGATTTGGGAACCACTGTGTTAAAGCTCTTTTACCTAGGAAAGATTATACCTTAAGCCAATGGTTCTAACTGTAGCTACACATTAAAATTATCTAGAAAGCTTGTTTATAAAATGGTGATATCTATGTGTGGTCTGGGCATCAGGTTGCTTAAAAGCTCCCCAGGTAATTCCAGTGTGCAGCTAGAGCTGAGAATCATGGCATTAAGTCACATGCTTTGAGAAATACATTAGTGAAAATCGTATAATCAGATTAATAATAATATCAGTAATAATGTTGCATAGTAGTTATTTTGTAAGGCCCTAGGGGGTAAAAGTAAAGAGATTAGGAAAGTGAGCCAGCCCTAAACAAATTCTGAAGTAAGCAGCTTAGATTCCAAACTCCCACATACCCACAATGTCCCCCCCACTTTTTTACCCCTGCACAGCCTCAAACCGAAGCACCCAACCCTTTCTTCATTTGTTAGTCATACAGAATTAAAGGGGCCCACATCCTATCCATGCCCAAATCTACCCACCATTGCTTTCAATAAGGACGTGAAAAAAAAATAAAGTATTTGTTTCTCAGGAACACAGATTTCCTGTAAATCTTCCCAACTTCTTTGATGAGATCAGAGGTCAGATCAAGATGGCAATAACAGTTCGGGGAAAAAGGATTCTTCTCTCCTTTGGTTTTCTGGCCTTCTACCTTCCCAGCCCTGTAGAATAATATTCTTTCTCCTTTCAAAGAAGGGCAGAGGAACAGTCCTTGTAAACCCTGGTTCTTTTACCAACACTAATCTTTCACCCCAACAAAACTTCTTATACCCCTTTACTACATTTGTCATGTTTTTAAACCAGTTTTTCTCCAAGGGTTCTGAAAACCAAAAATGTTCAAGATCCAAAGAAATTAATCTCTAGTAAGGAATGAGATAAGGGTAAGGAGAATCAAAGATGAAGAACCAAAGAGAAACTTCACTCTTTACAGCTCACAAAATAGACTGTGCTAAGCTACACAATACCAAAACTGACTGTAAAGTGAAGTCACAATCAGTTGATTGTTATGGAAAGTATCCATATATATGGTATAGGAATGTTGACTTTTTATTTAAAAAACATCCATCTACATTAACTATTTTTAAATCTCGTGAGATCAAAAAAGATGACAAAACACTGATGCAATATGTTAGTGATAGTATCTAAAAAGTATAAAAGTTGTTATCTCAAGAATGTGTTTCCTTTCAGAGTTCTGAATTTTTATGGTATAAGTTGAAAATATAATCAAGGATATTAAGTATATCAATAGCAATATGTTTTTAAAGACCCTCTAAATCTGTAAATCAGTATGTTAGTGACATTATTATCATCCTCATTGTTAATGACAAGAAAATTAAGGCATGAGGAAATTAAGCAATCTGTTTTGGGTCATTTCAAGCTGATTTTGCTGCAGGCATTGTACTTTATCCTACCCTTGTCTTAGGCTATTTTCCATTACTATAATAAAATGCCTAAGGCTGGGTAGCTCATGAAGAAAATAAGTTGATTTAACTTACAATTTTGAAAGATGAAAGTTCAAATAGCATGAGGCTGGGCTCTGCAAAAGTTTCCTCCACAGCCACTCCCCCGCTAACAGTATCACATCATGTCAAATGTCATTATAGCTGAGGGTCAACTAGGAGGGAGAGATCAAATCAAGACAGGAAGCCAGATCTTGGGAAGAGGTCAGTCCTGATCTTTTATAACAACCCTTTCTTGAGAACTAATCAAGGCCTCACAAGGCTACATTAAGAGCTAGGAATGCAGCTCAGTGTTATAGCACTTGTTCAGCAGGTGCAAGGCCCTGGCATGTGGGGTGTGAGCTCCAATACCACATATCCAAAAAACCCAAAACAAGAACAACAGCAACAAAATCTCACCCCCCAAGACTACATTAATTCCTTCCCAGGACACAGCACCCAGTGAAATTAATACTCATCTCCTACTAGGCCCACTTCTTAAAAGTCCTACCACCTCTTGTATTGCCACACTGGGGACTAAGACTCCAACACATGAACTTTTGTTTGGACATATCACACCCTAGCCATAGCAACACTACTGGCATTTATAGTTTGAAAAGAAAAATTTTAAGTAGTCATTGAAATCTAATTTTTAACATGCTAAGGCAAGTTATTATTGAAAGGAAAACCAGACCACCTTTGAAATGATTTTATTTCCAGGTTTTAAGCAGAATACTCATTTGTTTTATTGCTATCTCTCCTTTAACCAAATGTCTATCATATGTATTAGGAAAGAGAAAAGAGAAATTTTTTTTCAAAATATTTAAATACAAAAATATAAGTTATGTAGTCTAAAGTCAAGACTGAGGTACTCAATTGTCTTTTGCTTTGGGATCATTTGTGAATTTTCTAAGATGTTATATTCAACTGTGTTTTAATGGTATGAAATTGTGAGTTTTTCTGCTAATCAGAGTACAACCAATCTTAACTGAAAAAAAAAATGCCCTGTCTCTCAATCTTATAGACTTGGAGCAGTGTTGATTGTGACTGTTAATTAATTATCTTCTAACTTTTCATGAAAGGACAATCACTCCTAGTGTAATTTTCAAGTCATTACTCTCGTCCTCCCCCCTCCACTTGTTTTTAAGATGTGAGTTAGGCCTGGCCATCTCAAATGAAAGAGGAAGAAAGACTGTAAAAATCTCTTTCCACAGGACCCAAAAATAGAATATTAAGAAAGCAAATAGGGGCTGGGAGTGTAGCTCAGTGGCATAGCACATGCTTAGCATGGGTGAGGCCCTGGGTTCAATCCCCAGCACCAAACAAACAAATAAAAATAACAGAAATTTACAGAAAATAGCAACAGTCACTTAAAAAAATGTTGGTTATGCTAATAATAATAATGATAGTTAGAATGTTGCACCATAATACATAATTCAAATTCTGCCTTTAAAACACATGTTTATATATATATATATATATATATATATATATATACACACACACACACATATATATATATGACTTTACTTTTGCTTAGATTTAGGTTAGGCTAAATTTATGCTGTTCATTTTATTTATATATCTGAAAACATTGCTTTTGAGTGTTTTAGTATTTCAGTGTTGTAGAAATACTAAAATAGCATAGACTGTGGTCAATAAAAAGTCCTTTCAGTTTATATACACACCACTATTCATTTAATGAATTAGACGAACTAATCTGTCTTCAATTTTAATGTTTGAAAAAGCATTTCAAAGGGCATCATCATCAACAAGAGTATACCTAAATTTCCTCCAAAAAAAAGAAGCTTAAATTTCAGCATACAATTTTAGGAAGACTAATCCCCTTCTGTTACTAGTGAAGGTTTGGTCTTTATGGTTTTCATTTAATAAGTCACATGCCTATTGTGGGGAACACTACAGTTTGAATTTAGAGATATGTGACAATGCAAAAGAAATTCATCAGTCGTCTTTCATAATGTATTTGTTTAGTCCTCTAGAAAAAAATCCTTCTAAAAGAATTAAACCCATATTGCAAATTAGAAAAAAGCAAAGCAGCAATTTTAGAAAAGGATATGGGAGGAAATTTCATAGGCAAAACAGAGTGATCATAGAAGAACTGTGCATTTTTTAAACATAGTACTGGGGATTGAACCTAGAGCCTTGTGCTGCTAGGCAAGCATTCTGCTGCTTGAGCTATGCCCCAGCCCTTCTGGGGGGGGTTTGGGGGGAGGGGACTGTTTGCTTGTTTTTTAACTAGGGTCTTGCTAACTTTGCCCTGGCTGGCCTCAAACTCACAATCTTCATGCCTCTGCTTCCAAGTAGCTGGGACTACAGATATGTACCACTATGCCACAGCTAGAACTGTGCATCTTCATTCTACAGTAAAGAAAAATGGTCTCCTTTCAATACTTCTTTTAAATTAGAGAGTATAAACATCAATCAGAAAACAAGATAATGGCTAAGGTAGAAAATTGATTTCATTCAGGAGAAAGCAATATATATAGAATACAATAAGTTATCATTCAGGATTTTTACAGACTGAAAATATGAGAGAAGCATGGAATACTGGATAAAGAATAGTCTGATTACACACATATCTGTGTGCTATACTTATATATGATTGCTTTATTAAATCAGACAGCTAATTACAGAATACTATTACTTTATAGCACACACACACATCATAAGCATGTGTGTGTCACTTAATGTTGGGTATGCATTCTGAGAAATACAACATCAGAGAATTTCACAATTGTGCAAATGTCAGAATACTTACAAAAGTTAGGTGATTTGCCTATTATACAGCGAGGCTATGTGGTATATATTTTGTATAGTTGATTGCTCCTAGGGCCATGGAGGACAAAACAGATTAAATCAAGCATAAGAGTAAATTATGCAATCAGGAGACTCTGGAAAAATAACATTGACCTGATAAGGGCCAAGATAGCAAAGTAGAAACTTTCTCCATCTGACTCCATGAATGAAAAGAGTTACAGTAACAGAGACAAGAGAAAGAGAGGAAGAGCACCAGGAGCCATAAACAGGGACAGGACAGCTAAAAATCATGGAGAAAAAGAAAAGAAACAGAATAAATTAAGAAACACTTTTCAGATCCAGCACCAGTTCCCCAAGGTGGGGGGCGGGGGGAGGTGGTAAACAAAGACTTCGCCACAAGATAAACAAAGTAGTCCTGACAACAGACTGGTAGACTTACTGGTGGGACAAGTTTACACCTTCCACAAGCTTGAAAGCCAGAGTGGGCATTTGGCGGGATGGTGGTCATCCTGGTGTAACAGGCTAGCATTGAACAAGAAAGACAATCTTTTACTCCTCGTATCTTGAAGAGCTGTGGCAAGGTGTCATCTTGTGAGAGGGATGAATGTTTAAGGCTAAGCTACTCAGGGGACTTGAAAACAAGGAATAATCACAGCTCAGGGAATTTTGGAATACCTGGCCACTGTGTCTAGGAGGGAGACAGTCATGAAAGGTGGTTATGAAGAGAGAGAGAAAAGATCTAACATGGGAAAGCTGAGAAATTTAATCAACTGGGAGCTCAGGAAATAAAGGGTGTGTTAGTCAGCAGTCCTGACCTCCCTGGTGAGAAAGTTTCATTGCCTAAGGATTATTTTGGGGAAAGCACCAAATGCATGGCTGGCAGAGTACTCAGTTTCCAGGACCTGCAAGATGGCTGCAGGAGAATACTGCCAGGCAGGGCTTGAGATTGACTACACTGGGGACCTGAAAACAATGGAACAATGATAGCTCAGAGAGTCTTGGGACACAGGACATCCAGGAGCTGTGTGCCAGCTGTGGGTCTTGCTGCCAGGCAGGGCTCAGAACTCTGAGCACAAGACCTAAGCATCCTCCAGCTTCCTCCCTCCCACAGGGTGTTGAACTGCTGAGTGATGTCTAAAAGCACTAAGACCTGCAAGCAGAGCACCTGAGTCCCTTAGACACAAGTAAGGGAAATTTATAAGGTGAAAGAAGCACAGAAGTAGACAACTGACCCTTGGCTGGCTCTGCCCTCAACCCACATATAACAACAGCCCATACACAAGGAACTACAAGAGACTCTAGCTAACACATCAGACAAAGGACTGATAACCAGAATATATAGGGAACTTAAAAAACTAAATTCTCCCAAAACTAATGAACCAATAAAGAAATGGGCACGTGAACTAAACAGAACTTTCTCAAAACAAGAAATTCAAATGGCCAAAAAACACACAAAAAAATGCTCACCATCTCTAGCAATAAAGGAAATGCAAATTAAAACCACATTAAGATTCCACCTCACCCTTGTTAGAATAGCCATCATTAGCAACACCACAAACAACAGGTGTTAGCAAGGATGCAGGGAAAAAGGAACCCTCTTACACTGTTGGTGGGAATGTAAACTAGTACAACCACTCTGGAAAAAAATTTGGAGGCTACTTAAAACGCTAAACATTGATCTACCATTTGATCCAGCAATACCACTCTTGAGATATACCCAAAAGACTGTGACACAGGTTACTCCAGAGGCACCTGCACACCCATGTTTATTGTGGCGCTATTCACAATAGCCAAGCTATGGAAACAGCCAAGATGCCCCACCACTGATGAATGGATTAAGAAAATGTGGTATCTATACTCAATGGAATTTTATGCAGCCATGAAGAAGAACGAAATGTTATCATTCACTGGTAAATGGATGGAATTGGAGAACATTATTCTGAGTGAGGTTAGCCTGGCCCAAAAGACCAAAAATCGTATGTTCTCCCTCATATGCAGACATTAGATCAAGGGCAAACATAACAAGGGGATTGGACTTTGAGGACATGAAAAAAGCGAGAGCACACAAGGGAGATATGAAGATAGGTAAGACACCTAAAAAATTAGCTAGCATTTGCTGCCCTCAATGCAGAGAAACTAAAGCAGATACCTTAAATGCAACTGAGGCCAATAGGAGAAGGGGACCAGGAACTAGAGAAAAGGTTAGATCAAAAAGAATTAACCTAGAAGGTAACACACATGCACAGGAAATTAATGTGAGTCAATGCCCTGTATAGCTATCCTTATCTCAACTAGCAAAATACCCTTGTTCCTTATTATTGCTTATACTCTCTCTTCAACAAAATTAGAGATAAGGGCAAAATAGTTTCTGCTGGGTATCGAGGGGGGGTGGGGGGAGGGGGCAGAGTGGGTGGTAAGGGAGGGGGTGGGGGCAGGGGGGAGAAATGACCCAAGCATTGTATGCACATATGAATAATAAAAAAATAAAAATTAAAAAAAAAAAAGAAAGAGTCTCTAGCTAGTTTTCCTTTCTCTCAGAGATACTGGGAATGAGGTCTTGTGCCTTGAGCATGCAGGCAAAAGTTTTTCTACTGAGCTACCCCCCAGTCCAGTGGTAAGGAAATAAACTGCAACACTGTCAATACATAGGCCTGCCTAAATATTGGGGACAATTTCAACTGAAAGACTATAGGTGAATATAAATTCCAATCAATGACCAGGCCTTAGATGTGCAAATCTCAACACAGAAACACAAAAATATTAAAAAAAAAAAAAAAAAAAGCAAGGCAACATGACATCTCCAAAAGTCAACAACACCATAGTTATGGGCACTATGGATGAAAAAAGAGGAAAATAATCTGTCACTCTAGATTACTGTATCCAACAAAGCTTTCTTTCATGACTGATTAAAAAATAAAAACTTTCCACAATAAACAAAAACTAAAGGAAGTCATGACCACTAAGCCAAACTATAGGAGATACTTGAAGGAATCCTACACACAGAAGAGAAGGATAAATGCAACCAGGAAAATGCAGGAATGAATAAATCTAACTAGATGAGTCAATACGAAAAAATCAGAACTAGGAAAGAACCAAACATTACAAAAGCAACAAAATGACAAGCATTACAATGTACCATTCAGTAATAACTCTGAATGTTATTGGCCTCAATTCTCCAAACAAAAGAACTAACTGATTGACAGATTGGACTGAAAATAAGATCTTGCTGGTAGAGTGTCTCAAGAAGTGGTGTACCTGCTTATCAAGCATGAGGTCCTGAGTTGAAAACCCAGTACCACCAAAAACAAAAAACTGTTACATGTTAAATGAAATGAATACAGTTAAAAGTAAGATACAATCATTTGCTGCCTACAAGAAACACACCTCACTGGCAAAGAAAAATATAAACTAAAAGTGAAAAGATGGAAAAACATTTTCTAAGCAAATTGAGCTCTAAGGCAAGCTGGAATAACTTCAAAATCAGTCAGAAGAGACAAAGAAGATCACTTCATATTGATAAAGGGAACAATCCATCAAGAGGAGATAACAATTATAAAGATATATGTACCAACTCAAATCCCAGTGCTGCCAAAAAAAATGGATGAGTAAGATATACTGTATTAAAACCCTCTGGAAGATATGCACAGCAAATGTTGGAGCACCTAGTTTCATAAGACAAACACAGCTGGACATAAAGGCACAGATAAATTCCAACACAATAATAGTGAGTGAACTGAATACCCAACTCTCACAACTAGATAGGTCATCCAGACAAAAATCAACAAACTTCAGAATTAAATGACACTATAAATGAAATGGACTTAAGAGACATCTACAGAATATTTCACCCAAGAGTTGCAGAATACACATTCTTCTCAGCAGTCAGTGGAAGTTTCTCCAAAATACATCAAATTTTTACATAAAGCAATTCTTAAAAAATATAAGAAAACAGAAATAACCCCCTGTACTTTATCAGACTGCAACTGAACAAAACTAGAAATCAATAGCAAAAGAATCAATAACATGAAAATGAATAATACATTGCTGAATAATCAATGTGTCATCAAAGAAATAAGGGGAGATATAAAATTACCTAGAATCCAAGAAAATGAAAACACAACTTACCAGACCCTTTGGAAAACAGCAAAGATAGTACTAAAAGAAAAGTTTATAGCTATGATCACCCACAGTAAAAAATCAGAGAGCTCTTAAATAAATAACCTAATGATGCACCTCAAGTTTTTAGAAAAAGAAGAAAGACTCAAACCAAAAATTAGAAGGCAGAAAGAAATAATAAAGATCAGGGTAGAAATTAATGTAATGGAGACTAAACAATGAAAGAATTATTGAAAAAAAGAGTAGGCTCATTGAAAAAATAAACAACATTGATAAACCCTTAGACAAACTGACCAAAGGAAGAAGGGAGATAATTCAAAATAATAAAATTAGACATAAAAAGGGGATTGTCATGACAAATACCAATGAAATTCAGAGAATCATTAGGAAATCTTTTGAAAACTTATATTCTAATAAACTGAAAAATGTAGAAGAAAGAATAAATTTCTTGATGCATGTGACCTGCCTAAATTGACCCAAGAAAATAATCAACCACTTAACCATATGTATAATGAGCAATGAATTTCTGTGAAGCAATCAAACAATAGCCTAAGACCAGATGGATTCACTACCAAATTCTATCAGACCTTTAAGGAAGAACTAACACCAATGCTCCTCAAGCTATTCCATAAAATACAAAAGGATTCTATGAAGCCAGTACTACCCTGATACCAAACTCATTCTATGAAGTCAGTACTACCCTGATACCAAAACCAAAGAAGGGTACAACAAAAAAGAAAATTATAGACTAATTTCCTTGCTGGACATAGACACAAAGTTCTCAATAAAATACTTGCAAACTGAATTCAGCAATCCATTAAAAAGATCATATCCCATGATCAAGTTGATTTCATTCTAGGCATGTAAGGATGGTTCAACATATGCAAATCGATAAGCATAATACAGCACATAAGCAGAATAAAGGACAAAACCCACACGATCATCTCAATAGATAAAGAAAAGGCCTTTGACAAAATTCACCATTCCTCATGATAAAAGCTCTGAAGAAACTAGGAATAGAAGGACCATAACACAACATAATAAAGACTATGTATGACAAACCTGTAGCCAACATCCTAATAAATGGGAAAAAACTGAAACCATTTCCTCTAAAGTCATAAATGAGACAAGGGTGTCTAGTCTCCCCACTCTTAATTTAATATAGTTCTTAATTTCCTAACCAGAGAAATAAGGCAACAGAAAGAAAATGGGTGCAAATAGGAAAAGAAGAACTCCAATACTTAAAAGATCCTACAGACACCACCGAAAACCCTCTTAGATCTGATTTAAAAAAAACTTTTGGCAAATAGTAAACAATAGTCTCACACAAAAAAATACCTAGGAATAAACTAAAGAGGTAAAAAACCTCTACAATGGAAACTATAAAATCTTAAAAGAACAAAATTGAGTAAGACACTAGAAGAGGGCAAGATTTCCCATGCTAATGAATTGGCAGAAAAAATATTGTGAAAATGGCTATTCTATCAAAAGCAATCTACAGAGTCAATGCAATCCTAATCAACATTCCAATATCATTCATAACAGGAATAGAAAAATCAATTTTAAAATTCATATGGAAATATGAAAGACCCTAAATAGCCCAGATCATTCCTGAGCAAACAGAGCAATGCTGGTAAAGGAGAATAACGGAGGGTATGAATTCAAGTATGATATATTGTACGAACTTTTGTAAATGCCACAATGTACGCCCACCCAACACAACAATAAAAAAAAGAATTCTAATAAAATTGGGGGAAAAAAGAACAATGCTGGCAGTATCACAATATCTGACTTCAAATTATACTATAAGCCATAGTAACAAAAACAACATAGTACTGGAACAAAAACAGACATGTAAATCAATGGAATGTAATCGAAGACCCAGAAATAAACCCACACAGCTACAGCCATTTGATTTTCGACAAAGGTGCCCAAAACATACATTGGAAAAAAAGGCAGTCACTTCAATAAATGGTGTTTGGGTTTGAACTAAGGGCCTACACCTTGAGCCACTCCACCAGCCCTTTTTTGTGCTGGGTTTTTCAAGATAGGGTCTGGTGAACCATTTGCCTGGACTGGCTTCGAACCATGGTCTTCCTGATCTCTGCCTCTTGAGTAGCTAGGATTACAGGTGTAAGCCATTGGTGCCCTGCTTATACATGAACTTACATGATGATAGCGCAGTAGGTTTGTTTCCACCAGTGTCACCACAAGCACACAAGATGCACATTTCTGACATTTTCTAACTCTTTATTTTGCCTCCTACTCATTTTATTTTAAACTCTCTTCTCTGTATTGCAGATTTCCCATATATTAGCTAATAACTTCAGATTCCTGAGAACAGGAGTTGTTTCACCAAAGACCTATCTAATGTCTTACACAAATGTGTGAGAGGCATAAATGCCTCTCAAAAATGTTTAGTGAATTAATAAATCAAAGACTGTGAAGTTTCAAGGGGAATCTGGGAAAAAAATAAATAAACTAAATTAAAATCAATTAGCCTTCAACTAAGTAAGCCATCATCATTAAATAACTGGGTCAGGTTAAAGACTAAGGTTAGAGTCAAATTCTTCCTGGAAATACTTGAGTGCTTGAAACTGAGGTGACATAGAGTACAAATTATAGCAAAACATTCAGGTCATTATAATATAACTGACTATATTAAATGTAAAAACAAAACCAACAAACATAAACTATTTAGTGATTTTATGTTGCACTGGAGCACTGCTGGCTGGTAACAGAAAATAACAGCTTCTGGCCACTTGAAGACAGCAGTAGGAGCTTCCTTTGAAGAAATATTATTTGGGTTTATTTTTCAATTCAATTTTTATTAGCATGAGTTAATTGTAGAAGGGGGATTCATTGTGATATTTACAACAGGCATATAATGTACTTTGATCAAATTCACCCTATCTACATTTATTCTTTCTTAATCCCCCTTTTCTTCCTTCCCCCTCCTTTTAACAGTTTTTGGTGGGTTTCATTATACTATTTTCATACAGATATAATTTATATTTCTATAATAGTCACCCCTCCCCCAACACCCAAAAGGAATTCATTCTATGGCCAGATTCCTGTTCTTTTTCAGCTTTTTATTCCCATTTTAAATTGTCATCCACTAAATCAAACTTAGCAATTTTTGTTTCTCTATTCTGCCAAAGGGCAGGAAGAGATAAAGAGATATAAAAAGCTCTAACTGTTAAGCATTAAAAATAATATTAAGGGAGAAGGAGGGGTCGGAGTGGGTGGTAAGGGAGGGGGTGGGGGCAGGGAGGAGAAATGATCCAAGCCTTGTATGCACATATAAATAATAAAACAATAAAAAAAATTAAATCAATAATAATATTTACTGAGTATTTTCTGTCATTTTAAAAAAGTGCTTTCTATGTATCATTTTACTTAATCTTTATAACAATTCATGGAGTAAGGACAACAGTCACCCAGATAACCAACAATGACAGACTGAAGCACAGAGAGGCTAATTTGCCCATGACATGTGGCTTGTTCAGTGCGATAACTATGATACAAACCAAGGCAGATTATATATGTAATGCATTGCATGTATTTTTCTCAATTAATCCTCACAAAACCCTATGACCTAAAAAATTATTTCTCCTCATTTTTCATGTAAAGAGATGGATTCTTAAATTAAATAGCATGAAGCCACAAATGGCAGAACCTAGATTGGACTCTGTCTTCAAGAATCTTAGCCCATCTTTCCATCTCAGAGGATCTTCTGGACTGGTACAGTTTCCATGCTGTGAAAGGGAGTTCAATTCCTTTCTTTTGGTCAGTCCTGGTATGATAATTTTAATGCAACCTTTCTATCCAAGCCTGCAGCACCTTTGTTATTTCTCAACTGACTTTTAATTTCACTTACTTTTTTAGGGAAAAGGTTCATAAAAGCTTTTATTGATATTCACAGGAGTTGAGGTTCACAGAAAATAGTTGATTAGAACTGAACAAGCTAACCAGTTGTGGTGGTACACGCCTGTAATCCCAGCACTTAGGAGGCTTTGGGCAGGAGGAGAGTGCTAGGCCAGCTTGGACTACATAAGAAGACCCTATATCAAAAAAAAAAATAATAGAACTGAACAAGTTAGACTCATGGGCGCGTTTATGCTCTAAAAAGTAAGGAGTAGGACTTGTCTATGTTAGCTACTTTATGGGAGGCTTTTGCTTGAATTAGCCAAGAGTTGCCAGAACCAGTTACCATATAATCAAACTTTGAAATGGACCAGTTTCCCCAAAATTAATAGATTCACAGCAACCAATTATAGAAAAGGTTTACTCTGTGAGCCACAGAGTAAGAAAGTCCCCTTTGCGTTAACCCTGCAAGAAAACTTTGAAATGATCCCAGAAAAAAAAAAATTGATCTTTAAAATAATTGTAATTTTTGACTGGTTTTGAGTAAGTACAGAAATATGTGAGTGAAGTCATGAAAGTTAAGGCCTGTTGATACAGACTCATCCTGGTGTTGGCTCTGCCTTTAATGAGAACAGCAGCCCTTCTCTCCCAGGTACAGGCTGAGAGGTTTGGCAGGGGGTCAGATGCCTTTATTATGCAGATAAAGCAAGGTAGAGAAAGCCTCCTGTATCTGTGAGACTCAATTGCCTTTAACTCAACTTTGTCCTTATACCAATGAAACATATTTGGGAGTGTCAACGATTTTATTAATACCACAGAAGATTGATGAATATTGAAACATACTCCATAAGAATTTATTGCAATGATGACATTGACTTCTAGGTTTTTGTTGTTTGTTTTTTTTTTTTTGGCTTGAACTCAGGGCCTCTCACTTGCTAGGCAGGTGCTCTACCACTTGAGCTGGCCTTTTTTGGTCAGTTATTTTTTGAGATAGGGTCTCACGAACTATTTGCCCGGGATGGTTTCAAACAGTGATCCTCCTGATCTATGCCTCCTGAGTAGCTAGAACTACAGGCGTGAAAAAGAGTTTTAAAATTAATATTCAAATTAAATCCAGAATAAGAGAATTACTCGATAGTCCAAAGGAATTTAATGTTAATTTCATTTTAAAAACCCATGAACACATTTATGTATTACTTTCCTTTTCCTGGAGAAATCTATTTTGTAACCACAAAGATAAACAGGAATTGCCTGGGGTGGGCATTATAATTGTTTTTTATTGCAAATTACGTGAATATTCACTTGTCAGGACACCATATGCAATCCTAGGTGGATGCAGTAATCTCTCTCTTATTATCAGATTTTCCAAATCTTCCTCTTAGTCAAGCAATCCATTCCTAATGTCTTTTGGGCCATACACTATGGTATGCATGTATGTCTATATACTTTGTTGTGTAATAAATATGTAATTAAACATTACTACGTATAAGTTAAATGAAAGTTATATAAGGCTAAATATAAATGCAAATAATGAAAAGGAATGAGTTAGGTGGAATAGACAAAGAAACCTATATAAAAAATGAATCAGTTTGTCTGACCCGGGGCTGGTGTTCACTTAATGGTAGCTATTATGAATTTCCTTTATATCCAAGCAGAAGAACTCAGCTAGTAAGCAGTAGGCAACAATTATAGAGTTTATCATGTAATATTTTAGGACTACTAGGCTAACCAATATAATCAAGACATATTGAAAACAATCACCAATTCAATCAAAATTTACTGAGCACTATGCTAAGTGAGGAGTAAATAAAAATCAGATATGGCTTTCCATAAGTTCAGTAGAGAAAAGTAGAGAGCCCAGAAGGATCCTACATACACTCAACCCACAATAAAATGTGAGAAGTGACATGGAAATTGTCCATCAAGGGCTGTCAGAGTACAGAACAATTGCTTACAGTTTGCAAACCAAAGACGAAGAGTGTAACCATCGTGAATGATTTACCAAGGTTGTAATAGTTTGAGCTAGTCTAGAAGGAGATCAACTAAAAAGCTGTTGTACTAATCCAGATTGAGATTCTAACTAGGATAAATGATGGTAACAGATGGGGTGTTGCTGTTTGGGGTGTTTCTTTGTTTGCTTGCTTGTTTTTTGAGACAGGATCTTACAATGTAGCACAGGTTGCCCTCCAACTCATGATCTTCCTGCTTCAGCCTTCTGAGTGCTGGGATTTGCAGTCGTGTACCATCATACTGGGTAGGATAGGGTGTTTTGAAGATTACATCTAAAGTGTAGCTGCTGATAAAGAAATAGATCCTAATGCATTTTCTCCCCTATTTTTACCTAACTGTGTTGATCATCCAAATACTTTCTAAATTTTTAGCTGTGTTTCAATATCATGGAAAGAAGACACAAATGCAACATAAGTTTCCAGTAACCACATTCTATAAATTAATCCTAACTGAAGTTTTAAAATGATGCCTGTTTCATCTAGCTGGTCCTTAGCATTTAGCATTTAGCATTTAGGATTCTGAATCAGGTAGTTTTGCAATTTCAAGTCACCAGGCCCTCTTTACTTGATATCATACTGTAGCGTGTGAACAATTCTGTGCATGTCATTAAGTACAAGGATGGGCATTAAATTCGGGGCAGGAAGATTTGCACCTGAAGACACAGAAGGGAGAGATTGTAAGTGCCCATTTTCATAAAGTACTACTGAGAAGAAATGACCTTCCCATCTTAGTCATTCAGATTGCATTTTCTCTTTAAACCCTGTCTCTTTAGCTCTGTAATACTCTTAGAACAAGAATGGAAGTCTTGAGGAAACTGTAGTTCATGTACAAAGAGGCTTACACAGGCTGAAAAATTCAACTGAAGTAGGGAAGACTATTTTTAAAAAGAGAAGCTGAACAATGGGAATGTAATGAATTTACATTTATATATGTATAAATGTATAATCTTTCTATTCTCACACATACATAAATATTAAGTCTCTGAAAAATAGCAGTTTAATTCATTTAGAAAAATTACTTCTGGAAGAGTAACTATGTCTCTTTAAGGACTACAACAGAAAATGGAAGTCAATAGTGAGTTGAAACTGGCTGCAAACTGCTCCAATGAGGTCTTGGGAATCTTGAAGAGAGAGAGAGGATATTTGGGGCTGGACTAAAAACATCTGTTGGGAACTGGAAGGGAAGAAAAGACAAAGTTAGGCAAGGGAATTCTTTAAAAAGAAAGTACACTTGAGTGAATATACTTTCAATTGTAAAAGAATGGCGGAATAAGACTTTAAGTCTGAATGCTTCTGGCTGTCAGCAGCTTCCAATTCCTGAGAATATGTTAGAAATGTCTTTTTTAAAAAGAAATAGCTTTGGAGTAGTTTATGCACAATTTTACTTGTCCCATCTTTAATATAACTTACTTTGTAATTTCCTTTTCTAGTAGTAGAGTATTTGCTTAGCATGCATACGGGTTCAACACCCCCCAATGCCAAAATCAATCAGCCAATCAATAATCTTATTTCTTAACTTCAAATCTAGGAATATCTATTAAGAGTGATAAATTGTCAAAAGCAGGGGCCCACTTAGGATTATGTTCTATTTCAAAAGCTATCCTCTTGACTTCTGTACCAGATGACTGACTGTTGGCTGTAGCCCCTCTGGTTGCTTCAACTTATTTTACTTATGTATTCTTTGAGATAACATGCTGACATGGGAGAACTTTGTCGTTTCTGTGACAATGGCTCAGCCCCTCAAGCGTTCCTGTCACATACGACATCTATAACAGAACGCACATAAACCTGTAATTTCCTTCTAGATCCTTATGTGACTTCCACTCCTGCCCCACTCGCCCGCATCGCCACCCTCATTCCCACGCGTGGGAAGCCTATAGGTTGGGTGGTTCTAGACTGCACTTCACTTCGGGGTAGGGAACACACTCGAGTGTCAAGATGGACAAGGAGGAGACACAGAACAGTGAAAACAGCCGCTTTGGCTGGTTCCCTGCGTCCGAGGTGACGGGCTCTCGGATGGGTCTGTCTGGGAGGGAGGATCACGCGAGGGGCAGCGAGGCGGCACCCCGGAGCAGAAACTGCTCTCAGCCCAGGACACCTTCAAGTCCCCAGTGCAAGTTGTCACTTCTTGCCGCCATCGCCTTCCTCAGAGAAAAAGGCGGGTCCGCGGTTCTAGCAGGGTTCAAGTCCAGTGCGTCACTGGACACACACACAGCCGCATCCTCGCCCGCCCGCGCACCCCGACGCCGGGACCTCACAGGGTACGGAACGAGCCCGCGCACACCCAGAGTCTCCACGGCCCCGCGCGGCGGGGGAACTACAGCTCCCGGCAAGCCCCGCGCCGGCCGCGCGCCCCCGCCCCCCGCCCTCCGGCCTGAGGACGGGACGGGAGGGAGGGAGGGAGGAAGGGGCGCAGGCGGCGGGCGGGAGGACGGGCGAGCGGGCGGGATCCTGCGAGGCGCATGAAACCTCGCTGGCGCCTGCTCGGGGACCCAGACGTTAGCGGGCGCGGAGTTTCTCGCGACCGAACGAGCCCGCCTTTGTAAGTAGTCGCCTCAGGGAGCGCGGAGCAGACACCGAAAAAGTTCGCGCTGCAGCTGCCGCCGCTTTGTTCTCCCGGCCCGTCGGGCTGTGGCGGCGCGGCCCCTCCCCCACCGTCCGCACGCGGCGGCGGCGGCGACGACGACGGCGGCGGCCGCGGGACTCGGACACGCGCGGGGCTGGGCGGCGGCCGCGGGCTGGGCGGGAAGTTGGGGCGGTGCACGGGGACCCGGCCCGGGGGAGCGGGGGGCGCCGGTACGGCCAAGTTCTTGCGTCGGCAGGCGCCCAGGCCAACTTGGACTGGCGCTCTGCTGGTGACCACCGGCCCCTCGGGGACCGTGTGTTCCAGGGTCCTGACGGCAGCGCTGCCAAGTGCCGGGGTCTGGAGGAGACTTGTTTCTTTCCATCCCCGTGCGTTGGGCGGGTGTGGAGGGGAGAGCGGCGATGTTCGGAGGATGTGAGCCCCGACCCCAGTTTCCTGACTGCCCGCCTTCAGGTTGCAAGTTGCAGCGTTGCTCAGAGCTGTTCTCGCCCCCGGGAGGTTTTCCTTAAGATGAAACACCCGCGAGTGCGAAGCAGTAAAAATCACCCCACACTGCGTTACTCGATTGCTTCTTGGATATTTTATTTCAAGTCATCATAACCGCAAGCAGCCCGGGCCTGCCTGCCGTCTGCAAGCACAAGTATCAATCGGGCGACAGGCGACCTGCAGACTTTTCCATGCACAGATTGATGGCATGAATGTAACTGTCTCTTCAACCACACCCAGCCCCGCAGGAAGTAAGATGATCGGTGTCATCTTTGATTAGGAAGGATAAGTTACACCCTCAGCTACTACTTTGTTGGAGGCGGCCTCTGTGAGCTGTAGTCTCAAACGAGACGAAAAAAACTTTTTAAATGCCTTCATTTGCACCCTAGACAATACTGCTCTCAAGATGCTTTTACTTTGGGCCTGATGTTGCGGTTATGTTTTCAGCGATTTTAATTGTGCTTCAGTCAAGCTTTAACTTTTAATGCAGTGTGAGGGCAGAGAATGCATTTGCTGCATGAAGTTCCCATACTGAGGGCTAGGTCAGTGTTACTCAGTTTTTCTCTAATTCGAGCCCATTCTCCCTCCCCACTTAGAACCTGGGTGAGATCAAAGATGGCAATTCGGCCAAAAGTAGAAGTTGCAAGGTTTTAGTAGAAGTAGCACTTAAAACGTTGTCACTTCATGAGAGGTTTTGCTCCAGAAGATAATGCTGTAAATGTGGTGGACCTGAGTGATTGAGCTTGGAGTATTCCTGTCTAATAACACATTTCAGGATTATTGAGATTCAAGAATGTCCACTGGTACATATTTTAAAACTTTGTTTTTAAGCATCCCATATAGCAGTGTTTTAGTTACGCACATTTTACAAGCTTTCGGTTTCATCAGATGACCTTTTTAAAGTGGACATTTCGTTCTGTTTGTGGATTGTTTTTAATTTAAACACTGCCACACACAAAAGAACTTAATAAATAAACCTTCAGATATACAAATTTTTTTAAATTATGAATTGAAAACATCTCATACAGGAAAAAAATGAATAGATGGTCATTTAAATGCACTTTTCACAAAAGAGATATTTTGTTCTCATTTTTGAAAAACGTTCTAAATTGTTAAAAAAAATATTAACCACAGTGGTGTTTAAGTGCTCATTTTTAAAAGCAACTACTTGAACAGAATTTAATATATGGGGCAATTATTTGCTAGTATGAGTTTTAATTCAGTTTAATAATCTGAGCTGATCCTAGTTTGAGTATCTTTTATTACATAATTCAAATTGAACTTGTTATATGTAGTGCCTCTTTGGAGCAGTCGTCTTAAAAAGTTAAGGCAAGTTACTTAGGAGATATTTTAGTTTTAATTTCAATGTAGGAAAAAGAACTTTTCTCTACTTGTGTGGTTAGTTTATAGGGGCGGTATGTGAGAAATTGTTCACTGGCTATTAGCCAATCAGATTTCTTAGATACTACTGGTACAAAGATGAAGATATATATCACGGTCCACATAGCTTCTTCACATTGCATAGCCAGACTGTTGCTCTGTAATCATATTACCAGATGTACTTTTCAGTCCATGAGCAGAGTACACACGCACACATGATGTGCCTTCTCAGTGTTCTGCCTGACAGCGGAAGAGGTTCAAATGCCAGTGGTCCAGATGAGCAGAATTTTAGAAGAAACAATATAGTCGAATGCTGAGCCCCTGGGAGAGAGAGTATTATATTATTCAAAGTAATGATTATGTTTTTGAAAATACAGAAGTGGATGTATTTTTAGAAATCAACAGAGGTACTTGAATTTTTACACACTAAAAAAGCAGTATCAGGATGGACGTTCACTTCAGCACACTGGCCAGTATTGCATTGAAAAGGGCCTTTTTGACACGCATTTTTACATATTAAAAGAATACATGTATATACCATCATGACAGGGTTGGGGAGGGGGACAGGACACACAGCCCTCCATTTCATGAGAATTCTTAGCACATAAAACTAAGTTGAACCTGGACAACTCTTTTACTGGTGGAGGTCATAGTAAATACTATTCTGAATAGGAAAAGGATTTTTTCCTCTTCACTTTAGCCTTTACTGAGCATAAAAAGAATGCTGGCTGCACTAAATAATGAGCTTCCTTTTGAAATACGTAATAACCAGATATGTTTTGTTTTCCTGGAATCCTCTTGTCTCTCTTTCACTGCTTCTCTGACTACTACTTACCCAAAGGTCTCAGCTAAAATATGATTTCTTTAAAGGGACCTCCCTTGAGACCCGAGCCGAAATTAAGTTCTCTTCGTATACTCTGTCATATCACTTCTCATAGTTTGTAATTACCCAGCTACTTATGCAAATGTTTGTTTAATGTCTGTGAATTCCAGAGAGAGCAGTGGCCATGTCTGTTTTAGTCACTGCTGTGTAACTTCACTGTCTGCCATGGCAGTCTGGCAAATAATACCTACTCAGTGAGTACTCATTGAATAAAAATACTGGTATTAGAGCTTTTCTTAATTAGAGACTTTGTTGAAGTAGGAAATACTGTGTTGAAGGCAGGGTAGTGAGGGTAGGCAAAGAAGGTAGGTCAGTTTGTGATAATACCATGAAGTAACTGTACTTTTTGACCAAGTGCCCTAACCTCTAGGCCCATTGTTTTACCTGGTCTGTAATAATTGGTCAGACTGGGATCAAAACGCCTTTAATACCTTGTCTTATGATTCCACTCAACAAAAGGAACAGATTATGTAAGTTCATTTGAATGGGATATTAACACATACTTTCCCAAAAGAATATTTGAGGTGTTTCAAATAAATATAACAGAAATTCTTACCAACTAGACAGTACTATCATGTTTAGAGATCTCATAGCTGTTAGAAACAACATATCTAATTAATATAGTTTATAAATTAATAAGATATACTATTTCAGCTTTCTAGGTGAAGCATAAAGACAAAAAATTAAGCAACAGTCAAGGTTAATGTAGAATTGCTAGATCTTTTGATACGTAGTCTCAATATTTTGCCATGTAGAATTACTACATTTCTTTTCATACTTAGTCTTAATGTTTTGTGCCCTACATTTTGTTGCATCTTAGAGCAAATCAAGGTCCTCAAATAAAATAAGGAGAAAAGAAACAGATGGGATGACTGTAACAGCTTCTTATATTTGTATTCATGCTGAAACTTTTAAAAAGTCACATTTATACAGAATTGTGTATAGTTTATTATAATTACCATTTGTTTTGGTAAATTAGCAAAGTATTAAACGATTACTCTAACTTGGTAAATATTAATTGGCATAATGAAATGGAAATTTAGCGGAAAGACATCTGATTACTATGAAAATTGCTAAGCTTATTGAACAATTTGAACACTGTAAGTCAGGTACTGTTATCGCTGCTTTACATAAAGGAACTCAGTCCTTACAACCTGTGATTTTGTTTTGCTTACTAATCTTGCATTGAATAAAACCAATCCTTCTCTTACACCTCTTCAAATATTTGAAAACTATTCTGTGTATTTGGTTTTATTAAATCACATGATGCTGTTTTTGCTTGTATCTGGATGCATGCTTTTCCCTGCCTCACATCTTAAAAATCTATACATCTAAAAATGTGGCTCATAGAAGTAAAAATAATAGTGGTGTAGGCTGACTAACCACTGAATGCACAGATTGGTAACAGTGGGTTCTCAGTGTCTAGGGGATTTAGGTTTGCATTAGTTCTTTTAGTCATCCATTATATTAGCTCATATTAAGCCTTGTGTTCATAACCTACTCTCATGAGCAGCTTCCAACTCAGCGTTTCCCCATTTTTATGTTGCACATTTAGCTTTCTGAAACTAAATGCAAAGTTTTGCATTCATCCTTGTTAAGTCTCACTTTAGTTTTAGTTTATTCCTCTGGGGTTTGTTCAACCTAAAGTTTTTATATGAATATCATCATCTTTTATTACCTCATATATAATGAAAAACAATACAGGGTTAAGGACAGAGTCACTTAATACATACAGCAGCAAATTTACGTGACTTAACTGGCATCTGTCTCGCACTTGTGCAATGTATTTACAAACATTGCATGGAGAACCATCTTGAATACTATTTTTGTCAGCATATGCTTTCTTCCCCTGGCTTTGCTTATTTCGTGATCTTGAGCAAGTATCTTAGCCTCTGAATTTCTGTTTTCTCAATTATAAAATGGATTATTATGAGGATTAAATGAGGTAATACATAATAAAGTGCTTAGAACAGTGTCTGGCAGGTGTAAGAGCTCCATGAATGTAAACTATTGTTTCCTCCATCTAAGAAGTCTCCTAGGTCATCTTTTCCAAGTGTAAATGTAGACTTGGCGTTAACTTACTCTGTTTGAATTTGGTCTGACATCTAGTGACCATTGTATTCTCTAGTTACCCACAAACTATTTGGTTCATGATATATTCTCAGATTTGGCTAAGGATTTAGAAGTTTATATCTTCTGAAATTTACTTACTGTTTCTCCAGCCCCCAGTACTTGAGGCAGCTCTACCCATTTCAGGTCATGTTCACTCATTGTGAGCCTTCTCCAAAATTGTAAGTCATCTTTGTGATGATACATAGTCACAGCTTTAGCTGTATGGAATGGACTGCATCTGGGCCCAGAGACTTGAAACTCACATGAAGCTGTTTTAGAATCCCAACACTCAGGAGGCTGAGGCAATGGGATTGTTGAGTTTGAGGTTAGCCTGTGCTACATAGTAAGACCATGTCTCAAAAATAAGTAAATAAAGGTTTAGTCTTTCTTATTCATGAAGCTCAGGTTTCAGTTCTCGGTGCTTTTCCTCAGCTTTAGTTTAAAAGGTTGGGAGAAGATAAGCAAGATAGAAGTTGAGCAATTCTCTGTGTTATCTCTCAGCCTTAACAACATCCTCTCTGAGCAGTGATTCTCAGTTCCTTATTCTCTTTGAGAAACAGTATGTTATTGTGGAGACAGCACTAGGTAAGAAAGCATGAAACGGGTTTTAATTTCCACTCTGCCTCTTTGTAGCCTTTGATAACTAGGCGAATTGCTTTATTACCTTGTGTTTTAGTTTTCTCATCTGCAAAATTGATAATATACCCCTGTCAGCTTTCAAAGAGGTGTTGTAAGACACATGTGAAACGTTCACAGGCTTGTGAAGTGCTGTATAAGAAGGAATGATAGTCATTTACTTGAATATAGCTATAAATGTTTTTTTATCTTTCAGCAGTTTTTTTGCCTGTTTTTTCCTGAGCTTTCTCATTTGTATTTTATTACTTTATCTGTGTATTTTTGCTCTTCTGTCATATTCATCCTAATTTATCCCCATTAACTGCTCTGTGACCACACTGGATACTTCACTGTCTCATCATTGAAATTGTTCATGGGTACATAGATGGAATTTAGAAGGAGCCATATCTTGTGAGCCACTGTACTTAGCTGTGTAGGGTCATACCTTTTGAGGGCTTTTTTTGTTTTTTTTAACTGTGTTTTTCTAAAATCTATGGAACATAATTAACTATACCTAAGGTTCACTTTCCTACTGTTAGAAGTCCCTTATAATGAGACCATTTTCTCCTGTGCTGCTATCATAAGTATGCAATATTCACCCTTTGTTGGCCATATAACTGTCCAGTATATCCCCTCATGCTTCCTTAGCCTTCCAAAAGGAATTTGTCATCAGAGCAACTCGGGAGTCATATTTGGATGGAATTAGACCCTAATATAACCTATATTAAGAAATTACACATCTTTCTTATGGCTGAGCTGAATGAGTTTTATGTCTGTGACCATGTCAGTTTTTTCTTTTTTGTCTCTTCTATTTTTCTCTATTCATAAGTTTAAAATACAATAAATTACAGCTGGCTCTCTTCAACAAAATTAGAGATAAGGGCAAAATAGTTTCTGCCAGGTGTTGGGTCTGGGGAGAGGGAGGGGGCGGGGGCAGGGGGGAGAAATGACCCAAGTGTTGTATGCACATATGAATAATAAAACAATAAAAAAAAATTACAGCTGGATGCGGTACATGGGTTCCTGTAGTTCCAGCTGCCTGGGAGGCTGAGGCAGGAGGATCACTTGAGCCCAGAAGACTAGCCTGGGCAATATATTGAGACCTTGTCTTGAAAATAAAAGAAAAAAGAAAGAAAATACAAAATAATTTTTTGAGGGGGGTAGGTCTGGAAGTTTGAACTAGGGTAAAGCAGTCTCTACTGATTCAGCCACACCTCTAGTCCATTTTTCTCTGGTTATTTTGGAGATGGGGTCTCGTGAACTGTTTGCCCAGGCTGGCCTTGAACTTGAGAGGCTCCTGATCTCAGCCTCTCAAGTAGCAGGATTAGAGATGTGAGCCACCAGTGCCTGGCCAATAAATTAAAAAAATTTTTTTTTTCTTCAAGTTTCAGGCCAGGAATGTTTTTCAAGCAGAGGGCCCTCTCTGAAATTATACCTATAGTAAAAAATGATTCTGAAAACTAGACAGAAAATGGCTACCTATTTAGGATATATTCCTGACTTACAAACATACTACCAAAAATTATCACTTAAAAAAATTACAGAATTCTTACATTTTAAAATTAATGCCAAATGAATATAAAATATTAAAAACCTTTTAAAAAATTCCTTCTAGGCTGACAGCATTTCAGAAAGCATCAACTTTTCTCTTTGGACCCATTCATCAAATGAAATATGCTTGTACTATTTTTAAAAGCTTTTTAATTCATCATGGAACAGTTCACCCAGCAAAATGAAAATGAGGACATTTGAAAGGATGATTTAAGGTGTGGCTGTTTGAGAAGATGTCCCACCAAGTCATTGAACCAAAGGATAAGTGTTGAATAGATTAATCCAAATACTTTCTTATATCAGGACGACTTCGTCTTGACAGAAAACAACTTTTATTCAGTATTTATTTTCTGAAATAAAAAGCAGGAGACAAGAACAGACTTAAATAAGAGAAGATGTAAATAAGCAATATTTGCTGTGTTCTCATGAAGATAACTCAGTGATGTGAAATTGTTTACAAATCTACTGGGTTGTGGTCTTAAAGATAAGACTCTTGATGGGACTGATGAAGAGAAGTAGGATATTTTGTGCATTCAACTCCCTGTGGTAGAATTTGCAGTCATCGTTATGAGAGGCTTGGTAGAGGAAATAAAGCAGCTTTCATCTAAATTCAGAAGTGTGGTCTTTTTTTTACTGCAGTTATTTTGAAAACCTCTTCATAACTATTTAAAAAGAATTGACAACTTTTTTAAGACTAAAGAAAGGCAGATGTCTGCAAATAATTCCCCTCCATCAGCCCAGAAGTCTGTGTTACCTGCGACTATTTCTGCTGTGCTTCCTGCTCCTTCTCCGTGTTCAAGTCCTAAGACCGGACTCTCCACCCGACTCTCTAATGGAAGCTTCAGTACACAGTCACTCACCAACTCCAGAGGCTCAGTGCATACAGTTTCATTTCTACTGCAGATTGGTCTCACAAGAGAGAATGTTACCATCGAAGCCCAGGAACTGTCTTTATCTGCTGTCAAGGATCTTGTGTGCTCCATTGTTTATCAAAAGGTACTGTGCAAGTTACTTATGTCAGTAGTTTTTTCTAATTAGTATTGTTTCTAATGTGTCTGTATAAATTCTACATGCTTCTGTAGGATCCACTCATAGTTTATGTCCTGATAATGAGCATATTTGGAAGTGTTCTGATAGACTATGAGCTGAAAGTCTGACTTTTCAAGTGAGAACCTATATTTTAGATTTAAAATAACACTTATCCCAGCTTTAAAAAAATACAGCTATTTGCCTCTTAAAAGTAGGAGAATCTGTAAAGTAGGGGAATAAGAAACCTCATTGTCTTTCAGAGAAAAAGGTCAGGACATTTTTGTGGGCTGAAAGATCACCAAGATATGATAACATAACGAAATATGGAATAGTGCAAACTATGCTATCATATTGTACAGTAGGTGTATCCATACATAGACATGTATACATATTTAAAAATAATATTTAAACATTTTAAAAATACCACAATGACCTAAAGTGGATGGTCAATAGATTTATGGATTATTTTATTGAATTAGATTTTTATATGCTTTATTTTCTGGTACCTTTGAGACATTATACAGAAATGTATATAGTGTATATAGTTAGGGATTTTTTTTCTCCTTAAAAGCTACTTTCTCAAAATGCTTATGTTTTAAAAACAGATTTGCGGTATAATTTACCTATGATAAAATCCATACATTTTAAGTTGATAAGTTTGAAGAGTTTTAATAATTGTGCATAGTTGTATAAACACCACTCATTCAAGTTAAACATTTCTCTCACCCTGTATGTTCTCTTGCACTTTTGCAGGCAGTCTCTTCCCCTCACTCTTGGCCCTGACAAACCCTTGCTCTGCATTCTTTCACTATAATTTCACCTTTTCTAGATTTCATCTTATAAATGAGATACAGTATGTGGTCTTTTATTTTCTTTCACACAGCACAGTATCTTTTGAAATTCATTGATACTGTGTTCCTGTTATTCGTTTTTATTGCTGAACTTGCATTATTTGAATATACCACTATTTGTTCATCTGTTCGTTAGTTGATATACATTAGAATTGTTTCTAATTTTACTGTTATGAGCAGAGTTGTTGTTTACCTCATAAAAATTTCTGTTATATATACGTGTTTTCATTTTTCTTGGGTATTGAGGAATGTAATGACTGGGTCGTATGACAGGTATATATTTATGAGGTATTGCCAAATTGTTTTCCAGAGTAGCTGTGCACTTTCCAAATCTGCCAGTTCTAAATCCCTGCCAACACTTGGAATTGTCAGTCTTTTTAATTTAACTGATCTGGTTGGTGTAGTAATACCTTCTAATTTTAATTTACATTTCTATGACAACTAATAATAGTATCATATTTTTGTGGACTTACTTGCTATTCATTTGTTTTCTTTGGTGGAGTCCAAATAGATCGTTTGTCTCACTGAGTGCAAGAGTTCTTTATATGTCCTTGATACAAGTTCATTTTTTTTTTTATTATATCTTTACAAGTTATAGTGGTATATATTTCTGGGGTACAAATTGTAGTTGTGACTCTTTTTTTTTTGATGGAACTAGAGTTTGAACTCAGGGCCTCCCTCTTGGTGGATAGGTACTCTACCGCTTAAGCCACAACCCCAGGTCTGCTGTAATTTTTAATATAATTTGGAATGATTAAACCAAACTGATAACATCCATCACCTCAGATATTTAGCATTTTATGATAAAATCATTTGAAATTTATTCTTACCAATTTTGAAGTATACATTACTCAGTTATTATCTATATTCATACACATATACTATATTGCAATAGATCTCCAAAGGGGAAAAAAAAAACCAACTTAGGATTCCTCCTATCTCACTGAGGTTTGTACCATTTGACTATTACTTCCCTCATTCCCTCCAACCTGTAGCCTCTGGTAACCATCTACCTTCTCTTTGCCTCTATGAATTCAGTTTTTAGATATGACATGTAAACGAGAACATGTAGCATTCGTCTGCCTGTTTGCCTTATTTCACTTAGCATAATACTCTCCAGTTCCATCCATGTTGTTGTAAATGGCAGAACTTCTTTCTTTTTTAAGAGTAAAAATTACTCCATTATGTATAGACCATATGTTCTTTAACCATTCATTCATCAATAGGCACTTAGATTGATTCCATAACTTGGTTATTGTGAATAGTGTTTTGGTGAACAAGGGAATGCAGACATCTCTTTGACATACTGGTTTCTTTGATTCTGTTTTTGGTTCTGGGAATTGAGCGCAGGGCCTTGTACATGCTAATAAACGTGAGCCCTACCACTGAGCTACATACACCTCCAGCCCCCTGATTTCAAATCTTGTAGGTAAATACCTAGCAGTTGCATTGCTGGATCATATGGTAATTTTTATTTTTAGATTTTTAAGGAACCTCCATACTGGAGGTCCATCCCCCTGGATGAACTAATGGTTGTACTAATTTACATTCCCACCCACAGTGTACAAGAAACAGGTTCCTCTTTCTTAATACCTTGCATTACTTGTTAATTTTTCATCTTTGATAATAGCCATTCTAACAGGTGTGTGGTAATACCTCATTGTGGTTTTAATTTGATATTGGAGTAATTAGTGATATTGAGCATTTTTCCATGCTTTGTTTAGCCATTTGTATCTTTTTTTTTGGTACTACTAGGATTTGAACTCAGGGGCTCGTGGTAAGTAGGTGCTCTACCACTTGAACCATACTTCAGGCCTTTTTGCTGTGGTTATTTTTGAGATAGGGTCTCACTTTTTTCCCCCTGGATGAACTTGAACCACAATCCTCATTTGTGCTTTCTGCAGTAGCTGGAATAACAGATGCACACCAGCACACTCAGCTGTTGATTAAGATGGGGGTCTTGTGAACTTTTTGCCTGTGCTGGACTTAATCTACAATCCTCCTCTCCACCTCCTGAGTAGCTAGATGAAGGTGTGAGCCAGCAGTATGTCTTCTTTTGAGAAATGTCTTAAGTTTAGGTTTCTTGCCCATTTCTGAATTCTGTTGTTTTCTTTCTGTAGAGTTGAGTTCCTTATATATTTCAGATATTAATCTGCTATCAGCTATGTATCTTGCAAATATTTTCTTCTAGTTAATAGGTTGTCTCTTTACTCTGTTGTTTCCTTTGTTATGCATACATGTTCCTATGAGGTATATATTATGATCCCAGGGCCTTGTCCTTGCAAAACAGGTGCTCTACAACTTGAGCCACACCTCAGCTCTTTTTGCTTTGGTGATGTTTCTCACTTTATACCCAGGCTGGCCTGCATTGTGATCCTCCTATTTATGCTTTCTGCATAGCCTTGGATTACAAGCACATGCCACCACACCCAGCTTTTATTGGTTGAGTTGAAGTCTCAAAAACTTTCTGCTTAGACTGGTCTTGAACCACAATCATCCCAATCTTTGCCTCCCAAGGAGCTAGAATTTTGACTTGAGTCCCTGCATCCAGCTTCAAAGTTCATTCTTTATCTGTGGACATCAAGTTTTTCTAGGACCACGTGTTAAAAATATTATTCTTTGTACATTGAATTACTTTAGTACCTTTTCATAACGTTAAATGCCTCATCAACATATATGTTTTTATCTTTATACCAATTCTACATTGTCTTGAATTCAAGTATTTTATGTTTTTGATGGTATTATAAATGTTTTTATAATTTTCAATTTATACTGTTTCATTTCTAGTATTTAGAAATAAGCCAGGTGCCGGTGGCTCATGCCTGTAATCCTAGCTACCTAGGAGCAGAGATCAGAAGGATTGTGGTTTGAAGCTAGCCCAAATAGTTCGTGAGACCCTATCTCAAAAAAGCCCTTCACAAAGAAGGGACTGGTGGAGTGGCTCAAGGTATAGGCCCTGAGTTCAAGCCCCAGTACCAATCAGTCAATCAATCAATAAATAAAGATTTTCATACATTGATATGTCTTGCCATCTGCTAAACTTACTTTGGTAACTTTTTGAAGATTCTTTAGAATTTTCTACATATTCTAAATTATTTATAGATGATTTTGTCTTTGGTGAATTAAGACAAGTTTTATGTCTTGCTTTCCAATTAGTATTTCATAATTTTGGAGTTGAGAATTTCCAGAATAATATTGAATAGAAGTAGTGAGAATGTGTATCTGTACCTTGTTTCCAGTCTTAAAATGAGAAACATTGAGGCTTTTACATTAAGTATAATACACATTTTTTAGGTGACCTTCATCAGGTTGAGGAAGCTTCTGTCTGTTGTAGTTGGTTGAGACTTTTTATCATGAATAGTTGTATATTTTGTTTAGTGCTTTTTCTGCATCTAACTATTTTTCTCTTTTAATATGATGAATTTTATTGCTGAGTTTTCAATGTTAAACCAAGCTTACATTCCTGGAACAAATCCACTTGATTATCATTTATTATCCTTTTTATACCTTAATTCAAGTAATTCAAGTTTCTTAAGATTTTTCAGTCTATGTTCATGAAGGATATTGCTTATAGTTTTATTTTGTTGTTATCATTGATTTTGGTGATGGGGAATGTGGTTTTTTGGTGAGGTTTATGGTGGGGGGATTGAACCTCAGGGCCTTTCACATGCTCAACACATGCCATGCTGAGCTACAACCCTAGGCTCCTCAGAGAACCATTGGCTTCACGAAGTTGAAAACTATTCCCTCCCTTACTGTTTTCTAAATAAATTTTTATAAAATTGATATTATTTCTTTCTGAAATGCTTTATAGGATTCATCAGTAAAACCATCTAGACAAAGCATTTTTTTGTGAAAAGGTTTTTTTTACTTGGTGTTTATATCTTTAATAGAGGTAGAGCTGTTCAGGTTATCTATTTCTTTGGTGAAGTTTGGTAATGTGTATCTGGTTTTTATTTCATTTTAGTTGCCAAATTCATTGATAAAAGTTGTTATGTTTCTTAACCATCCTTCAAAATCTGTAGAATCTTTAGTAAACCACTTTTATTTTTGTTATTAGTCATTACTGCCTTTCCTTTTTTATTTCTTATTTTTCTTTTGACCTTGATCTGTTGGGCTCAAGGTTTATCAACTTTATTATCAGTGAACTAACTTTTGGTTTCGTTGATTTTTCTTTTGCAGTCTGTTATCTATTTCTTTCTCTTTATTTTTTCTATCTCCTTTAATTTGCTTAGTTTTTTTTCCAGTTTCTTAAGGTAGAAGCTTAGATCACTGATAACAATCCTCCTTTTTTGATACACCTGTCAGTGCTTTATTTCCCCTTCAAGCACTATTTATACCACAAATTTTGAGATGTACTGTTTTCATTTTTATTCTGAGAATATTTTCTAACTTCTCTTGTGATTTCTTCTTTGATCCATAATTGTTAATTTGGAGGCATTTGGAGATTTTAAAAATATTTTCCTGATATTAATTGCTATTTTAATTCAGCTATAGTTCAAGATTGTACTTTGTTTCAAACCCCAATACTACCCCCCAAAATATACTTTGCATAATTTCAATCTATATAGTTTATTAACATTTGCTTTATAGTTTAGGATTCTGCTCTACATTACATTGTGAATATTAAAATATGCAATTTTCAAATGTGTCTTCTACTGAGTAGAATTTTTCTATATATGTTAATTAGGTCATTTGGTTTATAGTGTTCAAACCTCCCATCTCTTTATTTTTTCTATATGTTCTATTATTTACTAAGAAAGGAATATTGAAATCTACCACCTATAATTATAGATTTGTCAATTTTTCCCTGCAGTTTTATTAATTTTTGCTTCATTTTTTGGGAAACTATTCTTACTTGTAAATATATTTGGTATTTTTTAAGCCTTCAATATAGTGCCCCTGTTTTCAATGTAACTTTTCTTTTTTCATTAACTTTTCTTTTTAAGCTCTGGCAATATTAGTGTATGCATTGTGATTCCTTTTCATGTGCTTTACATATAACCTGTTTTCATTTGTACACAGGGATTTTTAAAATACATTTTTATTTATGACACGTAATTATACATATTTTTGGATACAGTATAACATTTCAATATTATACAGTGTATAATGATCAGATCAGAGTAATTGGTATATCCATCACTTGAGATACTTAGCACTTCTTTCTTTGAGGAACATTCAACATCTTCTCTTCTAGCTACTTTGAAATATATAATTAAGTGTTGTCAATCATAGTTATCCTACTGCACTACAGAACATTAGAAGTTATTCTTCCTATCCAGCTCTACCTTCTGAATGCACCTGATCACATCTGTACAAAGGGATTAAGTGAGATCAATACATTTAATACAATATTCAGTATAGATACATTTAAATATATAAACTTTCCTCTACTTATGATGGTTTGATGTAGGATTTTCAACTTCATGATGACACAAAAGTGATACACATTCAAATTTTTATCTTTTCCTGGCTAGTGATACTGGTCCAATACACTTTTGCAGTGTGGGTGGTGGCAGCTCCCAGTCAACCAAGGGGGATCATAGGGTAACAAATCCATACACTACAATATGGAGTTACTAAGCTGTTGGTGTTCAGAAGGTTAGGTGAATTAAATGCATTTTTTAAACTCACAATATTTTCAACTTTCTATGGGTTTGTTGGGATGTGTCCCATCAGAAGTCAAGAAGCATCTGTATAGCAAAATTTGCTATTTGTGTTACATTTGTCTCTTGTATTCTTGGGCTTTTCTGCCTTCTTTTGAATTACTTTATATAATTTTATTTTATCTCTGCTGCTGGTTTTTTATTATATATTCTTTAAAAATCTCTTTCAGTACTTGCTGTAATTCAAGGGTCAGCAGTCTGCATCCATAGGCCAAATCTGGCATACCACCTATTTTTGTAAATAGTTTTATTGGAATGTAACACGTTCATTCATTTGCATATTATCTATGTTTGCCTTCATTTTACAACAGCAGAATTTTAATAGCTGTGACAGAGACCATATGGCCACTAAGTCTAAAATATTACTGGCTAGCATTTTATAGAAAAATGTTTGAACCTCTGTTCTAGTTTATACAGTGTATACCTTAGAGTATTATATTTCTGTTTTCTTCCTATTGTTATCTGTGTTACCATTGTCACTTTTTTTTGGCGGTATGGGATTTGAACTCAGTTCGCTAGGCAGGCACTCCAGCCCATTGTCATATATTTTGTTTCTAATACAGTACTCATTATTCACAGTCATCATGTTCTGTAAGATTACCACAAACACTGTATTATCAAATACTGAACCATTGCTCCTAGTGGAAAAAACAAGGTTAAGTTCCTGTAGGTCTTTGTTCACAATAGTTTTGACAGCCAAGAAATATATTACTTGTGTTTCTGTTTAAAGTTGTCTTATTTAATACAGTTGATTCATTAGTATCGTACTTCCAATAGCACTCTTAAGCACTCATACCTGGAAAAAGCTTATTATTTAGCTAGGGTTTAGAACTTTAGGCTAGTGGAAATCGGTAAATTTAAGGACTAGATAAATAATACTCTGAAGATTTTTCAAATATTTAAGATGTTTTATTGTATGAACTTGCCATCTTGTTTTCCACATATTAAAAATTAATAATTTCAATAATTCTTTAATTCGAAAATTAAGTGATGGTTTATATCTGATTATAGGTTAATAAGATTGACTTTAGATAGAAATAAATGATAATGACTTGTTTTTCTTACTTGGCAGTTGGTAGAGAGCTGAATTGTATGTATGATGTAGTTATCCCTTACATAGGTGCCATTATCTGTTATGGCTTTGCTTTAGTTAAGCAAATATTTGTGGTAGACTTACTTTGTTCAATCACAGTGCTAGATACTGTGGAGACTCCCAAGATGAAAGACTTTCATTCCCCTCTCCCAGTGATATGTGCTCCAGAAAAGGTTTATCATGATCTATAAGATCATGATAAATTCTGACAGAAAGGTACAAAATGGTAAAATGACCCAAAATTAGGAGAACTGCTAGTTTGTTGGGAAGTTATAGAAGCCTGTTTAAAGCCTTACTTTTTGTTTATGCTGTCATCAACTGTAGTACTTCACTTGAGATTATAAACGTCAGCTGCTGGAACAGTGCCTTACCACTATTTTCTGATAGCTTGTAGCATGACTAAGCAAGATAACTTTAACGTACTAAATAATAATGTCCTAAGTAGTCAGTGAGAGGGCAGAAACCAGTCTATTTATGCACATATGGCATCAGCTTTCTTTTTCATGGTCAAATAAATAAAACTTTCTGATTCTGCTTCCTAGTGGTGGTGTAAATTTTATGTGGCTAGACCTAGTTGCTCAAGAAATTCATGGTGATCTCTGCCCCCACTCCCCTGCAGTTAACTAGACAAACATTTGTGGTTGCTAGCAATGAACAGGTGACAGAAGTACGTGATTGCTTGTGTAAGGTATTATTGCAAGATTACTTATGAAATACAGTGATGAATCCCAAAGGCATATCTGTGGTCCAATTCCTTTCCTAAGCTTCAGACATGCCATGTGCTATCTTCTAAAATAGGCTTTTGATTTCACTGTTCCTCTGCTTTCCCTGCTCTAGACTCTGTTTAGATCTCCAGCAGTCTTTCTCTACAGGTGCTAACAGTTCATTATATTTTACCATTCATTGTGCTGATTATAAATGTCTCTCTATTTGAGTTTTTGTATCATAAAACTGTAAGCTCTGTGAGCCCACAGTAAGTGCTCAGTAAATATTTCTTGGATGAATAAAGGAATGAAGTCATAAGAAACAACATGATGTGGTAGTTAAAAACTAAGGTTCATCCCTACCATTTACTGGTTATATAACTTGGTTTCTTCTTCTCCAACCGCCCCCCCGCAACCTTGGTGCAGTACTAGAGGTTGAACTCAGGGCCTCTCTTGCTAGGCAAGCACTCTACCACCTGATCCATCCCTCTAGTCTTACTTGCTTTTTTAGTTGTTTTCCAGATAAGGTCTTGTACTTTTGTCTGGGCAGCCTTAGACTGCAATCCTTCTACCTTCAGCTTCTAAGTAGCTGAGATTACAGAAGTGCACCACTGCACCTGGTCCAGCCTTGGTTAAAATAGTACTCATTTTTCATGTTTTGAGTGTATGTGTCCTAAATATTTCTAAAATGCTAAGCCTAGTACCTAGCACACGATAAATGTTAGCTTGTCAATAATATTACTCATTAATCTGATCTTAGTGGTTTCCAAACTAAAAACCACTCCCCCGCTTAAACTACCGTGCTTTGAGATCCTTTTCTGCTGTGTGTGTGTGTGTGTATATGTTGAAATTAGTCAAAGTTGATCTAGAAATGATTACCAGTTTATTTTAACTTTTGATTTTGTGCCTTATGAGAAATACACATATGTCAAAATCTATTTCCTGCAGTGTAGAGGACAATCAGTTCAACCAGGCATGGTGGTACATGCCTGTAATCCCAGCACTTGGATATTAGAGACAGAAGGATTAGAGGTTAAAGGCCAGCCTGGACTATACTGTCTCCCCCTCAAAAATCAGATAATTGATTCCTTCCTTGATCTGTATAGGCAAATTATTCACAAAATTCTCTTAGCTCTAATGTTCTTTTTTATTGGTGCAGATAGTTAAAGGTTAATGGTATATCCATTATATGATGTAATTAATCTTTTCTTCAGCTGCATGTTTATTAGACTGTTATAGAATACTATATTTCTCAGAGTATATTGCGTTTCTTTAGTTTAATGGTGATTGCATATGTGACTTCAGAATCCTGTAATTTTGAGTTTAGTGGATTTAATCGCACAGTTAATTATATATTATCTAGCAGTAAATGAGTAAGCATGCTTTTCTATATTTCTATATCCTCAGGCTGTTATACCTAATATAATGAAATTGAGATAGTCCTCCATATTTTATATGTATATAATATTTTATGTGTATATATATGTATACATATATATATATAATATATATAGTAATTCCATGGGTTAAATTGCCAGAAAGAGCCTGTTGAGTAATATAAAAAAGATAGGAATAGTTAAGTGAGATTCACAGAAGGGACTGGAAAACTAACCAAGAGTACGTAAATTAGGAAAAAGTTATTATTATAAGTACTTAGTGATAATTATCTCAATAAATGGATAAGCCCTGGGCTGGCCAAGTGGCTCAAGCAGTAGAGCACTTGCCTAGTAAGCTCAAGGCCCTGAGTTCAAGCCCCAGTACTGCCAAAAAAAGAAATGACTAAATCCAAATGCAAATAAAAATTTAAAGCTTTTGAAATATTTTTAAAAATCTTTGTGAAAAGAATTTGTCTTTTCATGTTCCTGGAAAAGGAAGACTGATAGTATGTAATTTTTACTTAGTTTTTTTTCATTAAAGATCTTCCTGGGATTCTTTTTATCCTTGCAGTGTTACTCTACAGTTTATCTAATATTATTTCAAAGTAGTAAAGATTGTTTAATTTAAAAATCTGAAAAATGAGAGAAAGAGAAAAAAAGAACTACAATAATTGAGCTTATGTATTACTTAACCATGAATAGACAAATTCATGGTGCATTTTGGGTTTATGTTAAAGAAGGCATGATTAAAAGTGATCATCCTTCTAAAAATGGAGTTAAGAAAACCAGTTTTAATCAGTTAAAGGGGCATTAATGTAGACCTCCACCTAATACCTGACACCAAGATAAATTTCAGAGGGATTAAAGGTTGAATATGAAAACTTAATCTAAGGGAAATTAGTATACAGTAGAATTAGCTAATTCCTCAACAGCAGGATAACTCACTTTCAGATTAATAAAAGGACAAACTAGGAATAAGAACAGGTTACTGATTTTATTGTTCAAAACTGAAATATAAACATGTAAAAATAATGGAAACAAAAGTTAGATTGGAGAAATGTAGTATTTATAAGATTAATATCTTCATACTATAAAGTGCTCATATATTGGTAAGAAAAATCTTAATAAATATTGGGTCAAATGATTAAAGATAATATTTTACAAGAAAATTAAATACATTTGTAAATAAGAATGTGGGAAAATTTTCAAAATAGTAGTTTTAAAATAAATACAGATTAGGTATCGTGTTCAATTTGGGGGAAAGATGAAGTTGGTATTCATGGTGTACAGGAGAATGTGGTAAAATCTCCTAGAAATAGACAACAGTCAGTGATTCAAAGCTTATTTTACAAAGTAGACTAAACTCTTAACAAGGATAATACAAAACATGCACACTGAGAGCTTTTTTCTTCTCAAGAAAAGAGAATATTTCTTTACTCAAAACATCATTTTTAGTTGAGCTTTGCTTAAAACTTGGATATGACCAAAAGTGGTCACTTTTTGAGTATCATCCAATTTCATGACACATCCTGAGGGTGGAGTGGGGTGGAGTTTCTTTTGTTGTTGTTGTTAGCATAAGCCAAAACTTAGCTTCCTCTTTCTGAAGCTTTGAAACCCTTCCAAACATTTATGATTCATTAAGATTGGGGCTGTCTTGCTCATGCCTCTCCTCAGAGATGCCTTACTCTTACACATTTGGTAAGGAACACATTTTACCTGTTCTACTACTAAAAACATGATACTGCAAAAATCTGTGGTTGTAATTACTTGCATTGATAAAATGATTTGTAGTTAGCAGAGCTGAAAAAAGAAGAAATGAGTGGATAAGCACCAGTATTCTTTCCTATCCTGCTTCATGTATCAGAGTTCCATACTTACATATTGTATTCAGCCTGTTCCCACTAGTGTAGATTGTCTGTTTAGTTTCTACTTTCTTCCTAGGATTGTGCAAAAGACCAGGTTCTTCTAGAACATTCTGAAATTCTCAAAGTTATTCGCTCCCTAAAGACAGCAGTGAACTTCTTCTATATTCCATAGGAATGTAGATTATGCCTTTGTACTAATTTTATGGCAAATAATACAGTTCCATTTTCTAATCTTACTGTATCAAATTAAACTTGTGCTTCTCAACCCTGGGAAGACTGTGATCCTTGTGGGTCATTTGACAGTATCTGGAGACATTTTTCATCGTCACAGCTAGGGGGTTGAGCAATGCTACTGGCATGTAGTGGGTAGAGAGCAGGGATGCAGCTGCTATGCACAGGAGCCCCCACAACAGTTTATATGGCCCAAATATTAGAAATGCTGAGGTTGAAAACCCTTGAGTTAAACTGATACAGAAATACAATTTCTGAAGTTCATAGACATGTAAAAATTCTCTCTGCTTATTATATTCTAGGATCTTAGTAAATTAGGGAATATGACTATGTCCTAGATTAAAGTTGTCTCCCATCCAGGCATGGTGGAGCATACCTGTAATCACAGCACTCAGGAGGCTGAGGCAAGAAATTCTCAAGTTCACGGCCAGCCTAAGCTACATAGTAAGACTTTGTCTCAAAAAGAAATGTTTTTCTAAATATGAATTGTAGCTTGAGATCTTTCAAATAGAATTCCCAATTTGGCTTGGGAATTTTTGTTTGTTTTAAGAATAGTACACAATTTCTATTATGAATATAGAAACTGTAAAGTTTAACTTGTACATATGTTAGATTCCTGTTCCTTTTTGTTTGTTTTTTGGTACCGGAGTTGAACCCAGGGCCTCCTGCATGCTAAGCACACATCCTGTACCCCTAAGCTGCACCTCCAGATTCCTGTTTCTTCATTGAGTTTATAAAGCCAACTGAACAACAAATAGGACCTCTGCTTTCTAGAGATATTTTGTTTTGTTTTCAACTGATAAAACCCAAAGAACTAGTGGGACTGACAACCTGAACTGAGAAGGCAGACAAAGGAGCAGCAGGTAGAACTGGGATTGAGCCCTGCAGAAATTTGCTGATTAGATCGAAGCTGGTAGGCCATTTATAAGAGAATCAAATTACAAATGAGCAAACAAGTACTGAGGGAATAGGCCAAAAGCCAGGTCCATTTTACAGTGATTGTTCATGCATGGATTTAGCTTTGTTATTAGTGCATTTTAAAAGAGAATAATCCACGGAAGAGATAGCAGAGTATATTATCTAAGAGTAGAGTTTGGGAATCAGGAGACAGACTGGGGATGTAGATTTTTATTTTGTCCCTTTCTTGTTGTTTTTTTTTCTCAAGTCACTTAACCTTCTGATCTTTGGCTTTCTCCTTTGTGATGCTAAGATCATAATACCTACCTCTAAAAGAAATTATGGTGATTAAATGTAAAGCCCTTAGTATAATGTCTGGAACATAATTAGTGCTCAAAAATACTAATACCTATGGTTTGAAAATCTCTTTAAGTCTGGAAATATCATTTGTCCTATAGAGATCTTAAATTTTTAGTAAATACCAAAGTACATATAGGCCAGCAAAAACTTTTACATTGCTTTGCTCTGACCTTTTAATTTTAGAATTTGACATATGGCAAACTATAAAAAATAAGATCAAGTGTTTATCTTAGTAAAGTGAGGATTACTTGCACAATCTCTGGTGCATAATGACTGTACTCCATGAATGTTAGCTCCACTATCTCCTAGCTTTCATATTGCCAAGAGGCTTAAAAGATAGTGCTATAATGATACTGTTACTGTTAATTTGTTGAATGAATGTAGTAGATGTAATTGGAGTGAAAAGGAAGTTGGCAGAAGGCAACTCATTTTAAGTATAATGGTGTTTTGCAAAATTGAAATCATTCCATCTAATGCTGACTGTCTGCTTTTAGCTGATTTAAAACATTTAGTTTTAGTACCATTCACATGATACTAGACCTGAAGACTGCTTGCTTATGCAGTCTAATTTAGGAGTGATTTTTGACTGTTTGACTGAATACATTGTCTCTTTGGACATGGGTTGGGTGTAATTTTCAGGTTCTGCTAGAGTAGAGGGAAAACCCCAGCTGTATCTTTTGTTTTTGTTCTGTTGTTTCCTGTGCCCCATTCTTTCTATTACAGCTGTGCTGCAGTGGCTTGGTGACATCCATCTCTTTACTCCTGCATTTTTTGTCTAGGCAAAATAGTGCCAGGCAGCCATAACTAATGTGGAAGCTCAAACTGGGAAAAGAAAAAAAAGAATTTTAATTCTGCTGGGTATTCATATTCTGACTAGAATAGATGGTTCTAGAAAGTTTGAATTAAAGATAATCAGAACTAATAACAAAAAAAGAGAAAGATTGCTCTGGTTTATGTCACAAAGATATAATTAAGCAGCTCTTCTGGTATGTCATGCAGAAAATTCTGAATTGGAGATTAATGACAAAAAGTAAGAATAAATTCAGGTCCATGTTGAATAATTTTGTTACTAAATCATCTAGATTTTATATCTTTATATAGAAATAGTCATTGGGATTCTTCTTTAAATGCTTTCTAAAAATGAATGTTAAGTTAATTTTAGATTAATTTTGGGAGAATTTATTACAGCTAAATAGTTGCTCAATACTCAGCTATTTTTTTTAGTAAGTGCCTGTTAAGTAAGTACTAGGTTCTTGAGGATTCTGGAGGAAACCTGGAAAGAGAACATCCTTGTCTCTTATTTACAACTGTTTATGTTTAGAAGACTTACTGTGAAGATTTACTTGGCATCAAATTAAAAATCATTTCAGTTGTCAACATGTGAAATTAAGTACATATAACAAAATCTATGGTGCTCGGAATGTTTTATATCTTGACCTGAGTGGTAGTTACATGGTATACATATAAAGGTATAAAGTTATTAAGCTTCTAATTGAGATTAGTGTACTCTTCTCATTATGCCTAAAATAAAAGATTTTTTATAAAAAAAGAAAATTAAATATAGGTTAAAACTTCAGTGATTTCCTTTTGCATTTAAAACAAAACCTGTACTCCTTTTGAAAAAAGGTACCTAGTGATAAATTAATCATTTGGGTAATGTTAAATTTGAAGCTGTTTGCTAACATACATAAATTTTATTTGAACAAGTAAAATAAAAACTTTGCAAGCTTACTGCTTCCTCTTAACATTTTACTGACAAAATTTTAGGAACATAAGCTTTTAAAGTATTTACCTTAAAGACTTCTCAAAATAGACTTTCCTTGAAAGAATTGTTTGAAAACGTTGGAACCTTTTACTTAAACAAGTGTAAATTAAAAAGTAACTTCTTATAAAATGGCTATAGAAAGATAAGGTGATATTTTTAAATTTTTGAAGCCATTTTTCATGCAAAAGCAAAGAAAGAGTGAAGTAAGAAGGATGCATAGGAGAGGGAATTTGATAACTATGATGAAATTCTGTTACTTTCCTATATGCACTGGGAAAAGACTTCATTTTGCACAATCGAGGAATTGTTGATACAATCTGTAGAAAGTAAATTGGGAAATGCAGGAGGGAGGGTGCTGTTAGAAAAAGGCCAAATTAAAGGCCTATTTTGCTCCTGTCTTGTGTTTTTTTTTTTCTTTTTTCTTTTTTTCTTTCATTTCCTCTTTCTCCTAATTGAGACTGAGGTAGGCTAGGAAATACAGGCTTGTCTAGTTTTCAGAAGGTTGCCAACTTCTTTCCCAACCCCTCTATACTTTGGACTCCTTACTGTGGTGGGGCCATCCTATGTATGCTACAATACTCTACCTACCAAATGCCAGTAGCAAGTTGTGAAAAACAAAAATGTTGCCACTTACTTTGGGGAACAAAATCATCCTAGTTGGGAGCCTTTGTCCTAGAAGAATACTCTAAATAATAGCCGTTGACCATTTCTAATTGTTACTAGACATGTTCTCTAGTATCAATCTATTAAACACAGGCAAATAATATGAATAGCTAATTTACAAAAAAGGAAATTGCAGATGTCTCTCAAGCATATGAAAAATGTTCAACTTTACTTCTTCTAAAGAAATACAAATTAAGTCTACACAGAAATACCATTTTTTACCTAAGATTAACAAATGTGATAATACACTATAAAACAGGATGTAGAGAAACAACTTTGTTGCTTGTAGAAGTATATATTGGTTTAACTTCCATGAGGAGTAATTAGGCAGTATCCAGGAATTTCAGATGTGAGCACATTTTGACCCAGGAAATCTTCCAGAAAGTTATCCCATACATACATTCCAGAAATGGAGAAAGGTTTATGGATAAGACTTTTCAGATCCAGATGCAGTAATCCCAGCTACTCCAGAGATAGAGATCATGAGGATCATGGTTAAGGCCAGCCTGGGCATAAAGTTCACAAGACCCCGTCTCAACTAAAATCTGGGTGTGTTGGTGTGCCTGTCATCCTAGCTACATGGAGAAGTACAAATAGGGGGATTGTGGTCTAGGCCAGCTTGTAAAATCATGCCTGAAAAAAAATGCAAAAAAGGGCTGATGAAGTGGCTCAAGTGGTAGAGAACCACCACTACCAGCAAAAAAAAATCTTCACTGGGTATTTTTATAATAACAAGTTATTGGAAACAATAGCTAAGAATATATAGCACTCAACTCATGAGCAGTTCTAAGTTTGTATATTTTGATGTATTTAATTTTCATGATAACTTTATTTACTGTTTTTCTCATGATAAATAGTAGGTGCTATTTTAGAGATTAAAGGTTAAGAGTATATAATTAGTAAGATTTGAACTCAGGTCAATTCGACTTTAGTTTTACTGTTTGCCTTACATTCCATCAGTAGACACTACTAAATGAAAACTATGCATCTATAAAACATCAACAACAGCAGCAAAAAACTCAAAAGAACATTCTTTGTTAATGGAATGAATGCTAAAACATATTGCTAAGTAAAAAAAAAATTATTTAAAAGCAAGGTACATAACAGTGTTTACAGTGTGCCACCATTTGTACAAAAGAGAAAAGATAGATATGTTTACTTGATGGTTTATAAAATATTTTGAGAAGAATTCTGAGAAAGCCATTAACATCATTAGTTACAGGCTAGATAACTGAACAGCCAGGGCACAGATTTTGTCTTCTCTCTTTACTTTTTGAATTAAGGACCATGAGAATAATTGCTTAATCAAAAATAAAATTATATTTTAAAAGACTAGAATGTCCCAAAGTATAAGATAAATATGCATGAGTTCCTACTGACATATATAAATGATGGAGTATAAAATAAATGGGAGGAAATAGATACATTTCCCATGTAGAAGAATCACAAATAACATATGAGATACTTCACCTTCAAGGAAAGGGAACAAAACTTTCTTCTGCTATGTGAAGGCTACTCATAGTGAGGATGGTATGGAAAATGGGAGAAAACAAGCAGCTTTGCAGTGGGCAATCCTGGCAAACACTATCTCAGTCAACATCAATAATGCTGTGTTAACTGTAGGTAATTTATATTATTTAATTCTTTAGTTACAGGTAGTTTATGGAGAAAATAATTGTTTCTGACACTTCTTTCCTGACCAATATATTCAGCCTTTCTTTAGCAGCTTGCTCAGGTCTATTCCTGTTCTGGTTCCTCTGCACAGTGCTATCAGCATTTATTTGTTTATTTATTTATACCTTGGACTTACAAGACATGCAAGAATTTTGACTTTTAAAACTAAGTTTCATTAATATAACTTCATTAGCGATTTTATATTTAGAAGGATGGAGTGTGGGGTCCTTTTTAAATTAGGAAGATATTTTATTCTCAGATTTAATAGAATTTTAATTTTAAAATTTAAATAAAATTAATTTTTCTGATTCTGTAGTTTTGCTTTTTTTCACTTGAGTTTTTTTTTTTTTTCACAGTACTGGGGTTTGAACTCAGGGCCTACATCCTTAGCCATTTCATCAGCCCTTTTTTGTGATGGGTTTTTTTTGAGATTGTTTGCCCAGGCTGACTTCAAACCATGATCCTCCTGATCTCTGCCTCTTGAATAGCTAGGATTGTAAGTATGAACCACTGGCACCTGGCTTATTTGAAAATTTTTATACCATTAGACATATGTTGAAGCATATTATGAACTTTTGTAAATACAATTGGTGACTCAAATAGTTGAAAATAGAATTAACATTATAAATATTCTAAATATTTCTATCTGGATATGTAATCCCTTCATAAGGGAGGTTGAGGCAGGAAGATCATGAGTTCAAGGACAGCCTGGGTGTCATTGTGAGACTGTATCTCAAAAAAAAAATCTAAATATTTGTAATTTTTTCATGTATTTATTTACCAGGTTTAAATAAAATCTTAACTTGCTAATGAAATCATCGTTTTCAGTTTTTAAAAGTTTAACTTTGAAAAATAATATGAGAACTCTTTTAAAGAGATGTATAGGGTTTTTCTGATATGAAAATTAAAATCAGAAGATCAGTGGAAGCTAATATGTCATTGCACTTAAAACAGCTGATATAAGATCTTGGACTGCCAAAAGTGGGCTACAAATTTGGCTCTGCTTTCTTCCAGTATACAAGTGAACAAGAAAACATTATTATATGATCAAATTGGTCATGCTATAAAAATAAGTCATAGCAATTTCTTTCACGAGTCCTCACAAAGCAGGACTACCATGTGAAGTAAGTGAGTCATATCATTACCAATATCCCTACACTAAGTGCATTTGCAGTTTAGTGTGACTGGTTCATGTCAAGCCAGTCCACACAGGCAGTGCCATACTGTAAAGCTTACTAAAGGGTACTCTATAAGGAACTAAAATAAGTCCATGAGTGTTTATAATTATGTGTCCTGAAGAATTTTCAAGCGCAGCACTGGTAATTTAGAAGATGACCTCAAATTGATTTGAAAACTAAATGATTATTTTGTAATGCAAGTATTCAAAATTTAACTTAATCTCAAACTGTTTACTATAAAAAAATTAGCTGTGTGTCCTGTAAGTGTCTTGGGACTATAGTCACAAAATGTAGAAGCCTTGGAATAATACACATAGAGTATATGTGAACAAATCTGCAAGTCTCCTGCTCTGGTCAAAGATTTTTTTTTAAAGAAAGGTACTGCAATGAATCATTTTTTTGTAATTGTAGTAAGCAGACTTAAAGCAGATAAATACTAGACAAATGCTAGAGGTTGTAGGAGCATCTGAAAAAATACTGAAATTTGTACTCTTGTGACTAATGAGAATTGCTGGTGTTCTACTAGCACTGTTCCATAGAACTTATTAGAATGATGGAAATGTTCTATATCTGTGCTGTCCAGTATGCTAACTTAGCCATGTTGGCAATTGAGTGCTTCTAATATGGTTAGGGCAAGGAACTAAACTTTTAATTATAATTATTTCAAATTTAAATAACTACATATGGTTAGTAGCTGCAATAGTCAGCTTTCCATTACTATAACAAATGTTCAAGATCATCAACATAGAAAAGATTGTATTCTCAGTTTTAGAGGTATCAGTCCATGATTAGTTGACCCTGTTGCTTTGGGCAAAGCAATAAAGTATGTGGCAGAGCAAAACTGTTCACCTAGTAGTCAGGAAGCAAGGAAGAGTGGATAAGAAACCAGGGTCCCATAATCCCCTTCCAAGGACACACCCCCAGTGACCTAAAAACCTCCCACTAACACGCCCTCCCATGCTAATAAAGACTCCATAACCTCCCAGTAGCTCCATCCTGGTGACCAAACCTTTAACACACAGATCTTTGGGGGCACTTAAGATCCAAACTAAAGCAGTAGCTAACTGTATATAGGATAGTCTAGTTCTAAAGAATGAAAAAAAAACTATTTGCCTTTCAGGTATCTAAAAATAGAGTAGTAGTAACTGCAAGATTATATATATTCTCCAATTAGCAATCTTTTTTTTGTGATACTGGGGTTTGAATTCAGGGCTGCGTGCTTGCTAGGCAAGTGCTGTACCACTTGAGCCACACCTCCAGTCCTGTATTTCTAAGTGAGGTATCGTAAAATAAAAATTAACCAGGATATTTGAATATGTGCTTCACCTTTTAGATATTAATAAAGTTGTTAGTAAACAGTGTTAAGCTAAAAACACAATATTTAAAATTCTTTTGTAATATTGAGACATTTATTTATAAAAATAGAAAGGTTTGGATATATTGATATAGGACTATTTTCCTACAGTTTCCAGAGTGTGGATTCTTTGGCATGTATGATAAAATTCTTCTCTTTCGTCATGACATGAACTCAGAAAATATTTTGCAGCTGATTACTACATCAGATGAAATACGTGAAGGAGATCTAGTTGAAGTTGTTCTTTCAGGTAAGTAAAACTCTTTGTTTCCTTTTATTTATTTATTTAATTTGTTAATTAATTTATTTTGCCAAAGAGCTTCATTTTCTCTACTGAGTGCTGTGTTCAAGTTACACTTGGTCTTGGTACTGTATAGTTGCTTGCTTCTTTCACCTGTAGAAATGGTTACCATGTGATTTTCACTTTCAGGAAAGTTATATCACAGATTAGAAAGTAGGAAAATGAACTGTGAATTATCATTGTTATAAAGCTAGGAGAGTTGTTGGTTAAACTGAAAGAGGAATATGTTCTTTTTCTCTGAGTCAAGGAAGTAAAACTGTTAAAGTTCTGTTTCCTTTTTCCCATTTGTAAAAGAGTATCGAGAAGAATTGAGGTTCAGAAAGGAGAATTAGGATAAAAGAAATATTTAAGATATGGAAGGAAATATTTCTTCTTCCCTTTTTTGTTCCTCGTGGGCATTTTCCTATCTCCTTTTCCTACCTCACCCGTTCTTGCCATCACTTATTCCTTAGTTCCCACTATTTCGTCTTATCCAATAGCATGTGGGCAAGATTATTACAGTAAAGGAAGAAAGACTGCCACAATGATGCTCATAGTAGTTCTGTAATACTTCTTGTTTGGTAAGAAAGGGGGTCTGATGAGAGAAAGGAAGCAAACTGGCCAACCAAGCATCCAGATTTATGCTACCACTTTTCTCTCTTTCCAAACTCATCGTTGAGCCCGTTCTTGAAATCTCTCTGACCATCACCTTTCCTAATTAGTCCCCATTCTTCTCATCTTGTATTTCTGATCCTCCTAACCAACTAGCCAGCCCATAAATATTGATGATGCATCTTCTACACTAGAACCCCAAACCATCTGTATACTGCCTATACTTTGGCTTCTTCCTCACTTGTGAGGAACTTCACTCCATGTCTTCCCTGGAGGTCATGCTCACATCCATTTCTTCTTTGCCATGGACCGTTCATCAGACCACAGAGATAATCTGCCAGTGCTTTGTAGGTCAAGGTGAGAGGAACTTCTTCGTGTCTATTGCTCACTGAGAAGGAGAGGAGTCTCTTTCTCTTAGCCACTATGTAGAAATTACTGTGGAGAACACACATAATGTCTTCTGGGATCCTAAGTTAGAACTCAGTATCTTCTCACCCTAACATTGTGATACATTGTGGTTAAGTGCCACAGCAGTTCTATTTTTACTTCTTACTTTATTGTTCTGTTTCCTAATGTATCATAATCTAAGTAGTTTTTAATTGAAGCTGATGGACTCCTTAAAGTAGAATTTAAAAATAATAGTATTAAATGCTGAAAATTATTTTTGTGTTCAGATGAGGCTTTCAGAAAAAAGTTATTTTGTTTTGACATAAATGAACATAAAGTTTATTTTAATTCCTTTCTTTTTTAAAAGCCTTGGCCACTGTAGAAGACTTCCAGATTCGTCCACATACTCTCTATGTACATTCTTACAAAGCTCCTACTTTTTGTGATTATTGTGGTGAGATGCTTTGGGGATTGGTACGTCAGGGACTAAAATGTGAAGGTATGTGTTTTTAAATTTTTGTAGTGATTTGAAAGAAGATTTTACGATTGCATTTTTTAATTACCAATGGTGGGGAGCGGGAACTAGATCATAGTTGGTTACTACATAGGTAGTAACCAGGCTTTAGAATTGGAGAAATCAGGACTCTGGTCCTTCCTATGACACCTAGTTGTTCCTTTCCTTAGGCAGCTAACTAGACCTCTCTGAGGACTGATTTTTCTGTGATAGATGTTCTACTTCACCAGTTTCATAAATAGTTAAGTAAGGTAATATGGAAAAATATTTGGCACAAAGTAGTAGCTCAATAAGTATCAACCTCCTTACTTTCTTACTCTTTTTAGAAACTTAAGTCTCTACATACAACTACAAAATTGTCAAAGTTGTTCTGAGTTAGACTTGCTAGAGAGGAGGCTGCAGGTCCACATTTCTGATTGAGAAGCAGTCTTCTAATGTAGAGGGCCAATAAACTTTTTTTGTACAGAGCCAGCAAATAAATATTTTAGGCTTGCAGGCCCTATGGTCTCCTTTGTGACTTAACACTATTGTAGTGTGAAACTAGCCATAGACTATATGTAAACAAACAGCATGACCGTGTTCCAATAAAACTTGTATTTAATGTACACAGAAATTTGAGTTTCATATAATTTTCTTATCATACAAAAGAATTGGTACACAGACCATAATTTATTGCCAACCAGTGCTTTAAGCTAGTGGTCTCATACTTTACCAGGCATCATAAAACAGTCTTTGCTAGGCTTTATCCCTACAGTATCTAATTCAGTAGATTTGGGATACAGTTCAGTAATTTACACCTCTAACAAACTCCCAGGTAATTGCCTGGATCTCCTGCTTTAGCTAATTTAACCTTTCTAAATAAATCTTACACATTTCTTATTCTTGAATTTGTTAACTTCCATTTACTTAGTATGTAATTGTATAGATAATTGTTACCAAAGAATATAAATTTTTTAAAGATGTACTGGTTTTTATGTGTTACATGTAAACAGTAAATCTTTTGGTTTTACCTTTTCAAATATATTTAGGCTGTGGATTAAATTATCATAAACGGTGTGCCTTCAAGATTCCAAATAACTGTAGTGGAGTAAGAAAAAGACGTCTATCAAATGTGTCTCTACCAGGACCTGGTCTTTCCATTCCAAGACCCTTACAGCCTGAATGTGTACCCCTTCTCAATGAAGAGGTATGTATGCTAAAGTAACATAAGGACACATTACTAATTATTCTAGTGTTTCTTCAGTGCATATTATATCATCCTAGAACATAAGTTATATACTGAAATATAGTAATGTTCCTATATTTAAGAAACCTTAATTGTAGCAATGAAAACAAGGCTTACCAATAGTAACAAATTGCATTTTATACACATTTGGAATGTATTATTTATCATTTAAACCACTGTGTTAGGTTCCTAACCCATATCCTGGTTCTTGGTCTCCATATTTCATTTATATGTAACTGCATGATCAAGTTTCCTGAACATAATTCTGAATATATCTCTCCCTACTATGAAACTGTATTAGTCAGGGATCTCCAAAGAAGCAGAATCAGTAGAGTATACACATACAATATAAGACAGGATTTATTACATTAGCTTACATGATTAGAGGCTGGATAATTCCACAATGGCCTGTAGAGGCTGTAACAAAGAAGACACCAGTAGTAGCTGCTTAGTCCAAGAAGCTGGAAACATCAAAAAGAGAGAGAGACCAGTGATGCAACTCCAGTCTGAGACTGAAGACCTAAAAGCCCCCTGGAGAGTTGCTGGTACAAGTCCCCTGGAGAGTTGCTATAGAAAGGCTGAAGAATCTGAAGTCAAAACTCTCCTGCTCAGAAACAGAATAGCATGTATGTGCAAACTTCCCCTTTTTCTGATTTTTGTTCTATCTGGACCCCCAGCCTATTCAGTGGTGCTGTCCACATTGAGGTTGGGCCTTTCCTGCTTAGTTTACTGACCCACATGCCAATTATCTTGGGAAACACCTTCACAGACACACTTGGAAGTGTGCTTTACTGATTTTGTAGATAATCTCAATCCAGTCAAGTTGACAGCTAGGATTCGCATCACAAAAAGTTTTATACATTGTATGTTCCTGACAATCTGTACTGTTCCAACATTTCCTGAACACACTCTTGTTCCTCTTAGCTTGATTCTTATCATTATCTATTTCATTATCCTACTCACAAAATTTGCTAAACTGAGATTGCAGAGTAAAAATCTCATATTTACATAATAGTTAGCTCTAGTGTGAGATTTTTAAAGTAGAAAATGCTGTACCATAGGGATTAAGAATGAGGGGTTGTGTGTGAACATGTGGAAGAGCTTGGAAGAAGATTGGTAATAGAAATGTTAATGGATTTTATACACTAAACTGCACAAAGAATTTATCTGGAAATAAGCACTGTAGGACAAAGGCATGTTTTTAAGAACTACAGCAATGATACTGTTATGCAAGCTATCTGCAGTTGAGCATTACAGGATTAGAGAATAGCAGAAGTTTAGACCAAATGGATAAGTACAGTCACCACATGGTATCCACAGGGGTTCCAGGACCTCGAGGAGATAACAAAATCCATGGATGTTCAAATCCTTTATATAAACGGCATAGTATTTGCATATAACATGCATATATCCTCTTGTACACTTTAAATCATTTCTAGATTACATATAATACCTGATATATTGTAAATGCTATGTAAATAGGTATTGTTCTTATTGTTTAGGGAATAAAGCCAAGAAAAACACTGTACATGTTCAATACAGATGCTGCCATCTTAGGCCTAATTAGATTTTCAATCCAGGGTATGTTGTATCCATGGATACCAAACTTGTGAATACAGAAGGCTGACTGATTACACTTAACTTCATTAGTTTATATTTTATCCTAAGAACAAAAGCTCCTAGGGAGTATAAAAAATAGAGTGACATGTTTGAATTGGTTTGACTGTCAGTATTTTAGAGTAAGTAGAACTTGTAGAGTGAAAAGTCTGAAGAAGATTTGTCTGTAAAGGTTTACATGAAGTCTCAAGAAGGAGGCGTTACAGAGTAAGGAAAGAGCTCATGGAGACAATTAGAGGGAAGAAAGAGTGGAAAGAAAGGACACTCCATAGGAATGGAGGAGAAGGCAATTAGGAAGCAAGAGCAGCCGTAATGCTGAACCAAGCATAGAGAAGAACTGAGTGCCTACACATTAAGAGTCTTTTCATCTCTTATGTACCAGGCTCTCTGCTAAGAGCTTTATTGTTTCTCATGTACCTAATCACAATCCTGATAGGTATAATACCCTGATTTCATAGGTAGGGAAAATGAGGAAGCAAAGTTTCTGAGAAGTCAAGATATTAAGCTTCACTGAATACTGAAATAAGCTTGAAAACAGGCAAGTTGGAAATAGAACCTTTGAATTTGACTCTGAGGTTGTCTTTGTTCACATGTTAAGAAGGCATTTTCTGTTAGGATATCAGGAGTCAATCTGAAGACAAGGAAACCATGGAAGAAAATACTAAATTTAGCTAGAATGGGACCATTAAGATTGGAGAATTGAGCACTGGCTATTTAAAGATGAGACACACAAGTGTTCTTCCCTGTACATTCTGAAGGGCTAAAACAGGACACAGTTGAATAGAAAGAAAATGTCAGTTCTGAGTATGTGCATAAAAGTGGAGATATTTCTCTCACCAGGCAATACTCTAATGCCAATTAAATATACATGGCTGGCCAGGTATAGTGGTAATTGCCTATAATCCTAGCACTTGGGAGGTAGAGGCAGGGGGATTGCCAGTTCAAGGCAGCCTGGGCTACATAACATGATCCTGTCTCAAAATACCAAGAAGAAAAACATAATTGAGGAATTACTGATCTTTAAAATGTGTTTATTTCACTTATTATTTAAAATAGAGAATTGGCAGTATTGCTATGAAGTTTTGTGAGTAATTAACTGGCAAATGTTAGCTTAAACCTAAGCTCTGGAAAAAAATCAGATGAGTACTTTCAGAAAATTTGTGGCTACAGAGGGAAGAAACAACAATTTAAGCTAAGTGCTGTTTTATAAATAGGGAACATTAAAATAAGGTCAGAAGAACTTTCACTCAATTCTAGTTGCTTTAGTCTCAGTGGTCTCTTGTTGATAGCTAAATCTATCAACATCCTCCTTTCTCCAAATTCTTATTTGTTTGCCATATCTTTACTGTGTTCCTCATCCAGTAAAGAGGCAAACAACCATGGTTACTGATGGGATTGTATTCTAAGCAAAACAATATATTGAGATGCAAAAAAAGGTTAAGAAACTCTAGATTGCAGTGTAGTGTACAAGGCCTAAATTTAAGTTTTGACTCTGATACCACCTATTAATCCCTTTGTTTTTTTTTTTTTTGACACAAATGACAAATTAGGTGGCTGCCACAACCATAGTCCTCTGAGTAGTGTCAGCATACATGGCTCTATACCATGTCTCTAGCGCTCTGATCTCGGTAGGTCCTAACTAAAACACACAAATGGGCCATTGCATAGGAAAACTCTTTCCTACAGGCATACCCTGGATATTTAATGATGATTGGCTAAGTCAGTCTTATTCCACCTTGTGTCTTTTGAACTTCAGAGACCAAAAGTGGTAGAAGAAGGAGCAAGAGAAGCGGTGTTGAGTCACCATTAGAATAAGCAGCCAGGAATGAACAAAGACCTAGAACATCTGTTTCTCATTCCCTTTGGCTTCTTTCTTAGCTTTGCAAAAGCCCTTTATTGATCTTCTGCCTGAAGGTGGTCTGTACAGGGCAGCAGAAAGGATGAGCCAGTAGGTGACCTTTGAACATCTGAAGCATGCAAAACTAAACTGTTTCATAGTTCATTTTAGTTTCTGGGTATATAGTAGGAAAAAGTAATGACCTGAAGCTATATTTGCTTTCCTTTTTTAGAACTCTCCATTCATCTGTTTTGTCTGTCCTTTTACTCCTATTTTTGTTTTGCTTTGTGTTTCCTTTTTTTTTTTTTTTTTTGGTTTTTTGGTTTTTTGGTGGTACCGGGGTTTGAACTCACAACCTCACAGTTCCAGGCAGATGATCTACCACTTGAGCCACTCCATCAGCTTGTTTTGCTTTGTTTTCCTTCTTCCTATATGTCTCCTTACATTTTTCCTGTTTCTTGGTTTCTTCTGCCTTCTTTTGCTTCCCTTGGTTGGACATATACGTGTAGAATGACTTGATAAATATTAAAAGTTACAGAAAGCACGTCAACAATCTCAGGACCTCAGGTTTGGCAGTAAAGATACAAGTATTTGTAATGAAATCTAGACAGTAGTTAAGTGCTTGGCTTTTATTTTTATTGTTTTATTATTCATATGTGCATACAAGGCTTGGGTCATTTCTCCCCCCTGCCCCCACCCCCTCCCTTACCACCCACTCCGCCTCCTCCCTTCCCCCCCACCCCCTCAATACCCAGCATAAGCTATTTTGCCCTTATCTCTAATTTTGTTGAAGAGAGAGTATAAGCAATAATAGGAATGAACAAGTGTTCCTGGTTGAGATAAGGATAGCTATACAGGGCATTGACTCACTTTGATTTCCTGTGCGTGTGTGTTACCTTCTAGGTTAATTCTTTTTGATCTAACCTTTTCTCTAGTTCCTGGTCCCCTTTTCCTATTGGCCTCAGTTGCTTTTAAGGTATCTGCTTTAGTTTCTCTGTGGTAAGGGCAACAAATGCTAGCTAATTTTTTAGGTGTCTTATCTATTCTCACCTCTCCCTTGTGTGCTCTCGCTTTTATCATGTCCTCAAAGTGCAATCCCCTTGTTGTGTTTGCCCTTGATCTAATGTCCACATATGAGAGAGAACATACGATTTTTGGTCTTTTGGGCCAGGCTAACCTCACTCAGAATGATGTTCTCCAATTCCATCCATTTACTAGCAAATGATAACATTTCATTCTTCTTCATGGCTGCATAAAATTCCATTGTGTATAGATACCACATTTTCTTAATCCATTCGTCAGTGGTGGGGCATCTTGGCTGTTTCCATAACTTGGCTATTGTGAATAGTGCCGCAATAAACATGGATGTGCAGGTGCCTCTGGAGTAACCTGTGTCACAGTCTTTTGGGTATATCCCCAAGAGTGGTATTGCTGGATCAAATGGTAGATCAATGTTTAGCGTTTTAAGTAGCCTCCAAATTTTTTTCCAGAGTGGTTGTACTAGTTTACATTCCCACCAACAGTGTAAGAGGGTTCCTTTTTCCCCCGCATCCTTGCCAACACCTGTTGTTGGTGGTGTTGCTAATGATGGCTATTCTAACGGGTGAGGTGGAATCTTAGTGTGGTTTTAATTTGCATTTCCTTTATTGCTAGAGATGGTGAGCATTTTTTCATGTGTTTTTTGGCCATTTGAATTTCTTCTTTTGAGAAAGTTTTGTTTAGTTCACTTGCCCATTTCTTTATTGGTTCATTAGTTTTGGGAGAATTTAGTTTTTTAAGTTCCCTATATATTCTGGTTATCAATCCTTTGTCTGATGTGTAGCTGGCAAATATTTTCTCCCACTCTGTGGGTGTTCTCTTCAGTTTAGAGACTATTTCTTTTGATGAACAGAAGCTTTTTAGTTTTATGAGGTCCCATTTATCTATGCTGTCTCTTAGTTGCTGTGCTGCTGGGGTTTCGTTGAGAAAGTTCTTACCTATACCTACTAACTCCAGAGTATTTCCTACTCTTTCCTGTATCAACTTTAGAGTTTGTGGTCTGATATTAAGATCCTTGAACCATTTTGAAGGTGCTTGGCTTTTATGCTGAGAACACAGATTATGTTTTATTCATTTTTATGTCCCACATATTTAGCAGAGGGCCTGGCATAGAGTAATCAGTGAATGTTTGTTGAATGAATGGAATGAGCCACATAAAACTGACCTATAGTTTCATTTGATTATTTCCTTTATATAGAAACAGCTATAATTTTGAAAATCCATTTGTCTCTTAAGTTATATCAAAATTTTTAATTGTTCTTTCTTTAATTTTGTTTTTGTGTTCAGCTGATGGGGCAAAAAAAACCTGAAGAACTGAAAAATACGGTATCAGAGTTACTTAAAACCTAATTACCAGGGCTAATGCTGCTTTAATTAGTTTTGTATTTGCTACTATTTATTTCATCAAAACTAGACTTAAATTTTTACATATTTTAATATTTGTTGAAATAAATTTGAAAATCTAAGATTTGTTTTAAGATGTTTTCAGACATGTTGAGTAATGCAACATGAGCAGCAACCGTACTTTGTGAATTTATTTGCTTTTCCCATGATTAATTCCTTGATCAGGTATTGAGTAGATCTGAACATGTTATAAATTCATTTTAAGGTGTTTGTTTTTTATTTGTAAAATATAGTGTGTGCCTGGCAAATAATAATAATCAGTGAGTGTATATATATATATATATATATATACATATATATATATATATATATACATATGTGGAGATATATATATATATAAGTGTGTATCTCACTACCTTGGGGTTTTTTAACATAAAAGTATAAAAAACTCTTTCTCATGCAAGAGTTGGTAAATTAAGTTTTCTAAAGGAAACTGCTGAGATCCACATTTTTAGATTGTTGCCTTTTGCATTCCAAATGAATGACTTGTGGTTAAGCTCTGCCTCCAATAATTTGTTTTTAATTTTGACTTATACCTATGGAAATTACGTATGTTGTAGTCACACGTTCATCAAGAACCAAGTAAGAGGATTCCATCCTGGAGTGGTCGCCCAATCTGGATGGAGAAGATGGTAATGTGCAGAGTGAAGGTTCCACACACATTTGCTGTCCACTCTTACGGTCGTCCCACCATATGTCAGTACTGCAAGCGATTATTAAAAGGCCTTTTTCGTCAAGGAATGCAATGTAAAGGTATGATTGCATATTTTCCTGAAGAAAAATTTTTGTTAATAGATGCAGGTTTAAATAGCTGTATTTCAGAAGTATTTACTAAAGAGATTGTTCTTGTAAAAAAGGAGGAAAAATATTTAAAAATATGTGTGCATATTAACACTACTGCCTGCAGTGTTTGTACTATGTACCAGGTACTATGCTAAAAAATAAATAAATAAATAAATTTTAAAGATGTAGACTGACAAATTAAGCCTCTTAATTCTGTCACTAGGTTGTTAGTTTAACCTTTTAGGATTGTAGATGAGTAATGTCTTGTACTTATATTGGTTCAGAAATATGGTAGCCTATGTTTATTAATAACTAAGTTTTTCAGTGATCAGTAAAGAAAATCATAATTTATTTCAGTGATTCATGTGTTTTTATAACTAAGACCCTTAAAAAGTAGTCATTTTCATTCATTAAGCTAAGAAAAAATAATTTAGAATAAAACAAAAATACATTAGATCAAGAACAACTATTGATTGATTAATTCATTCATTCATCCTTTTATTTCCTCTTTTGCTATTTGAAAACTTCATGATATAGAAAATATAAGAAAGCATAAGCAAACTACTAAAAATATGGATAAGAACCTAGAAAAATAAAAATTCTATTAGAACCTATATACTTGCTGCAAATGAGGCACAAATTTGGCTTTAAATTTTTGTAGGGAGAGTGTAACCATGTTACTTTCAAAATTTGTAAAATGGATGAGATGCAAGAGTATTAAGAAATATGCATGCTATTAATATATCATGTATGATTTTTCCTAGAGCCTCTCATAAAAGCCGTGTTGTTTTTTTTTTTTAATGACCATGTCATGGGGATTTTTCCTATAACTACCTTCAGCCCATGCTCTTAACATGATAAGTAGGATTCCTTGACTCATAGCAGTTATAAAGCATCCTTACTCAGCACTCAATATTATTTTTACCCACTTACTGCTGGTAGATTCTTTTCAGAGGTAGTGTTAGGTGTAGTCATGTCAGAGAGTCTTAATTTTTATGTCGCTTAAAGAGATCCTTGAAGGACACATTTCTCCCAGAACTGCCAATGTTGTAGGTCTGGGTGGGGCTCAAGAGTTTTTAATCATACATTAATTGTACAAAGAGGTTTCATTATGATGTTTCCATACATGCATGTAATGTACATTACTCTTCTTTCTCCTCTCCCTTTTTAATATAAATTTTAAGAGATTTCATTATTAGGAACTTAATTTTTCTAAAAAGTTGCTGAATGATGCTGGTGCTGCTGATGTAGGGGCTGCAGTTTGAGAACCACTGAGTTACTCAGTAGTCTTGAAAATATTATAACCGGCCCTGATCTTCAGTGCTATAAATGTTGAGGTTCTGGTAGGCCGAAGAGAGCATATGCAAAAATGGGAGACCTTGTGCCTGAGAAGTTCAGTCCTTCCTCACAGGTTGTATCTGAAAGCCCTTGCTAGATTCCTTATATAAGTTTGTTGAATCTGGTCGCCTTTTTGTGTATGCATCCGATCCTAATATTTAGGAATTGAAAATATAAGTCTGACATATTGGATTGAAATTTCATTAGTTAAAAAGACCTTACAGAGGGTGTGGAAAGATGAATGTGGGGTAAGAGAAGGAAATAAAGTGCCAGGACGTTTTTACAGTGTCATTCAACTGGTTTTAGCCTCATTATAGAGAAAAAACAAATTGATCCCTGGTGGAGTTATGTGACTTGTGAAAGGTTAAACAACTATTAGGAAGTACCATCAAAAGTTGAAAACAGACCGTTGGTCCAAGACTTGAGTTCATGGTAAAAAGAAAACACTATTGTAATTTTAGCAACAGCATCCTCATTACTAATGATATTCCATCTGTGAGTGATTTAAAGAATGTCTAATCATATCTGATATTGCCTGTCTATGTATAATAATAAACTGATTTATTTTTTTTTTTAGATTGCAAATTCAACTGCCATAAACGCTGTGCATCTAAAGTGCCAAGAGACTGCCTTGGAGAGGTTACTTTCAATGGAGGTAAAATTATTTTTCTTAATTTTTATGAATGATCAGAAAGGTCACATTCTTTTGTGTATTATCTTTACATAAGGTTGTATTTATATATTTTTTGTTTACTTTGTTTCCTTAAATTTTTCTTATTTAATAAGCAAGCAAAATATACAAGTCAGTGATGCTGTACGTTTGTTAATAATTATGCCTTTCCATCTTTGCTTTAGCCACCTACAACTTTTAGTCTAAGATAGGCAGTGGTGCTGCATATCCTCTTCCATGTGTGGACGTAAGAGAATTTGTTTTAATACCCTGTTGTTGTCCTTTTTCTTTTGAAGTTCGTAAATTTATTGCTTACTATGCCATGCACATAAACTTTTTCATTATATTGACATTTAAACATAACAACCTTTTGAGGTAAGTTCTAAGAGATGAATAAACTGAGGCACAAAGACATTCAATAACTTGTCCAAGTAATATAGCCAGCAAGTGGCAGAGCTATATTTGAATCCATATGATCTGGCTCCTCAGTCCATAGTCATTAGAACACATTACATACACTATTATACTGCCTCTCTGTCCCTTTTCTCTGTCAAATAATCCTTAGCCAAACATTTTTTGTTTTAACCATTTTTTTTTCTTTTCAAGATAATACTAAGCAAAGCCATTACTTTTTTTTTTTTTTAAAGAAAGAGTAAGGGCTTTAAGTTTACAACACAAATTTCCTTTAACAATTTGTATTACTGGTTAAAAAAATGAATATAATTCTGTAGGAAGAGCATAAGCAATGAAAATTAAACTCTTGAGAGTTTAACATTTTCTCTTATGGCCTGTTTTCTGTTGCTAGTTATCTTGGTCTGTTTAGGCTGCTACAGCAAAATTTTACAGGTGGGTATTTAGCTTTTAAACCACAGAAACAGATTTCTCATAGTTCTAAATGCTAGGAAGTTTATTGTGCCAGCAAATTCTTGTCTGGTGAAAGTACATCTCTTGGTTTATAGATGGTGCCTTTTAGCTGCACGCTCAAATGTGGAATGGGTAAATGAGCTCTTTTGGGCCTTTATAATAAGGGCTCTAATCTCATTCATAAGAACAGAGCACTCATGACATAAAAACCTCCCAAAGGCCCCACCTCAAAATACCATTACCTTGGGAGTTAGGATTTCAACATAGGAATTTTCAGTAGAATTACTCATTTGCATCATAGCTAGTTAACACTATTGACAGAGTATGATTAGTTTTATTTTTCAATTAATCTTAATTAAAGTACTTTTTCATACGAATAAAGTCTTAGACTTACAGCTCATGAACTGTATTTTAATCATTTCTACCTTTTGACAAGTTGGATATGACATATTTACATGTATTCTAATGTACATTTCTCTGACTTTTAGTAAGTTTGAATATCTTTCAAATGCTTCCTGGTTATTTAGAGGTTTTTTTCCTTTGTAAGTTGCCTGCTCAAATGCTTTTTGTTTGTTTGTTTATTATAAACTTGCCGGAGTTGTTGATAATTCTACAGTCAAATTTTTTTAGTTATATGTGATATAAATACCTTCTGTCAATCAGTGACTTAATCTTTTTGTTTCAAACATACTGTTTTTAGGGTTCCTCTGTATTGTAGACTACGTCAATACTTAATTCTTTTTTTATTGAGAAATAATACTGCTCTGCAGAAATATATGCTCTATTTTATTTATCCATTCACCAGTCAGTAGATGTTTGGGTTGTATTGAATTTGGGTCTATTATGAATAATGTTTCTGTGCATACTTTATTATAATTTTCCTGTGGACATATGTTTTCATTTCACTTGGGTATATACCTAGAAGTAGAAAGGGTGAGCCATATGTTAACCCTGTGTTTAAAATTTTGAGGTCCTACCAAACTGCTTTCCAAAGCAGCTTCACCATTTTACATCCCTCCAGCAGTATAGAGGATTCAAATATCTCTGCATCTTTTCTACCATTTGTTATTATCTGTCTCATTGATTATAGCCATCTAGTTAGTAAGTGTGAGGTATGTCTTATTGTGGTTTTCTTTTGCTTTTATATCTTTGGAAAACTGTCTTTTCTAATTCTTCACCCATTTTAACTTTTGTCTTCTTATTGAGTTGTAGAAGTTCTTTAAATATTCTGGATACAAATTCTTTTATTTTCTCCCATGCCATAATGCTATGAATTGTCTTTTCACTTTAAGATGTGGTTTGAACCAGGTGCCAGTGGCTCACATCTGTAATCCTAGCTACTAGAGAGGCTAAGATCAGAAAGATCGAGGTTCAAGGCCAGCCCAGGCAAACAGTTCACGAAACCTTATCTCCAAAATAACCAGAGCAAAATGTACTGGAGGTGTGACTCAAGCAGTAGAGCATCTGGTTTGCAAGTGCAAAAGCCCTGAGTGAAAATCCCAGGCCCACCAAAAGATGTAGTTTGCCCCACAGAAGCTTTTTATTTTGATGAAGTTCAATTTATTTTTCCTTTGTCACTCAAGTTTTTGTTGTATCTAAGAAGAATTTGCCTAACCTAAGATCACAAAGATTTATCCTACATTTACTTCTAAGAGTTTTATGATAAGTTTTGGCTCTTAATTTTAGGTCCTAATCTATTTTGAGTTAATTTTTTTTACATGATTTAAGGAAGGGGTCAAACTTGATTCTTTTGCATGTATATATACAGTTGTAGTAGCATCCTTCATTAAGAACACTGTTCTTTGCCCCTTGAATTGTCTTGGCATCTTGTTGACAACTAGTTGACCATAAATTATGGGTTTTATCTCTTTTGTTTATATATAGTATCTTTTGTCATAGGGAAATTTTTAAAATTCTAACATCAAATTGATTGTGTGCCTTATGATTTGTGCATTTTGTATCATCTTTAAGAAATATCTTCCTAACAGGTGGGTGAAATAGGTCCTGTCTGGGGGGAGGGCTGGTACCAGTAGGAGGATGTGGAGAAAGGGTATAGGAGGGTGAATATAGTGCACATATTGTGTACACATGTATATAAATGGGAAATGGTACTTGTTGAAACTACTCCAGGAATTGGGGAGGGGGGACAATGGAGGAGGTGCATTCAACTATGACATATTGTAAGAACTTTTGTAAATGCCACAGTGTATCCTCCCACCCAAGCACAACAATAAAAAGAAGAAAGAACTTGCTTATCTTGATCATAAAGATATTTTCCTTTAAGACTTTGAAAACTTTTTTTCCTGTTTAATAGACTATTCTGCTTAGATGTATTGATACTCCATTAATATAAAACAAATTCATTTAACACTTTCCAGAACCTTCTAGTCTGGGAACAGATACGGATATACCTATGGACATTGACAACAATGACATGAATAGTGATGGTAGCCGGGGCTTGGATGACACAGAAGAACAATCTCCCCCAGAAGATAAAATGTTCTTCCTGGATCCATCTGATCTTGATGTGGAACGAGATGAAGAACCTGTTAAAACAATCAGGTAGCACTTGTATAGGTATTAAGTTATTGCCAAATGCAAGGTCAGGTCAGAATCTCCATTAAGAAAAAGCTGTATCTCTAAGTGGACCTTAAGTGTAATTTAAAATGTAATTAAATCATGGCTGATTATTTTATATTCACCACAGCATTTCTGAAATAAATTTTGTCACTTTTTCTATCTACTCAAAATGGGAAAGTATGATAATTCTAATTTTCTTACAAAGAAAAATGTTCTATTTAAATATAATCTAGATACAGTGTTTAGTAGTGGAGCAGCCACCATAAGGTGCCAGTAGTTAAAGCAGCCAGTTCTTCACACAGGTAGATTACCTGATGGTAGAAAAGCAGTAAAGAATATACTCCTGAGAATGTTCATAAAGATGATGGTGATGAATTTGAAGGTGGTCTTCGTATTGACACAATCCATTAGCACTTAAAGTGTTGGTGGACTATAAGACTTTTAAATAGCCCACTGTGTTTATATAAATTCAGTATTTGCAGCCTGTAGGATAGCCTACTTCATAGCAAAATGTAACCCTTTTGACAAGTTATTTCATTGGCAATGCAGAGTTACTTAGAGAAAATGGATCATTTATCAGTCTCACATGGCTGAGTCAACATTTATTCACTTTGGCTTATCATTAAATTATAGCTATTATCATCATTGCTAAACTTTGATATTTACCTGTTTTGGAGAACCTATCTAGTTTCCTAGTCATAAATACTTCATAGTTTAAGAGAAAGAATTTAACTGTTTTCAGATCAAATTGCGAAACAGTATATTTTACATATATATACACCAAATTGCTCATTTTTTTCAGCCATAGTTACTAACCCATATTCCAGTCTAACCAGATTTAACTCATGTGTATTTTTTAATTTTCTTAATAGCTGTAAATCATTTGCCATTAAATATCTTCTACTAGAAGTACTTTTTGCTGACACATTCAGCTGAATTTGATGACACTTGAGCCATGTAACTTGAATTGTTTTGCCTTGTTAAAAATTTTCAGATTTATCATGCTATTCAGGGTAGAAAAACTCAACAGTATTTCTAAATTCCAGCTCTCAGTTATTTGTGGTCTTAAGATTTTGTAAAAATTTACCTTAGCTATCTTAAAAAGACTTGACAAGACAACAGTTTTTATGATTTTTTTTTAAAGTAGATATTACAAATATTTATCATAAATTTTAAATTTTTTTAGTCCATCAACAAGCAATAATATTCCGCTAATGAGGGTTGTACAATCCATCAAGCACACAAAGAGGAAGAGCAGCACAATGGTGAAGGAAGGGTGGATGGTCCATTATACCAGCAGGGATAACCTGGTCAGTAATCACATGCATTTCAATATGCTAGGAAAACTTGGTTATGAGTTTTATTTTATGCACATTTTGAATCAAAATAGGAGAGCTAGATATATATTAAGATGTTGTATACACTAGCGTAATATCTAAAGGTTATACTCAAATTATAGTTATACTTGAATTTTTAAAAGGCATAATATTTAATGTTGATAGTCAAGATTCAAAAAGGATCTGGTATTATGCCACAGTGAAGAGTAATGACTTGAAATGTAATGAGTACAAATAAAGGTGGAATGAACTAGAACTTCATCTGAAAAGTCATCCTAAGTCATTACACTTGTTTTTATGTAGGTTTTAGCTTGGTGTAAGTATACAAGTTATCTTTTAAATCTATATTTCAAAGAAGAGGAATGGTGAAGTCATAGTGTGGTGGTAATCAGCACAGTATAATACCTAAGAACATAGACTTTGGCGCTAGACTAGGACTCTGACTTACTAAAACCATATGCTTGGGAAAGTTACTTGTTTTTCTTTATACCTCATTTTCTTCATCTATAAAACTGGCATAATAATAATATTACCTGTCCATCCAAATGAGTCTAATATATGAGAAGAGCTTAGAACAATGTTTGGCATAAACAATCAGTAAATTAGTGCCATTATTTTATTACTTTTTAAAAATTTTGCTGAATAAATTCTTGTAAGAGGCCTTTTAAGAATAAAGTAAAGTACACAATACATTCAGCTGGTTTCAGTAAAGTTTTACATGGTAACAACAGTGCTGTCTTCAGTTGTGCATTTTTTCTTTAATTTATAGTCCATATCCTTCCAAATAGAACTTGCAATATTGTACATATTTGAGAATTTAGTGGTATGTGAATGGTGCTATATCAGATCAGCAGGGGTGAAGAAAATTATCATTGAATACTAGGACAATCAAATACACATATTAGAAAAAAATGAATTTGTAAACATATCTCACATTTTACATGTAATCTAAATAATGGAGCAAAGATCCAAATGTAAACTAAACCAATAGGAGAAACCTTGGAAGAATCATTTCATAAATTCTCAGTGGAAAAATAAACAGTAAAGGATCAATACGGTTTCATAAAAACAAATTCTTTGTGGCATAAATCAAAATCAAGACAAATGACAAACTGGGAAAAGTATTTTCAACTCATACCATAAACAGTTATTTCCATAATATATACAAACTGATGAGAAAAGTCAATATAAAAATGGGCAAAAAAATATAAACAGAAAGCTTACACAAAAGGAAATAAAAATGCTCATATATAAGAGCTTGATTTTATTTATAATCAAAGAAATGCTAATTTAAACTTCCATTGAAATGCCAGTTTTTATTTTTTTAGTATATAAAGACCAAACAAGTTTAATAATGGGCTGGAGGCATGGGTCAAGCATCTGCCTTGTAAGTGTGAAGACTTAAGTTCAAGCTCCAGTACTACCAACCAAAAAAAAAGTTTAATAACATACTGAGTGAAGTTATGTTAGTAAATAGGCACTCTCATATGTTGCTAATGACACTATAAATTGGGTCAAATATTGTGTAGAATAACTTAACACCATAAAAAAATTACATGTGCACATATCTTTTGACACAGCACGTCACCTTCTATAAATTTAGCTTATAGGTAAATTATGTATCTGTGTATGTGTTTAGCACATAAATATGGATGTGTGGATGCATAAATTTCTCTGAAAGGATTCCCTGAATCTTAACAACATTGCTTGCTTGGAATAAGAGTGAGGAGTGGGATAAAAGTGACTGGAGTGATATTTCTCATTATGTATCTTTTTATATTTTGAGAATTTTGAACCTCATGAACTTTCAACCTATACAAAAATACAGATTTGTGAATTGGAATTAAAGGAAAAGGAAAGTACAAGTACTTTGGAAGAATCATTATTTTTGAACCTCACAGTTTTCTGGCCTCTATTTTATAGAGAAAGAGGCATTATTGGAGACTTGACAGCAAATGTCTAACATTGTTTCAAAATGAATCTGGATCAAAGTATTATAAGGTAAGGGTTTCACATTTTATTTAAAAAATATTAAAATGTTATAGTTTCTCCAAATATACCCAAATAATATTCATTGCTTATGCAAGTCTGCCTGTTGTAATTCTGCATGATAACAGTTTATAGAAGTCACTTTAAGGTTCTTGTTGAAGCAGCTCCACCCCTTCATTTCATACATACACACACATAGCCACAGCAGCCCCACTACTGGATTGTTTTTTGTTGTATTTGCCTTTTTTAGCCTATCAGGTTGCTCCTGCTTTGCTTTTGGATACTGTGATTTGGATTAGACTACTTAGAAAGGCCCATGATTATTTCTTATGCAGAAGAGGCCACAGTATCTTAGCTCCAGTTTGCAGTTGCTTATTTTGGCTCTTCATCTTCCTTGTACTGTCTTCCTTGCTTGGCATGCCTTGCATTTTGCTGTCGCATACTGACCCCAGATAAGATTGCAAGTGTAGCAGAATAGGAGCTGGACAGAGGAGAATTTTCATCTTGTGTTGCTCTTTCAGAGTATGTCAGTTTGATGTTCAATACAAATACTGTCCACAAAAGGGATTAAAACATGGTTTCTAAAGGAAAGACAGCTAAAAATTAAAGAATGGGTAAAAATATTTAGTGAGTGAAACCTGGTATCCTACCTAGAGCTGTCCCAGGTACTTGGGACCTGAGGCAGTAGAATCACCGGAGTTCAGAACCAACCTGGGAAACCTAAGAGACCCCATCTTTTTAGAAGAGAGATCATGCTAATGAGTTATTTTTTAAAAATAAGTTTTTTGCCTGTTTTATTGTTGTTGTTTTTTAAGCCATTTCATGGATCATGGAAACCTGAGTGTTTTGGGATTTTTTTTTGGTCTTATGTTTGAACTAAACATTAAATAATTAATTGATAGTTTAATTCAATGGAAAGAACCAGAATGGAGTGCTTAAGCAATGTATTGTGATCCAGATACCTGCTCTTTCTGCCATTATTTCTGCTTGTAGTTCACTTTAGAGATATATCCTAGAGAAAAGCAACCACTAGAGAAATAGCTGTTGAGTTGATTTAGTATCAAGTTGAAATTGAGATGTGTTAGATATAGTGGCAAACTACCCTCCTAAATTCTTTCCTCCTGCATCTTCATGACCTACTGCAGGGAGAATCTCTTTATTATACATGTCATATCCCAGGCTCTGCCTCTAGCACTGCTGACATGCAAGTCATTTAGGCAGACACTATTATAAGACTTGCTTTTATATTTCATATGCATTCATAAAATTATCTACCTTTGATTCTGTAATGTACTGAAAAATAAAAATAAATGTATATTCATATTTTTTCAATGCTTAATTTTTTTACCTCAGGAAATTCCACTTTCAGAAATTCTCCGAGTATCTTCACCACGAGATTTCACAAATATTTCACAAGGCAGCAACCCACACTGTTTTGAAATCATCACTGATACTATGGTATACTTTGTTGGTGAGAACAATGGGGACAGCTCTCACAATCCTGTTCTTGCTGCCACTGGAGTTGGACTTGATATAGCACAGAGCTGGGAGAAAGCAATTTGCCAAGCCCTTATGCCTGTGACTCCTCAAGCAAGTGTTTGCACTTCTCCAGGGCAAGGGAAAGATCACAGTAAGCAACAAGCTGCTTGATGGCTTTTTTCATCTTTCACTTGAAGCATTTTGGGGTGTAACTGTTCCTTTGTGTGTTTTTAATGTTTGTTTTAACCTTTGTCTTTAGAAACTAATAATGTTAGTTAATTACGCTATATTATGTTGGTTATCATATATTCATACAATGCCTACTGCTAGGCTCCTACGTTTAAACTCATATCTCTGCCAACCTGCTATATGATCTTAGGTAAGTACTTCACCTCTCTGTAGTAGTACCTACTTCATAGGGTTGTTAGTATTAAATGAAAGGGAACCTATGGAATAACTGTGTTTAACATCTGTGAGGTCTCAGTGGATTAAGTATCCAACTAGTATTAGTGTTTTGCTTCATGTTGGGGTATAAATAAGCATTAAAGGACTATATTTATATTCAAGAAATCTGTGAAGTCAGAAGTGCTGTATTTCTTTTAAGTGAATTAAAACATTCAGAAATACTACAAATTATTGAAGCACATGTTCTATGTCACAAAATTTATAAAATTAGACAAAGGTGATTGAATGATTAACAGTCAGAGAGCCATAATGCCACGTTTACCCATTGGCATTATATTATGTCTGATGTCACTCACCAGACAAATATATTTATGTTGGAATAAGTATCACCCACTTTCCAAATATAGTTTATTTCAAATAATCTATATTTTGTGCAACTGCTCTTAGCATTTTGCTAGGCCTTGAGCTAGAACACGAAAGAACTACAGAAATTGTAAAAGCTGTTTAAGGAAATGTGTCATACGTAGTGTTAGATGACAGCATAATGCAGTACAATGCAAAACATAAGTGTGTTACTCTAAAAACTCAGAGGTGGATATAAAGAGTAGATAGACTGCATAATAACAAATTTGATTTGGATTGTGGACTTCATTCAGGTAGGAATGGGATAAAGCTAAATGGCAAAGGTAGAGGGGATAGTAAGTATGGGTACTGTGAAAGGGATGAGGGTATGACCATGTACATTTTGGTGTTTAATACTGATTTGGGAAAGGATAAGTAGATGGTTCTTTCACATTGGTTCTTAATTTCTAGGAAGTTTTAGGCAGAACTGTCTGAGATTCTAATTAAAACAAAAGACTCTTTCCCCAGAAAACAATCCAGACACAAGCACACACACATTTTATATGTAATTTCCAAGCCCGCACATGAACCTTTCTCCTAGATTTCAGAGTCTCTAAAGGCATGATTGTACGAGTTATTAAGAGTGAATATTCTAGAGGATATAAATCCAGTTCTATTGCTTACTTGCCATGTGATCTTGGACTCCACAGTTCTCTAAAGTGGGAAGAATAATAAATATACACCAATGAGCTTTAACACAGTGGCTTGACACATAAGTGATATTGTTATGGTTTCATTGTTCTTGCTGTCCACCTAACAACTTTTCTGGAACAGATAGAAATTAAAACTGGATGAATCTAAATAGAGGAGGACTTTGAAGGAAAGTAAGGATTAAGATTAAACTAGGAAACAAACTACTGAAAGCAGTTTTAGAAAGATTAATGTTGATGTCATGCCTTTTCTTAATCCTTAATGTCTAAAATTTGAATTACTTAAAAGCTTTAAACTGGCTTGGTATTTTAAAATGGGGTTTTGACAGTCATGTTACTTATTTTTTATGGTATTTCTGTATTAGTTATGTTGTATATTTGGAACTAAAAGGAAAATTTCGTATTTACTTCTTTGATTTGTCTCCAAAACTCTAGATGTTTGATAACTATTTTCTTGCTTATTTCCTTCTTTCCCTTTTTTTCCTTGTCACTTACTGTCTTTGCTTACCAAAGTAATACATTTAAACTTTGTAGAAATATGTAGTATAAAATGAGAAAGGCTTCCTAAACTTTTCCCAGTCCCAATCCTGAATTTGTGCTCTAGGAGACCAATGTTTAATGAAAGTGGTATATACTTTTTATGCTTTAAAAAAATGGAAGCAAGGCTGGTGGAGTGGCTCAAGTGGTAGATCACCTGCATAGCAACCATGAAGCCCTGTGTTCAAACCACAGACTACAAAAGACATGGCAGGTAGTATAGAAGTGTGCAAAAACTAAAATCCTCACTCACCACCTCACCTCTCACTCATCAGAAGTAATATTTTCAGATACTGCTACCCTGCAACTTCTTTTTTTTGACTAGGCTACTGACAGAAACCAAACTTTTGCACATATACGACAGGTGCTCTGTCATGAGCTACACCTGCAACTGCCCTTCTTAACTCAAAATGATATCATGACAAGCTTCCTGACTCAGTATTTATAGTTCTATATCATTTATTAAATGTTTAGAGTATTACTCTTTACTTAATCAGTTTCTTGTTGATGGGTTAGTATTGTGTGTATCAATTTTTAATGTATAAGACATATATTAACCTATATTTTTTTTGTCGTTTTTGGTGGTACTGAGGTTTGAACTCAGGACCCTGTGCTTACCAAGCAGGTGCCAATACCTGTATATTAACTTTTTTTTTAAGTCTTATATACCATGGGCACTCACATGTCAGTAAAGATTAATATTGCTAAGGCATACTAATACTTTTGTTCTTTTCTCATACATTTTGCAGAAGATTTGGCTACCAGTATCTCTGTGTCCAATTGTCAGGTCCAGGAGAATGTGGTAAGTAATAATTAGTGCCAGCACATGCAGAATGGGTGCTTAAAATAAGAAAAAAAAATGTGAAGTCTCATTAGAGAAATAGGTTTATAACTTGAAGTAATTTGCTGAGGCTAAACTTTGTGGGTGATACCTTCCCTAAGGTGTTCTGCTCTATGAAGGAAACTAAGTGTGTGTGTGTGTGTGTGTGTGTGTGTGTGTGTGTTTTGTTGTTTGTTTTGGTTTTGTTTTTTGAACATACTGAGGTTTGAATTCAGGGCCTTGGACTAGATAGGCATGTACTCTATCAGTTAAGATACACCCCAAACCCTTTTTTGCTTTGGTTATTTTTGGGAAAGGTCTTAAATTTTTTGCCAGGATGGGACTCAAAACTGATCCTCATATCTATGGCCTCCCTCAATAACAGGCCACCACACACCCTGCCTATTTTTCGATATGGGGTCTCACTAACTACCTCCTACTCACCTCCACTGGCCAGGATCCTATCATCTTTGCCTCTTGAGTAGATGTAATTACAAGCAATATCCAACATGCCCTGCTGTAGATTTTTAAAATTATAAAAATAGAGTTAACTTTTTCACTTAAAAATGTAACATGAGATTATTACAAATGTTAAGATTAGTTAAAAAGAAGAGAGGGGTTACTTCTTACTGGACAACAGGGAAAGCTTTCTAAAGGAAGTAAAACTTGAGCTATGCTGAAAGGATGGCATGGATTTTCAACAGAAGTGCTAAGGGGATGAGGGGAATGATACATCATGCAGGCACACAGAATGAGCAGATGGAAGTAGGAAATGCAGAACTTAAGGAATAGTAAATAGATTAAGTTTACTGGTCAATGTAAGAACAAGTAGGGTTTTTGGTTTTTAGTGGGATTTTGTTGTTTGGTTTGGGGTTTGAACTCGGCTTCACGTTTGCTGGGCAGGCTTTACCACTTGAGCCACACCTCCAGCCCACAAGAAGGGTTTTATAATAGGTCAGCAAACATTTTCTGAAAGGAACTATATATTGTTTAGCCTTGATCGGCCATATATAATTACCCACTTCTCCATTGTACCAGGAAAGAAGCCATGGGCAATACATAAATGAATGAACACAGATGTGTTCCCCATCTTAGATCTGGGGCCATATAAAAAGACAGCAGGCTGGATCTGGCCCACAGGCCATAATATACTAACTCCTGGATCAGAATGAAAAAGCTAGAAAACAAAGTCAGAAAATTGTGCTGTATAATTTTTCTAATAAAAATTCGTCTTTCTGTTTCACTTGGTACATCAAGCTGAACGAGTTCTCTAACATGTAACATTTGGAAATTTCTAAGATTGCAGTGAAGACTGGACATCTATTAGTATTATAGGGTAGAGAAATTCAAGGTGATAATAACCTTTGTGTCTCCTGTCCTGGTGGTAGCACAAACTCTAAATAATCCCACAGGACTTTAGGTTATATTCATCCATGTCTGAGGAGGAAAAAGATTCAGAATTGGTCTTATTTACCTCAGATGCTGCCTTGTCTAATTTGATTAGAACCAAAATTTGGTTAAATTAAAATTAATAAGCATATGAATGTGGTTCTCATAGACCTTAAAATTTTCATCATAACAACTTGTGTATGAAACTTCATTGGTCTTTGTGTTTAAATGTGGGTTTGCTAAATGAAGTTCTTTGGCCTTCCTTCTGTCACACCCATAATGCAATTCTGACATTCCCCCCACCACACCAAGTTAATTCATAAATAGTCTGATAACAACAAACACTAACAGAAAAAGGAGAGAGGAAGTTTGAGTAGAGTTGAGTTACAGACTTTCTCTTTGTCTCACACACTTTTCAAAATTAGCCCAATCCCTAGTTTTTCCTTTTTTTTTTTTAAACAAATACGGGAGTTTGAATTCAACGCCTTATGCTTGCTAGGCAAGCACTCTAACACTTGAGCCGTAACTCTAGCCTTGAGTTTTTCTTTTGAATCAAAGATAGCAGTCTCTCTTCTCTGTCTCTTTGTCTCTTGTCTGTGTGTGTGTGTGTGTGTCTGTCTGTCTGTCTGTCTTTCTGTCTTTCTCATGGTGGGGATCAAAACCAGGGCCTTGCACATGCTGGGCAAATGCTCTGCCACTGAGCTATTCCTCTAGCCCAAGATATGAGTCTCTTTAATGGTAAAATAGGTAAAACTTTGTTCCTAATTTTTATGTTATTTATCTTGTATAGATCACTATAGGTTTTTTTTATTCAAAGCATTTTTTCCAGGGGTGGCAGAGTGGCTCAAGTGGTAGGGCACCTGCCTAGCAAACCCAGCAAGCTTGAGACCTTGAGTTCAAACGCCAGTACTGCCAAAACAGACAAAAAAAAACCAACAAAGCATTTTTTTCTATAGGTCTTCCTCTGGAATACTTTGTATACATTAATATCTTAGTATAAAATTTGGATTAACTTTTCTAGAATATAGAAAGTGTGTTTCATAAAATATTTTGTGCTTTATGAAAATTTATTTCCTCTGATATAAAAGCAAAAATGTATTTAGATATAGAGTCAGAAACACTGACATTATTTTCTCTATAAAAGTAATTCTGCTTACTTTCTCCTGATAGGACATCAGCACTGTTTACCAGATCTTTGCAGATGAGGTGCTTGGTTCAGGACAGTTTGGCATTGTTTATGGAGGTAAGCAACTACAGTCATTTGTATATTGTACATATTATGAAAAATGGAGAAATTACAAAACATCTGCCAGCTACTTTGTCACCTCACCATTTTATCAAGTGACCTTTTTCTCAAAGGCTGACTGGAATTCTTTCAACCGAGTCAGTTTTTTACTAAAACTGAGTATTCTTTAATTTCAACTACAAAATGTAAAAGTTAACTGAGAATCAGAAAATTAATTTTATAATACCCTATCTTTTCTTGTAGCTTATACATAAAGATGGTTGGAGGGTGGCTTGAAGGTATATGGACTGGTTCACTGAAGTATATTCCCCACTAGTTCTTCAACACAAATGGCAACATTTGTCTACTATTGGCGTCAATGTTCTATCGGTTCTCAATACCTGAAATCTTACCCTGCTGTGCATTAGGATCCTGGTGAAGTCATTTAACCTCACTATATCTCAGCATCTTCATCTGTTCAATGAAACTAACAAAAAAGTACTTTGTAAGCTATGGTCCAAGATAAATAAGAAAGAAATGTTAACCCCTTGTAATCCTTTGCCTTTCTGCCTCCGGTCTTACCCTTCTTTCACACCATTTTGGGATGAATCTTTCAGAAAACCCACATCTGATATTAGTATTACTTCATATAGAACCCTTGTCCACAGGTTCATGGCCAGTGCTCTTTGCAGAATATATAAGGCTGTTGTGATTTCTCCCAGCTTCTCTAGCCTCCAATCTTATTGCAGTTCACTTTTTGTTTCTTCTGCATGCCTGCATACCTTGCCTAGACTCCTTCTGCATCCACATTTATTACTTCCAGGCTCAACTAAAGAGCTTCCGCTAAGATTTTCTTGTCCCCATCTTCACCTCTCCATCAGATAAGACTGTTCTCCTTGCAGCTCCTGCTGCATAAGGTGCATACTTCTATCACAGTATCCATTACACTTTGGATTTCTAATGTCTTTGTCCTGAACTTTGAGGGTAGGCTGAGAGATGTCTGGGTTTGGGTTTTTTGGGGTTTTTTTGGTTTTTTTTTTGGTTTTTTTTTTTTTGCTATTCCTAGTATTTATCATTGTGTTTGACATACATCACCCAGAAAATGTTTTAGTTTTACATGCATGTACAGAATCTGTGGTTTGCAACTTCAAATTTGTCAGTGTTGTAACAAGTGACATCCCTGGAAGACCTCTTCTTGTTGAGGAGACAGAAAAATGATTTACCTTTGACCTCTTACCAGTCTTTTTAGGTAGTAATAGTTATATGATTATGCCCTTGAAAGAGCTGTGAGTTATTTTCAAGTAAATAGCTATGTAGAGAACAAGTCACATACAGGTTAAAAGAAGTAATATCAAGTCGTCGTGTGATGGCACATGCCTCTAATTGCAGCACTCAGGAGGCTGAAGGAGGAGGTCCTGAATTTAAGGCTAGTATGGGCTACATAGTAAGACCATCTCAAAAAAAAACCAAAAAAAAAAAAAGATAAAAAATCTGGCATTTTCACTGCTTAATTGGTAGCATCCAAATCTATGCTTTGAATATGATAGGTGCAGAATAACTAATTAGTTCGAATTAATGAATGAGTGACTATTTATTGCACACTTCCACCTTGTAAATCTTTTGTATCTAGAATATAGGGACTTGAAGTTTGGGAGTCTAATAAGTATCACTCTGTGCTGACTCACGTGAACTTTGAATAAAATTCATTCATTACTACAATATTTCACTTTGACAGTCTCTAAACACTTAAAATATTTAACTGTTATTTATTTGACAAGGTAGATTGCTTTTCAGCAAATAAGCTCATTCAAATATTCTACCATTTCAGATAGTGGAACTGCCTTTATTAGGGGCCAGTAGTATAGAGGGAAAATATAACATTTCTCAAAATTAAAAGTGATGAAGGAGTGTGGAGAAGGAAAATGAGCAGAAGAAAAAACACAAGACTAAACACATACAGCTTCCCATTAAAGCTTTTGTAGTCTATGTGAGTTGTTAATTTGCTTCTATCTTTTCTATTTTTTTTAAATAGGAAAACACAGGAAGACTGGAAGGGATGTGGCTATTAAAGTAATTGATAAGATGAGATTCCCCACAAAGCAGGAAAGTCAACTCCGTAATGAAGTGGCTATTTTACAGGTAAAAAAAGAATGGTTTATGTAGTTTTTAATTTTGATTTGTCAGTTCGAATCGACTTAGAACATGCATGTTTTGCTCTTACTTTTTGGCTCTTAAGTAAGAGACTGGTAAGAATCCAAATTAAAAGCATCCTGAGTGCTTTTTTTTAAGATTACAGTCATGTAGGTGTTAACAAGGCAAACAGTTTATACTACCAGTTTGTTTAGAACATATTTTTGTAAATACAATCTGTTTTTTGTTTTTGTTTTTTTGGTGGGACTAGGGTTTGAAGTCCGGGCTTCACATTTGCAAAGCAGGCAATCTACTGCTTGAGCCACACCTCCATTCCATTTTGTTCTGCTTATTTTGGAAATGGGGGTCTCACAAACTATTTGCCTAGCTGGCCTCATACTGCAATCCTCCCAGTCTCAGCCTCCCAAGTAGCTAGGATTACAGGTGTGAACTACTGGCACCCAGCACTTTGATACTTTTTAACACTACATTTTATTACATCATTGTTGTGTCCACCAAATTCTCACAAATGATCACTATAGAAATTACTATAAAAATAAAGGCTGATGAAAAATTATGTTCCTTTTAACAGTTGTGTTTTTTATTATTTTTGAAATGAGTTAGTGTATACAAATTTTAACGTTATATTTTAGAAAGAGGTATATTAGTAATGATTTAAATCCCATAAAAGAGATTGCTGTGTGTTTTTCTTTCCATATAACATTTTTACATCTTTTGGGGGTCATCTAAAAGATTAAAAATTATCTTGATCCTTGGATCGTTTTTCTCAGTATCATGAAAATAATGATAATATGCAAATGTCTATTAATTCACTATGTAGCTTTTGCATATTATTAAGAAATGGCCATGTAATAGCTAATGCTCTCAGACCCCC